>NC_141691.1:715742299-715789799 GCF_964263255.1 Lissotriton vulgaris
AGTGGTTGCTAGCTGGTTACTTCGTGAGGGTTGTTAAAATCCTTTTTCGTTCTTAGTTTGGTCTGGTTTCGTAAGATTATCACTGGTTGTTCTGGTTACGATAATCTACTTGGTTTGGTTTGGGTATCGATACATTTGTTCACTTTTTGGTAGGCCTAAGTTCTTGGTTCAAGTGCACATTCCTGTTTGTGTTGTTTGTTCTGTGTTCCGGATTACAAAATGGTAAGTCGGAGAAATTGTATGTTGTCGTGTTTTGGTTGCAACAGTGATTCACGATTGGAGGACTCTTGTCTGGTTCCTCCGATTGGGACTCCTCTATATGATCTTTACTGTAAGCATGGTGTGGGTCCTATATCTTATAATGAGGTATGGGTCCGATACACTGAGAAGGATGGTGTCCTTAGTTGGCCACTGCATGGTAGTTTTGAACCCGAAATCCTTGACAATTTAGAAGTGAAATTGTTTAAGAAGAAAGCCCGGCCGGCAATGTTTGATTCTTTCCGTTACTGGCGAAAAGAATCTAAACAGAGAGAGATTAAAAGGTTGAAAAAAGAACAGATAGAGCAAGAGTTAACCTTAGAACAAGCGGCTAAACAGCTGCAAGATAACGAGTCCGAGAAAGCAATGGAGATAGCTACTAGAGAGCGTAACTTAGCGATAGATAAGTGCTATCCTGCCTTGCCATCGAGTACGACTAAGATAGTAGAAGATCCTGAAAATGATCCTCTGTTGTCTTACTTGTTACGGTCACCACCGTATGCACAGGGTATTACGGCTCCACCTGTACCAAATGTTCAATTGCCAGTTGCTGGACAACCTGGTATTCCTGCTCCTGCCCCTCAGAATCAAGTTCCTGTACCTCCTATGGTTAATGTAAATGTTCCTACGGCACCTCCTCTTCCTGGGTTGCCGACTTCTCTACCTATACCTGTATCGCTTGCACCTACTGTTTTACAAGCTATCTTCCTCGATACTCCTACTGTCCCGCTATCTGTTCCAACTGCTACTGTGTTCTCTGCATCTGCCAGTATGTTGACTCCGCTTTCTGTTCGTCGAAGAATCACTAATTCTGTCTCTAACATTCTGTCTCCTTTCTATAATTCTTTAATTAAGACTCCTACTTCTGACTCTGTACAAAGACGTAGTCAGCTCCCAAGTACTGAGGAACGGGGAATATTAGATTCCACGGCTCTCAGGTGGATTTTGAAAAATAGGGAATATAGTACGAGAGATGTACTAGATACATTTATGCAGTGGAATGAACCAACGCAACGATATGTCTTTGACGAGATGTGCTCTCTTTTACGTGAGGAACTAGAAGACGATGACTCTGAATTGAATTTAGAAGACTTAATTAAGGTTCAGAAAGAGTTTGCTGCAGGAATGATAGTAGGTCAAAATATAAAAGAAGCAATGGAACTGATTTTAAGTTATAGGAATGATCCATCACTTCGTTCACCGAGAGACTTAGAGAAAAGTAGTACGAAGCTGAATCGCCAATATCCAATGAGAGAGGTTCCTCCGATTTGGCGCGATGCTGTGCAAGCTGATGCAGTCCGCGGTATTGCAGCCGCTCCGGCGCAATTCCAGAGAGTGTGGATACACATTCCGTGGAAACGAGCTGAAGTGTTAGCAGTGAAGCAGGCCTTGCCAGACCCGCGTAAGAATCCTGCTGGGTACTATAAGGAATTAGCGCAAACAGTTGAGGCTTGTGTAATGAATCTGGCGGACATTGACATGTTATTTGGCAATGTAGTACCGCAACCAATTTGGGCTAAAATCCGTAAAGAGAATCATCCAGTTGCCCTAGGTGGTGATTGGGCAGCTATCATTGCAGCGGATGGTCAGCAAATAGGTGGTTCCAAACCAGAACCTCTAATTGCTAATCTTCCAGGTAGAATAATCGACTTAATGAAGACTCTAATGCCAGCATTGCGTGTTAATTGGGACAAGTTGTCCGCATGCAGGCAAAAGAAAGACGAAAGTGTCTCCGACTTTTTCACAAGGTTCGAAGAGACTTTTGTAGATCACAGTGGTCAGGATATGAGCACAGAAGGAGGACAGAGATTGTTTGTCGATAAATTTGTACACAATTTGTTACCTGAGCTATGCAATAAATTAAAAGATTCCGAGAGTGCGTGGGCTGTCTCTACAACTGCGCAAATACTTGCAACTGCACAGTATTATGAAAACAGGGATAAAGAGGAGAAAGAGAAATCAGATAAGAAAACGAAAGACTTAAAGACTAAAGTTCTTTTGCAACAGGCATATCCGCCTCGCACGAATCAGACTAATACGCAGCAAGGATCGTATCAAAGGACAGATTATAGTTCACCTAGGCCACAATATCAGTGGAATCAGTGTGCGTATTGTAAGAAAGAAGGTCATTATAAAAATGAGTGTCCAGTCTTAGCGCAAAATAACGCAGCAGCAGCTCAGAGAGGTTGTGGTGGTTTTGTGCAGAATTCTAGAGGTCGAGGACGAGGTGCTATGCCTCCACAAACAAATGATCGCCCCTCCAATCACTTTGATCAACGAAATGGACAGTCTGCCCAACAAAATAGATCTCAACAGTATCATGTTGAAGACTATTGTGAAAATGATGAGGGATTTCAACAAAATGAGTACTAGGACAGCCATGGACAGAGAGAGGGAGTAGTATCAGTTCCAGTGGATCAGAGTGGGCCTTATGTCGCAGTAGCAACATCAGGTGTAGTCGAACCGTTTCTGTTGGATACTGGTGCCGCAAAAAGTTCGATCATGCATGCGAAACTCCCTGGCGCACCTTTGTCCGGCTTAACAAATGTTTCTGTAGGTTTTTCAGGCGCCCCTGTTTACAACCCTGTATCTGGTCCTTTGTCTATTCCTGTTGGACCGTGTCAATTGAAAGCACCCCTGATTTTGACGACAGGTTGTAATGAAAATCTGCTTGGTTTAGACTTGTTAAAACGCCTATATGCGACATTGTACTGTTCTCCGGAAGGAGTACAGCTTACGTTGGGTAAAAGAATCACCTCTCCGATGTACTTGTCTATGGATGCACTACCGCCAGAGCTGCGTTCACTCCCTGATACTCTTTGGGCAACTGGTCCTAACGATGTAGGCCTTTTAGAAATACCACCATATGTAGTCACTTTGAAAGCAAATGTGAAATTTCCACGAATTCCTCAATACAAGATCTCTACTGAAGGTGAACGTGCACTTTTATTGATTGTGCAAGATTTGATTAAGAAAGGTGTGGTTGAAGAAACTAGAGGAAATGTCTGTAACAGTCCTGTATTACCGATTTTGAAACGAACTGATCCTACAAAGCCTCCAGTATATAGGTTTGTTATTGATCTCAGAGAGGTTAATAAGATTGTGGTTCCGCAGTTTCCTGTGGTTCCAGACATTACTGCATTGTTAACATTGATTCCTGCTACAGCCACATGGTTTTCAGTCATCGACTTGAAAAATGCCTTTTTCAGCATTCCGATAGCCGAGGAAAGCAGAGATATTTTCGGCTTCAGTCTAGGAGGTCGAAGTTTCAGATTTAAACGCGCTCCACAAGGCTATTGTGAGAGCCCATCCATTTACAGTCAGGCATTAAAAAGTCAGTTAGATTCCTTTGTACTTCCTCCAGGTTCTGCTTTAGTGCAGTATGTAGATGACCTTCTAGTGGCTGCCGATGACAAGGAAACTTGCAAAGCAGCTACAATTTCGTTATTGCATCATTTGTCCAATTTGAATCACAAGGTATCACCTTCGAAAATGCAATATTGCTGCCAAGAAGTGACCTACCTAGGTCATCTCTTGTCAAAGGAGGGAAGGAAGTTGACCCCAGAGAGAATAAAAGCAATTACGCAGATGAGTGTTCCTCGCACACAGAGAGAAGTACGTGCCTTTTTAGGTATTACCTCTTACTGTAGGCAGTGGATCCCAAATTTTTCTCTTTTAGCAAAACCGTTGGTAGCTTTGACTGGGAAAAATGTTCCGAGTCCGGTGCCATGGTCTGCTGAATGTCAGGAGAGTTTTTCTGAGTTACGAAATGCACTTTGTTCAGCTCCTGTATTGGGTACACCCGATTACAGCAAGCCATTCACGCTCTACGTTCACGAAAGAGAAGGTTGCGCGTTGAGTGTTCTGACACAGAAATTTGGTGACAAACAACGCCCTTGTGCGTATTTTTCATCAACATTAGATCCGGTAGCTAGAGCGTTACCTAGTTGTTTGAGAGCTACAGCGGCAGCTGCGGCTTCCATTCGACAATCTGCTGGTTTGGTGATGAACAACATGCTAGTGGTCATGGTTCCTCATGCTGTGGATACACTCATGAACCGTACCAAGACACAACACCTTACCTGTGCGAGATTATCTGGCTACGAGCTGACATTGCTAGCGAGTCATATTCAGATCAAAAGATGCAATATATTGAATCCAGCAACACTGTTGCCGGCTAATCAAGAGTCGAGTGATTCCGAACCTCATGATTGTTGTTTCAGAACCGAGGAAGAGACAAAAGGACGAATTGATTTAAAAGACACCCCATTGTCAGATCCAGATGGCACGTTGTATGTTGATGGGTCATGTTTTAAATTGGAGAATGGTGATGTGACTGCTGCCTATGCAGTAACGACTTTGAGGACGATTGTGGAGACTGCAAGAATGAGTCAGAATTCTGCCCAAGCTGCAGAATTAATCGCTCTAACAAGAGCGTGTGTTTTAGCTAAGGGAAAGAGAGTGAATGTGTTCACAGATAGTCAGTACGCGTTTGGCGTGGCCCATAGTTTTGGCCGTTTGTGGAAAGAAAGAGGTTTTATTACGTCCCATGGGACTAAGATTCAACATGGTCAGTTAGTTAATGACTTGTTAGAATCTCTAACCTTGCCGACTGAAGTGGCGATTGTGAAATGCAGTGCGCATAAAGCAATCACGGATGATGTTGGTCGTGGGAATGCTTTTGCTGATGAGACTGCTAAACAGACAGCTAGAAATATGATGAGTAGAATGTATGTTGCAACGTCTGCAAGATGGATTTCCGAGTCTGGAATGTGTGAGGATACAGTGGAAAGTGTGAAAGAAATTCAGAAAGAGGCAACTGAGGAGGAGAAACGTGCATGGAAAGAAAGTACGGGCAAGTTGGATTCGACTGGGTGTTGGATTGACTTGTCGGAACAACAGCGTTGGATGTTGCCTGATGCGTATGTGCTTGCAGTGGTGACAATGGCACATGGAGTAGCGCACATAAGTTCTAAAGGAATCTGTAAAATGTTGGCCCCAGTCTGGAAGAATGATGGGATTAGTAAATGTGCAGAGAGAGTGGTGAAAAATTGTATGGTATGCCTGATGCATAATCCTGGCAAGGGAACTCCTACTCCTGCTGGTCACTTCGCTCCACCTTCTTGCCCCTTTGAAGTGATTCAGTTAGACTTCATTCACATGGATTGGTGCAATAACTTAAAATACGTCCTGATGGTAGTTTGTGCTTTCTCCAGATGGATCGAAGCATATCCACTAAAGGACAATACTGCTCTATCAACTGCCAAAATTCTTCTCAAAGAATATTTCCCTAGGTTTGGAATGCCACGGATTGTATGGTCAGATAACGGAAGTGAGTTTATAGGGAAAGTTATGCAGAGTGTGTGTGCCGGCTTAGGTATTAAGCAAAAATTTCACAGTGCAAACCATCCCCAGTCTGCTGGTTAATTGAGGGTTACAATGGCACCCTCAAACTAAAACTTGCTAAAATACAGGCATCCACGGGTTTATCCTGGCCAGACGCACTACCCTTGGCTTTGTTATCCACAAGAGCAACTGTGCATTCTAGAGTAGGGCTTAGTCCATACGAAATTGTTTTTGGCCGTCCTGCGAATGTTTGGGGAGTGCCAAGGCCAAAGGAGTTTTGTTCTCTGGCATATCCTATGTTGATCGATTACCTTTACGACTTGACTGCTAAATTGAGTCTTATTCACCAACAGGTTTTCGATGCATTGCCAAAGCCTCCGGAGAGTCCAGGTCATCAGCTGAAACCAGGTGACCACGTTGTGGTACGAAATTTTATGAGGACAAAGAACCTTCAGCCCAGATTTGTTGGCCCCTTCCAGGTGCTATTGGCGACGAGAACTGCTGTTCCTGTGGCTGGTCGCAAGCACTGGATACATGCAACACATGTCAAACGTGTGCCCCTGCCACTTCCTTACGACAACTGGGTGAAGAAGGGAATTGGTGCCTCTGAATTCGAGCAAACACCCAAGTTTATCCCTTTCAGCGATGCCGAATTGATAACTGACACTCCGAACTCTGACTCTCCTCCTGAAACTACTTCTTTGACTCCTGAACACTTGCCCTCTGCATCAGAAGAAACTTTGCCATCTGCGAACTTGAACATTGCAAACTCTACTGACAACACACTGTTTCCTGATCAAACGATTCCTGCAAAACTAAGATACAACTTACGATCTCGTAATATGGACAAATAAAGCAGGAAACTGCCTATTGTGATATTTGAAATTTTGAACTTTTGCCTTCAGCCAGGAAGTTTGCTATTGTTTTATTGTTTTTAAAAATTGCCTTGCCGCCTGGGTAGCCGTAGGGTCGTGGCTGTGTGCCTAGTTGAATCTGCGGGGCTCAGACACAAGGTCGATCTTTTTGCTGGTTCTGGGAACTCCCAGGGCTGATAGAGGCATTTTCATCTACGTACACATCATCAGTGGTCGCGAGCGGATTGTAGAAGATGGAGCTTCCTGCGCTGCAACGAGAAAATGTGATTTATGTTCGCAGAAACAGACTTTACAGAATCCTTCATAGTAAATGTTTTCTGATGCAATGTGCTATTACATTTTTAATTGTTTTAATAACGTTGGTGGGTGGAATCGTTTTTGGTATAAATTTAATCTTTGTGCCAGTAACTACAGTACCTCCCTTTGATCCTGCTACCTCTACTGTTTCTTCTATACACTCTTTTCACTCGTTTCCAGAACATGAGCAAGCTCGACGCTCAGAATTTATCAATAACACTTTTGTACAGCTCTTGCACCAACACCAACTGGTAGTTAACACTACAGACTGCTGGGTGTGTGGCTTGATACCCCACACTATGGATAAAGGCATTCCCTATCTGGTTTTGCCTTTTAGCTATAATGGATCATTTCAGGCCTTTCAAACCATCTTTGCTTATGCCCTTGAAACCTATCCTCCGCGTCCACCACGTTCCACTAAATATAACTCTGCCAACAAAGCTTTAGTCCAGGGAATTATTGACATGATCAAGGACGTCAATAATACTCCATCTTACCCTAGAGACGAATTGCGAGTATATTTGAGTTAGAATTCTTCAGAGTATCGTCTTAGTTTGGGAGAAAGCAAGCGTAAAAGCTCAACTCCAATCTGGGTCGTACCTCACCGAGGTCAGGTCTGTTTGCAAGGAAATGGGAGAAATCCGAGAGCTCAACTAGGGAGGAGTGAGTGCGTAGAGACTTACGTGTTTCCGTCTAACTCTTCCCCTGCTTTTCTTACTGCTAGGGGTACCTACTTCATCTGTCAAGACAGAGCGTATACATGGTTGCCTGCTGACTTTTCAGGTTCATGTTATATTGCTCGACTGTTGCCTCCGACATACACTGCTTCTTCTGACTATCACAAAACCAGAGTAGCAAGAGGTGTTTTCAGCAAGGAAGACACCGCTGGTCAGGAAGCTGGAGACTTCTTCAAAGGTTTCCTTCCGTTCTGGGGGCCTATGGCCAATAGTAGAAACATACGTCAGCTAACACGGGTAGTTGAATCTACTATCACCGAAACTGCTGGTGCCCTTAGCAATTTGACAGCTGAGCTTCAGGCGGATAGACTCATGACGTTGCAGAACCGTATGGTTCTAGACGTAATACTTGCAGATCGAGGTGGGGTATGCAGAATGATCCAATCGAGCTGCTGTGTCTTTATTCCCAATAATGCTCCAACAGTCTATGAGGCGATCTCTAAACTACACAAGATTTCCGACTCTATACACGTAGACAAGGGAAACTGGTCCTTCATGGAGTGGTTTTGGACTCTGATATCAGCGTGGGGATGGAAGGTTCTGATGGTCATTGGTGTCATCTTAGTATTCCTATTCTCATGCTGCCTGATTATCCAGTGTGGTCCTGCTCTGTGTAGTCTTTGTGCTGCAACTTGCTTTAGGAAACCACCTGCGTTTGGAGAAAAGGCACGAGAAAGGATGATGATACAACAACATGTCACTGACCTGATGAGCATAGAATTAGACTCTGACATAGACTGAGTAATTGCCTATGTAAGGGCAAAAGGAGGGTCTGAGGTTCCGTGACAATTTGAACCCGTGTTTTCAATATTGTCGGAAATACATAATATTGGTATCAGCGAACCGCAAATGATCCATTTAGCATATCCTGGTGTTTTCGCTATGCTACGAGCAAGAGTACTCCTGTTACAAACACATTTCCGATCTACCCATGGCATCCATCTTAGATCATGGCAGCCATTTTGTGTTTCTTGCCCTCACATACGCAATAACCTCTGATCACTTCATTTCGATTAAGGACACGTAGCCTTAGCCGGCGATTCACCTCTTTAGTGACACGTGCACCTTGGAACAGAACACGCTGTAGCTGCATGACTCGACAAAGGCTGCCTCCTCTGCCAGAGGCCAGTCCTGCTATACTGGTTCTTGTGGTCGTTGGCCTGATCATGATTAGGCGGCCGAAGCCGGTAGCCTTGCCCATTTACAACCCACAAACATCCCTTATCCTGCTTTTCTATCTTCTGCACCTGGCTCTGCTCCTTTCCTTCTGGGCCTTTATTAGGGGGAGGTAACGAAATTTACGATGAGGCGGTCCGGGTCTTGAATGAAAAGTTGACATGAGATTATGATGGAAAAGTGGGAACCCCTCGTTCGTAATGTTTTGACATCAGATATTGTTGACGATTCCTGTGCAACGCCAAATATTTATTGTTTAGGACACAAAGGTTTGGGAATGTACTAACATGTGAAGAATTTGCCTGAAGCCCAATTTTTAGTATATAAGGAGCAACCCTCTTTGTACAAATCGAACAGGCTCCTAGACACTGCCCATGCGTAGTTTCTGTGACTTCTGTGTCCCTGCAGTAATAAACCTTTGGTCTTTGACGCCACCATCGAGAAGCCCGTGTTTCTGTTTATTTGTGCACCAAGACAGGTGGAACTCCGGGGTCTTCGGGTGTTGTTCCCTGACACCTCTGGACGGAACCAAAAAGTCCAGAACTCCAGCAGGTTCAGTCATTTGGTGTATGTGCTTGGCTGAGGAGCCAATGGGGCGAAGCTACCATCTGTGGGATTATGACTCAACACCTCTAAGTCAGAATCCCCCCTAAACCATATCGATACCGCAGTGCCGTGGAGCCTCGGTTGGCTTGGGATAGCCGGCCTCTCTTGGGGGGCCGTGCGTAGAGCCGCTCGCTTGGGGACCGGAGTGCGGACGGAAGGGGGCCGCCTCCATCACCCTTAGTGCACCGCATACTCGTGGGACACCAGGTGCTAAATCATTCGTAGATGACCTGATTCTGGGTCAGGGTTTCGTAAGTAGCAGAGCAGCTACCTCGCTGCGATCTATTGAAAGTCATCCTCTGAGCCAAGCTTTTGTCTCTCTGACTGTGGGGGCCTGCGGACGCCTCCCTCCACCACATCCAGGGGTGGGTCCCTCTGCCACCGGGCCGGCGGGAGGGACGCGGAGTGGGTAACACGGGTCCGTGGGAGGCTGCCTCCACCACGTGCCCTTCGGCACAGGGCCTCCCTCTCCTGTCCCTGCCCCAACGGGGTGCGGGGATGGGGGCCACCATCCCTTGCGGGTCAGCAGGGTGACCAGATGGCCCACTGTTCCTGGGCAGGGAGGTGAGGAGCAGCCACCCGGGGGAAGGAAGCTCCAGTGCTTCTGCCTTGGTGCGCCTGGACCCCCTCGCCGGACTGCAAGGGCGACTGGGTACGACAGCCTCCCAGGCCATCTGGGCGCTGGGTCGTCCCGGGCCATCTGGTCGCCTGGCTGTGTGACCAGATGGCCCTGCGGGCAGGGTGACCAGATGGCCCTGCGGGCTGGGTGACCAGATGGCACTGCAGGCTGGATGACCAGATGGCCCTGCGGGCTGGATGGCCAGATGGCCCTGCGGGCTGGGTGACCAAATGGCCCTGCGGGCTGGCGGCCGGGCTAACTCCAACTTTTGTCCCTCCCCAGAGTTCTGTAAGCCTTATAGTCGAGAAAAATGGGCTCCCTGGGCAGGCAGTCAGGAGAGTGGCCGTGGCCTGGGCTTAACCCTCCTTGGGTCCAGCCAAGGGTCCATGCGCTGGGGACGGGGCTTCCAGGGAGGCTCTTCCCGGCCTGGCTAGGGTTCGGAAGGTGGGACCGGGCCAGGGCTTGAGCTCCGTCCGTCCGGTCCCGGGGTGCGTGAACCCCCCCATCCTGCAAGCCATCAGAGGGTCCGGGCGCTGGGGACGGGGCTCCATCGAGGCCCGGGGAGGCTCTCCCCGGCCTGGCTAGGGTTCGGAAGGTGGGACCGGGTCCAGGGCTTGAGCTCCGCTGGCCGGGCCTGGGGTGTGTGAGCCCCAGTCCTGTAAGCCATCAGAGAGTCCGGGCGCTGGGGACGGGCCTTCACCGGGGCCCGGGGAGGCTCTCCCCAGCCTGGCTAGGGTTCGGTAGCTGGGACCGGGCCCGGGGCTTGAGCTCTGTCCTGCCGGCACCGGGGTGCGTGAGTCCCCTGTCCTGCAAGCCATCAGAGTGTCCGGGCACTGGGGACGGGGCTCCACCGGGGCCCGAGGAGGCCCTCCCCGGCCTGGCTAGGGTTTAGAAGCTGGGACCGGGCCCGGGGCTTTAGCTCCGTCCGGCCAGCCCCAGGGTACATGAGCCCCCCGTCCTGCAAGCCATCAGAGGGCCCGGGCACTGGGGACGGGGCTCCACCGGGGCCCAGGGAGGCTCTCCCAGGCCTGGCTAGGGTTCGGAATCTGGGACTGGGACTGGGCCCGGGGCTTGAGCTCCGTCCGTCCGGCCCCGGGGTGCGTGAGCCCACCCCGTCCTGCAAGCCATCAGAGGGTCTGGGCGCTGGGGACGGGGCTCCATTGGGCAGGCGGGAGCCCTCCGGCGGAGGCTCGGGGCAGGCAGATTGGCATCATTTCGGTCCCGGCCATCTCATCGCCCCCTCTCGCCTCGGCCATCTGGTTGCACCCAATGCTTTCCTATGGCGAAACCAGATGGCCGGGCTTCCCTGGAAGTCCCGATGAGGTGTCATTCACCTCCTGGATCCCAGGCAGGGCTCCAGGAGGCCGGGCATGTTTGCGCCCTAGGTCCCCTCTGTCACCTCGAGTGCAAAGATTACAAGAAATGGGGGTAATTTTCCTCCGGTTTACTAGGGGCAAAGGTATGCCCGGACACCCTCCTCATGCTGGTGGTTCCCTGCCAGGGACCAGATGGCAGGACTTCCCTAAAAGTCCAGATGAGGTGCTATTCGCCTCCCGGATCCCAGCCAGGGCTCCAGGAGGTCGGGCACGTTCGCGCCTAGGGTCCCCTGAGCCTCGCGGTGTGCACTTGTTCCCAGAAAGAGGGGTAGCCTTCCTCCGGATTACTAGGGACAAGGTACTCTGGGACCTCTCTCAGCCTAGCGGTCCTCAGCTGGCAGCTGGACGGGCCAGGATGCCGTCCAGTCCCGGGTCCGTCCCTGGGTCTGCCGCGTGGCAGGATGCCCTGGATAGGGTCTGGGAGGGCCTGGAGAGGCATCCCCTGTGCCTCCGGGCTCCCGGCTGGGGCCAGGGGCCTGGCCGGGCCTGGGTCGGGTGCCCCGGCCCTGGGCCCCATCCCCCGGCCTGCCGTACTGCCGAAGCCCGGAAAGGGGTTCCATTGTGCCCGGGGAGCCTCCCCTTGCTTGGCTGGGTTCAGGAGCTCCGTCCAGGGTCCTGCCATGAAAGCAGGGTGCCTGAGACGGGGTCCGGAAGGCCCGGGGTAGGCTTCCCTTGCGCCTCTGGGCCTGGAAGCCCTGGCTGTGTCCAAGGGCCCCGCCGGGCCCTGGGTCGGGTGCTTGGGCCCTGGGCCCTGTCCCCCAGGCCCGCTGCACTACCAAGGGCCCGGGTCGGGGTTCTGTTGCGCCCGGGCAGGCCTCCCATGCTCATCAAGGTGTCCGGGGGTCCCGGGTTGGAGGGCCTGTCGGGGCCTCCTGGCAGCCCTCATGGCTGGGGCCCAGCTGTGGCCTTGGCCCTTCGGTCCGCCATGCCCCGGCGCCCGCTCACTCCTTGGTTGGGCCACAGGGTGTCCAGTAAGCATGGGTGAATTTTGCAAATTCGCGATCCTCGAATTTGCGGATTTGCGAACTCGCAATTCGCAAAATTTGCGAATTCGTGTGAATTTGCGAATTTGCTGTTTTTGCCAGTTCGCGAAGGTTTTGTACAAGTTCGGGAACGCAAACGTACTTGTTTGGTCACAACAGTCGCGACCATGTTGTTTCTACGTATCCAGCCTGTTTGCGACCCTGTGGTTCATTGCGGCCACCCTCCGGTTGATCACTGCCACCCTCCAGTTCACCAATGCCACCCTCTGGATCATCACTGTCCCCCTCTGGTTTATCACAGCACCCTCTGGTTCATCACTGCCACCCTCTGGTTGATCACTGCCATCCTCTGTTTCATCCCTGCCACCCTCTGGTTCATCACTGCCACCCTCTGGTTTGCCACTGCCACCCTCTGGATCATCACTGTCCCCCCTCTGGTTTATCATAGCACCCTCTGGTTCATCACTGCCACCCTCTGGTTGATCACTGCCATCCTCTGGTTCATCCCTGCCACCCTCTGGTTCATCACTGCCACCCTCTGGTTGATCACTGCCATCCTCTGGTTCATCCCTGCCACCCTCTGGTTCATCACTGCCACCCTCTGGTTTGCCACTGCCACCCTCTGGATCATCACTGTCCCCCTCTGGTTTATCACAGCACCCTCTGGTTCATCACTGCCACCCTCTGGTTGATCACTGCCATCCTCTGGTTCATCCCTGCCACCCTCTGGTTCATCACTGCCACCTTCTGGTTTGCCACTTCCACCCTCTGGATCATCACTGTCCCCCTCTGGTTCATCACAGCACCCTCTGGTTCATCACTGCCACCCTCTGGTTGATCACTGCCATCTTCTGGTTCATCACTGCCACCGTCTGGTTGATCACTGCCACCCTCTGGTTCAAATCTGCCACTCTCTGGTTCATCACTGCCATTCTCTGGTTCATCCCTGCCACCCTCTGGTTCATCACTGTCACCCTCTGCTTGATCGCTGCCATCCTCTGGTTCATCCCTGCCATCCTCTGGTTCATCACTGCCACCCTCTGGTTTGCCACTGCCACTCTCTGGATCATCACTGTCCCCCTCTGGTTTATCACAGCACCCTCCGGTACATCACTGCCACCCTCTGGTTGATCACTGCCACCCTCTGGTTCAAGGCTGCCACCCTCTGGTTCATCACTGCCATCCTCTGGTTCATACCTGCCACCCTCTGGTTCATCACTGCCACCCTCTGGTTCATCACTGCCATCCTCTGGTTATCCCTGCCACCCTCTGGTTCATCACTGCCACCCTCTGGTTTGCCACTGCCACCCTCTGGATCATCACTGTCCCCCTCTGGTTTATCACAGCACCCTCTGGTTCATCAATGCCACCCTCTGGTTGATCAATGCCATCCTCTGGTTCATCACTGCCACCCTCTGGTTCATCACTGCCACCCTCTGGTTTGCCACTGCCACCCTCTGGATCATCACTGTCCCCCTCTGGTTTATCACAGCACCCTCTGGTTCATCAATGCCACCCTCTGGTTGATCAATGCCACCCTCTGGTTCATCCCTGCCACCCTCTGGTTCATCACTGCCACCCTCTGGTTTGCCACTGCCACCCTCTGGATCATCATTGTCCCCCTCTGGTTTATCACAGCACCCTCTGGTTCATCACTGCCACCCTCTGGTTGATCACTGCCCCCTCTGGTTCAAGGCTGCCACCCTCTGGTTCATCACTGCCATCCTCTGGTTGATCACTGCCACCCTATGGTTCAAGGCTGCCACCCTCTGGTTCATCACTGCCACCCTCTGGTTTGCCACTGCCACCCTCTGGATCATCACTGTCCCCCTCTGGTTTATCACAGCACCCTCTGGTTCATCACTGCCACCCCCTGGTTGATCACTGCCACCCTCTGGTTTAAGGCTGTCACCCTCTGGTTCATCATTGAAATCCTCTGGTTCCTCCCTGCCACCCTCTAGTTCAGCACTGCCACCCTCTGGTTTATTCACTGCCATCCTCTGGTTCATCCCTGCCACCCTCTGGTTCATCACTGCCACCCTCTGGTTTGCCACTGCCACCCTCTGGATCATCACTGTCCCCCTCTGGTTTATCACAGCACCCTCTGGTTCATCAATGCCACCCTCTGGTTGATCACTGCCATCCTCTCGTTCATCCCTGCCACCCTCTGGTTCATCACTGCCACCCTCTAGTTTGCCACTGCCACCCTCTGGATCATCACTGTCCCCCTCTGGCTTATCACAGCTCCCTCTGGTTCATCACTGTCACCCTCTGCTTGATCGCTGCCATCCTCTGGTTCATCCCTGCCATCCTCTGGTTCATCACTGCCACCCTCTGGTTTGCCACTGCCACTCTCTGGATCATCACGGTCCCCCTCTGATTTATCACAGCACCCTCCAGTACATCACTGCCACCCTCTGGTTGATCACTGCCACCCTCTGGTTCAAGGCTGCCACCCTCTGGTTCATCACTGCCATCCTCTGGTTCATACCTGCCACCCTCTGGTTCATCACTGCCACCCTCTGGTTCATCACTGCCATCCTCTGGTTATCCCTGCCACCCTCTGGTTCATCACTGCCACCCTCTGGTTTGCCACTGCCACCCTCTGGATCATCTTTGTCCCCCTCTGGTTTATCACAGCACCCTCTGGTTCATCAATGCCACCCTCTGGTTGATCAATGCCATCCTCTGGTTCATCACTGCCACCCTCTGGTTCATCACTGCCACCCTCTGGTTTGCCACTGCCACCGTCTGGATCATCATTGTCCCCCTCTGGTTTATCACAGCACCCTCTGGTTCATCACTGCCACCCTCTGGTTGATCACTGCCCCCCTCTGGTTCAAGGCTGCCACCCTCTGGTTCATCACTGCCATCCTCTGGTTGATCACTGCCACCCTATGGTTCGAAGCTGCCACCCTCTGGTTCATCACTGCCACCCTCTGGTTTGCCACTGCCACCCTCTGGATCACCACTGTCCCCCTCTGGTTTATCACAGTACCCTCTGGTTCATCACTGCCACCCCCTGGTTGATCACTGCCACCCTCTGGTTTTTAAGGCTGTCACCCTCTGGTTCATCATTGAAATCCTCTGGTTCCTCCCTGCCACCCTCTAGTTCAGCACAGCCACCCTCTGGTTTATTCACTGCCATCCTCTGGTTCATCCCTGCCACCCTCTGGTTCATCACTGCCACCCTCTGGTTTGCCACTGCCACCCTCTGGATCATCACTGTCCCCCTCTGGTTTATCACAGCACCCTCTGGTTCATCAATGCCACCCTCTGGTTGATCACTGCCATCCTCTCGTTCATCCCTGCCACCCTCTGGTTCATCACTGCCACCCTCTAGTTTGCCACTGCCACCCTCTGGATCATCACTGTCCCCCTCTGGCTTATCACAGCTCCCTCTGGTTCATCACTGCCACCCTCTGGTTGATCACTGCCGCCCTCTGGTTCAAGGCTGCCACCCTCTGGTTCATCACTGCCATCCTCTGGTTCATCCCTGCCACCGTCTGGTTCATCACTGCCACCCTCTGGTTAATCCCTGCCATCCTCTGGTTCATCCCTGCCACACTCTGGTTCATCACTGCCACCCTCTAGTTTGCCACTGCCACTCTCTGGATCCTCACTGTCCCCCTTTGGTTTATCACAGCACCCTCTGGTTCACCACTACCACCCTCTTGTTCACCACTGTAGATTATGGGGGGAAAGCAAAGCACACCTTCCCAGCCTCAACTGAGATGAATTAATTTGGGGCTGGTTAATGTGTCACTGAATTTTTGCTTCAAGTCTGGCACCTGCTTCCTTAGCTGTAAGACCTTCCTGTTGCAGTTATTGTTTTTACAGGAGCATTGTGCCATACTTGTAACTATTCTCTGACCATGCTTTGAGGGTCAGAGCAGGGTCAGAGAATAGTTGAAAGTAGGCAACTGAACTCTGGAGGGGTCCCTCAGGAAGCACTACAGGGAATGGTTACAAATGAGCTTGAACTTTTGCACCTGCTAATTGCTTTCAGTTTTCCAAAATGTGTTTTTCTGCCATTTAGTGAGATTCGCGGGACACAAAATTGTGCGAAATCGATCTTGCAATCTGCAAATTCGTTCAAATTTGCTGATTTCTGTTTTTTTGTGTGTGTTCGGGCGGTTTTTTGCTTATTCGCGGACCGCTTGCAGTGCACCGGCCCCGAGGTTGCCCATGCGGTCGTGTAAGGGTGCGTCCATCTTTTTTGCGTGACGTGTTTCTGTTTCCGGGCGCTCGTTGCATGCTCGCGTCGTATGCGGCGCAAGATTACGTATTTGTGGGCGTTTTTGCATGCTCGCTGGGGAAATATCGCGCGAACTTACCCACACGGTCCTCTATGGGCGCGGCCATTTTGTTTTTCATTCACTGCTATGGTTTTGGGCATGCTACCTTGCTATCCACCTTACATCTTTGTAATCCTATGTTTTTCTGAACTATTTTTATTTTTTTTTTTTTTGCTTATTATCTCTCTCTTCAATTTCCTACATCTATATTTTGTGTTTTTTTAGGTCTCGCCTGTCGATGCGCATGCGCATCGAGCAAGGCGAGAGTATTGGCACTTATCCGCTCTTTATCCACACTGCAAGGAATCGTGGCGATTCCTTGCAGTGCACGAGAAATTTAAGCTCAATGCGCATGCGCATTGAGCTTAAATGCGCGTGCACATGCCCCCAGCCTTGCCTACTCTCTCTCACAGCCTCCCCCAGCTCCGCCCCCTCACTACTTGATTGCACGGCCGTGCCTCCCCTACTCTCCTCCCCCCTCCTCCTCTCCTCCCCTGCCTGCCTGCCGCTAGGCCGTGCCTCCCCTACTCTCCTCCCCCCTCCTCCTCCTACTCTCCTCCCCTGCCTGCCTGCCTGCCGTGTCGCACCTCTCCCCTCTCCGCCCCCTCCCCTGCCCGCCGTGTTACGGTGAAAGGCTTGTTAGTTTTGAAGTATTTAAGAAGCCGTTGCCAGAGGCGAATGTACGTTCATCAGCTGTGTGTTTTGAAAAGCGTTAGACCCGTGTGACTCGTGTCTTTTTCAAACTGTTTGAACCTGCATATGGTTAATCTCTGAATGAACAAACTCCCAGAAAGCTTTTTCCTTCTTTGTCTAACTGGGCCTGCTAAGGTTGTCAAAGATTTTGAATTGTTTTGCTAGGTGATTATAATTGTGATTGTATATGTATAGCGCCCCATACTCTTTGCGGGGCTCCGAAGCACATAGTTGGACTGGTGGCATGCTACACTGACGGGGGTGTGCTTAGTTGAAACTGGGTCGGGGATTGAGCTCCAACCCAAAGCCCAATCCGAAAAGCTTATTTTAGAGTTTGGCAGATGTTTGGACAAACGTGACCGATACCCCGTCCGCCTTGGGTGTCAAATCCGTCACGTTTCTGACTGCTAAACTCCAAATAAGGAAGCAGGAGACAGACCTCTTTCAGTGCTCAGCGTCTGAGATGTGTGCTGATCGAACTCTGAAGCAAGATTGCGAGGCCGATCCCGCCTATGAATCACGGATCGCTGCTTGCACAGTCATTTTGTGGTTACAAATAGGAACAGTGTCATTGAAAACATTGGTGTTTAAAGGGGATGCTTCAGCAGCAGTATTCGGGTCCCATGATGCAAATCAGTGTATATTTGCGGACGGCTCAGTAGCTGGTCATTATGCCTCTTCCATGTGTCAGCGCTGAGGCATTCTCTTCTTCTGCGTTTAAATGCCATATTGCTTTCAGGCTCAGCATGTTACCATCTGGCATGTGCAAGTGATTACATAATCCGATGAATCAACTCCAATCTGTTCTTTTCCGTTGATTTTTCAAATGTTCCCACCTTCCCCTGTCCGATTCTAGAGCTATGTATTTGTTCTTACTCTCTGGAAACGCAGAAAACCTCTACCGCGGGAGGGCTGGCTCTGGCGAGTTTTCATGCTGCATTTGCTGCCACAAGTGAATATGGCACGCGGCGTGGCTGGATGAAATATTGCTGAGCAGATGGCTGAAGGCTACGGTCTCATTCGCCCTTGGCTCAGCTCTGCACTGTGACCCAGATCGGCAGCGACTGGGTCCCATGATGCAAATCAGTGTATATTTGCGGACGGCTCAGTAGCTGGTCATTATGCCTCTTCCATGTGTCAGCGCTGAGGCATTCTCTTCTTCTGCGTTTAAATGCCATATTGCTTTCAGGCTCAGCATGTTACCATCTGGCATGTGCAAGTGATTACATAATCCGATGAATCAACTCCACTCTGTTCTTTTCCGTTGATTTTTCAAATGTTCCCACCTTCCCCTGTCCGATTCTAGAGCTATGTATTTGTTCTTACTCTCTGGAAACGCAGAAAACCTCTACCGCGGGAGGGCTGGCTCTGGCGAGTTTTCATGCTGCATTTGCTGCCACAAGTGAATATGGCACGCGGCGTGGCTGGATGAAATATTGCTGAGCAGATGGCTGAAGGCTACGGTCTCATTCGCCCTTGGCTCAGCTCTGCACTGTGACCCAGATCGGCAGCGACTGGGTCCCATGATGCAAATCAGTGTATATTTGCGGACGGCTCAGTAGCTGGTCATTATGCCTCTTCCATGTGTCAGCGCTGAGGCATTCTCTTCTTCTGCGTTTAAATGCCATATTGCTTTCAGGCTCAGCATGTTACCATCTGGCATGTGCAAGTGATTACATAATCCGATGAATCAACTCCAATCTGTTCTTTTCCGTTGATTTTTCAAATGTTCCCACCTTCCCCTGTCCGATTCTAGAGCTATGTATTTGTTCTTACTCTCTGGAAACGCAGAAAACCTCTACCGCGGGAGGGCTGGCTCTGGCGAGTTTTCATGCTGCATTTGCTGCCACAAGTGAATATGGCACGCGGCGTGGCTGGATGAAATATTGCTGAGCAGATGGCTGAAGGCTACGGTCTCATTCGCCCTTGGCTCAGCTCTGCACTGTGACCCAGATCGGCAGCGACTATAATTGATTTCTTAAGCTAAAGGCTGCAAATATAGCTGTGGAATTAGGCTCTTTGGAGGCATGCTCACCCTCAATGACCCTCACCCTCAACACCTCACCTACCCTCACCCTCACTCACCCTCAACCACTCACCCAACACCTCACTCTCACTCACCATCAACATCTCACCCTCAACCCCTCACCCTCAACCACTCACCCTCAACCACTCACCCTCAACCACTCACCCTCAACCACTCACCCTCAACCACTCCCCCTCAACCCCTCCCCCTCCCCCTCACTCATCCTCACCCTCACTCACCCTCATCCTCACTCCCCATCAACACCTCACCATCACTAACCCTCATCCTCACTCCCCATCAACACCTCACCATCACTAACCCTCAACCCCTCACCCTCACTAACTCTCAACCCCTCTATCACCCTTACCCTCACTCACCCTCAATACCTCACCCTCACTAACACTCAACCCCTCACTCACCCTAAGTCTCAACCCCTCTATCACCCTTACCCTCACTCACCCAACACCTCACCCTCACTCACCATCAACCTCAACACCTCAACACAATAACTATCCCTCACTCACCCTCAGCCCCTCACCCTCAACACCTCACCCTCACTCACCCTCACACTCCATCACCCTCAACCGTCAAAAACGTCGCGCTCCGATTGGCTAAAAATAAACGTAAACAAAAAATGACACACACAACTCAAAAAAAAACTAGACCGCTAAACACTCACCCTCACTCACCCTCAACCCCTCACTCATCCTCACTCACCCTCAACACCTCACCCTCACACTCAGCCACCCTCAAACCCTCACCCTAACTCACACTGACCCTCACTCACCCTCACCCTCACTCACCCTCACTCACCCTCAACGCCTCACTCACCCTCAACGCCTCACTCACCCTCAACACCTCACTCACCCTCACTCACCCTCACACACCCTCACCCTCACTCACCCTCAACCCCTCACCCAGTGCAATAGGTCTCGGAGCATTTGAGTTAGAGCTTTTAGAATTGTTTATGGCTTTTTTTATTTGTAATTCTTTACCATTGGCTACAGGGAACAAAAATGCTAAAGATTTACAAAAAAACCCATAAACAATTCTAAAAGCACTAACTCTAATGCTGCGAGACCTATTGCATTTCCAATGCTTGTTAACTTTTTGTTACTTAATTACCTACTTTATTTCTTTCGCTCTCTCTCTTATTTGTTTTCACACCTATTCTTCTTTCCTTCTACTTGTGCTCAGGACCATGGCTAAGGGAGGCGACAAGGGCAAGAGGAAGGGCCCAGCACCACGTACTCAGCTCCCTTGCGGGCGTTTGAGGGGGGAGGAAGTGCAGCCCAGGGAGATCTTCTCTGCGGTGGAGGTGGCCACCTTGATGGTTTTTGTGCAAGTCCACCTCCCTAAGACCGTGGCAGCAGGTGGGCGGATTGCTTCCGGTTACGTCCTCCGGGAACGTCGTCAGCTGTGGGAGAAGGTGTGCCGGCGCATGTATAAGGAGTCTGGGGTGCGGCCAACTTACCACCAAGTGACGCACCGGTGGAGTGACATCTTGGACCGGGAGCATGACATGATCGACCTGCTCGGTGTGGAGATCCCTGGCCTTGGTAAGTAGCTATATCATAACTACTTTTTTTCCTTCTGCTCTGTTATATTGCTAATCTATTTTTATCCTGAAGAGTACGAATGCTGCTGATTAGATTACATTGCAGGAAATTAATGTTTAAATAGCTTCTGTCATTGCAGGTGCTCGCCTGGTTATTGGCGTTGCTACTATGCTTAATTGTTTGCAACTTTTTAGTCATTTGAGAGCATTACTACGTAATGCTAGAGACAGTAGACTAAAGTCTAGTCCTTCTTTGTACTCCTGCTGCTGCCACTTTGAAGAGATAGTGGTGGATTGATACGTTGAGTATATCATTTATTACTTGTTATAGGACATTTGTTAGTGGTCTGCAATCATGATGACGGACTGTGTCTGTCACGCGACGTCTCGTGTTGCTGAGGGATGGCAGTCGTAGTAGAACCTTTTTGTTGTTGATGTAGTTAGTGAATTACATAACTTTCCTATTAGACGGTCTGCGAATCCTGCAATACTGTACGACTATCCTCCTAGTTGACCAGATCAGATGCAATTGATGTTAATTTGTTTCCCCGACATCATTTTAGATTGAGTACAAAGAAATCAAATATTTCCCAAAAAACAATCATCCATGTTGTGATTCTTTATTTCATGATCACCAGTAACTCCCAGGGGCAAGGCGCCGGCGGCGACAGAGACTCCAGTGGCAGAAGTTGGTCAGGAGCAGTACCTTGCAGGCTCTTCTGCTGGCCCCAGTAAGTTATTTTATTGTCATATTAATACTTATTCTTCCCTAACTTTTACAGCTCCTATTTATTATAAACTGTTTCCTAATAATTCTATGTTTTAAAAAATAGTCTTTGATCTTCTTCTAATGTAGACTACTTTCTACATTCTTATCCTGTCTCTACCATCACTCTCTGTGCTACTACTATTTACAATTATGGGTCGGTCTGTGTAGGTAGCTAAGCTTGCCCATTCGGCAAACGGTGTGAAACAAAACTCTGATACAGCAATAACTCTGAGTGCAGTCCTCTGGGTTGCCCTTGCTGTCTATTCAAGTCTTCTTAATGCAAGTGCTTCGACAATTTTCAGCCAAGTTATATCAGATGTAGTTTAGGGATGTGAAGAACGAAAAGTTAAAGAAGGGTGAAACGAAGGACGAGGGAGTCTTAATATCTATGACTGTAAAGAATGGCTTTGTTGAATGCAATTCAACATAAGAAAGAAGACGGTGGTTTCAAAAATATTATGAAAAGGGTGTTAGTTGGTTATTGACGAAAATTAATTTTGGTACATTTGAAACCTTAATAAGAATCATAGACGTACTTTGGAAGCCTGTATGTTATCTTCTTATCCTCCTCGCCGATAGCAGAGGTGTATGATGTAGTAGAGCAGACGCTGAGTGGATGAAGTATGGCCAGTGGCAGTGCCATCCCTATAGAAAAGTAAGACATTCCTATCCCCACCTGCATGTACTGCTTAAAGTACTGCGAGTCTGCATCATCTTGGCCTGTGTCTGTATTTCTAGGGTGAAAGTTGAGTGAGCTGCCATTTTGGCGGCTACCACAAAACTCACGTACCAGTAATTTATTTTGCAAAACAAGAGAAAGAAAGGCCTTTTTTTATTACTCTCTGACTATGTATGTAGTAGTGAGTCCACCTATAGTGCTGCTAGTTGAATTCCTGAAACGCACAGTGTCAAATGCTTACAAAGACGGAGGAAAGATACATGCCAAAATGTTATACTGTGTTTGCTACTTGCTGGTGTTACTGAGTGTCAACCTGACGTTGAATTATTTTGACTTTATGTTAAAGACTATTGGCTACAGTATTTTTCTTTTTTTATTCATAGATGCTACTCCCAAAAAGCTCACCCGTAAGGAGATGGCTGTCCGGGCCAGGGCCCATAAGCTGGAGGCTATTTGTGCTGAGTATCAGCGGTTGTGGGCTCGGGAGCATGAGGAGACATCAACATCCTCCTCCACTGCCCCCGGGTCCACCTGCCAGAAGCCTCCAGCGAAACGGAGCCGTGGCCCGACAGCCTCCCACCGCCACCGCACAGCAGCAACAACATCAGCGGCCTCACCCAGATCCTGGATGGTTCGTGTGCGCCGGCTACGCAGAAGAGTGGGCTACCTGGAGCGGTTGGCCCAAAAACATCAGCGCCAGCTTCGGGACCTCAGCAAAGAGCAGCGGGACATGCAGCAACAGCTTGCAAAACTACGCCACCGGAGGAAGTGACTGTCCCTTGCCCCTTTTTTAAAGACTGTTGGGGGGGTGGGTACTGGGTGTTTGGGAAAGGGGAGTTTTGGACATTTTGAGATTGGTTGGGTTCGGGAGGGGGGTGAGTTCGGGTAATTTATTTTATTATTGTTGTGCTGAAAACAACACGAATATATATTTTCTAATCATTACTTTTCTTTCAAAAACACAGTATACGCGTTCATATATTATTTAGTGTGGGGGTTGGCGGTGGTTAATGGACCTTTGTTTTCTTCAAACTTACTAGCATGAATGAAACATCTAGTCCTGAAATCTACCAAAATGCAAGTAACCGAGTTAGTAAATTTAGTAGCACTACTACTGTACTTTATGTACTTTACTAGTAGTACTGTCAGTCTCTGCTCTCCTAGTCTCCTCCCAACTTAGTCCTCCTAGCCCATTATTCTACTACCTCTCCAATATGCTTATCTTACCTGTGATTTGTGTTTGACAATCGGGGTAGCTCCAGGGCTGGCTGCATTGCAAATGGTGATTAAGGTTGGTTGTTGACTTGAATCCTCGTCAGATGCAATATCATTGTTGTGCTGGTAGCAGTAGTGGTACACACTGGCAGTATCACCATATGAAAAAAAGAGGAAATTAAACATTGAGTGGCCTGAGCGTAGCATTAGAAACAGTACAATATATAGTACGGTACAGAACAGTGCCCTAAATTGTAGCCTAAGCAGTGCCAACGTAAGGTAAGCATTAAGCATTTGATTGTTCACGTCGTGTAGGAGGAGGATGTTCTTATCAATCCACGATGGCGCACATGAACTTCTGGTTGCTTTGACCTTATCCTCCCCAGCAGGTGTGTGGAATTTATTGTTGTTGTCAGTCACACCTCAATGAAATACCACACAGCCCGGGGGAAGAGGGTTAGGGTTTGAAAATTGGATGGAAATGGGGTTTTTTGGGAAAGTTTGGTAGAGAGGGAAAAAAACACAGCATGGACACTCAAACAACAAATGAAGAGAAACAAATCTTTGGATTAGAAGATATTGATAAATCTTTAACCACTTGGCTGCTATTGTAATCAGGCCCATATAATGGGATTTCAATTGAAATGAATGGGCAGTGCATGACGAGTTACCCTTGTCATTAGCAGCGAAGAGGTTAAAGGGATATAAAGGAAGTGCACTACTGAATGCCAGAAGTACTAAATGGATGGTTAGGTTACTGAAAAGTAGTACTACTACTTACTGCAACTTACTAGTAAGTACGAAGAAACAAGTTGACAGTACAGGGATGCCGTCATTAGGCAATTTCACTTGACTCTCTGCCCTCATAGAGAATAAACACTAAGAACATTAAATTAGTGTTAAACATAGCAAAGACGTATCAAATAGCTGGAGGGATGAATTTGAAGCAGAGATCAAACAAATGCACAGAGTCACACTCGTAGAAGTAAATTCAAGTTCACAACAATATCATTTAAAAGATAAGGAGAATTTTGGATAATGTTACTGTTTTTTGTAGTTGTCTCGTTGAATTTCTGAAGTTGATGCATCCAGCCATTCCTCTTATTCGCGGTACTCCTCCATTCCATTGGATGCTCCGTCGATCAATCTTGGTGACCAGACACACTGTCCACTGCCTGCCTGATGCAGATTTGCGGATCGCTATTTGTAAGCCTGAGTAGTACATCGATGGCACAGGGTAAAAGCATGCCTGTAATTGATGATGGAAAAACACAACCTTAAGTGTTAAAGACATCTCGTAGAAAAAAAATATATAAGGCACGCTGTGTAGTGCAAAAATTATACTGTCTCTTTCAGAGATGACGATCCCCAAAATCTAGAACACCCCACATTACCCTCCCAAAAACGTGCAGAATACTGCTGCTACCTCGCAGAGGCCTAATTTCGAATCCTGCCAAAACGCACTCAGAAAGTATGCCCAAAACCCCCCTTTCCCACCATGGATTATCTTCAAACCACTTGCAATCAAAATTAGACATTCCAACAAGTGTTCCAAGACCCCACCCAGTCGTTAAAATCTAGAACCCCCGCCCAAACACATGGAATACTATACTGCTAACCCTAACAAGCCCTAAGTTAAGAATAGTGGCAAACGCTTTCTTTAACTAGGCCAAATCCCCCCTTTCCCACCATGTATTTTCTTCAAACCACTTGCAACCAAAATTACACATTTCCATGAGTGCTCTAAGACCCCAGAACCCAGTTGTAAAAATCTAGAACACCCCAAACACATGCAATCCTGCTGCTAGTGCTAATCCTAACGAGCCCTAAGTTAAAAAAAAGTGTCAAAACGCTTTTCAGCATGGATTTTCTCCAAACCGCTTTTATCCCGTATTGGACCTTCCCAGCAATGCCCCAAAACCTGCCAACCCACCCACAAAAAATCAGAACACCCCCAAACAGGCAAAAAGCAAAATTGGAAAATCTCATACTTAGAATATTTTCAGCCTTCTGCCAGCAGCCGCGATAATTCCAGCTCCAATAGCGTATATTAAAGTTGCTGCAGTAAAAAAGCTCAAAGCGTTTACTTTGAAAAAATTAGAGTGTTCAAAGCAGGCCGGTCGCCTGAATACTTCAGCTAGGAATAATGGAATAGGACTCCTGTTCTATTTTGTTGGTTTTCGGAACGGGGGCCATGATTAAGAGGGACGGCCGGGGGCATTCGTATTGTGCCGCTAGAGGTGAAATTCTTGGACCGGCGCAAGACGAACCAAAGCGAAAGCATTTGCCAAGAATGTTTTCATTAATCAAGAACGAAAGTTGGAGGTTCAAAGACGATCAGATACCGTCGTAGTTCCGACCATAAACAATGCCGACTAGCGATCCGGCGGCGTTATTCCCATGACCCGCCGAGCAGCTTCCGGGAAACCAAAGTATTTGGGTTCCGGGGGGAGTATGGTTGCAAAGCTGAAACTTAAAGGAATTGATGGAAGGGCACCACCAGGAGTGGAGACTGTGGCTTAATTTGACTCAACACTGGAAACCTCACCCGTCCCGGACATGGAAAGGATTGACAGATTGCTAGCTCTTTCGCGATTCTGTGGGTCCTGGTGCATGGCTGTTCTTAGTTGGTGGAGCAATTTGTCTAGTTAATTCGATAACAAACGAGACTTCCTCCATGCTAACTAGTTACGCGACTCCCAGTGGTCGATGTCCAACTTCTTAGAGGGACAAGTGGCGTTCAGCCACACGAGATCGAGCAATGACAGGTCTGTGATGCCCTTAGATGTCCGGGGCTCACCCGGCTCAGTACGAGAGGAACTGCAGGTTCAGACATTTGGTGTATGTGCTTGGCTGAGAAGCCAATGGGGTGAAGCTACCATCTGTGGGATTATGACTGAACGCCTCTAAGTCAGAATCCCCCCTAAATCGTATCGATACCTCAGTGCCGTGGAGCCTCGGTTGGCGTGGGATTGCCGGCCTCTCTTGGGGGGCTGGTGCGTAGAGCCGCTCGCTTGGGGACCGGAGTGCGGACGGAAGGGGGCCGCCTCCATCACCCTTAGTGCATCTCATATTCGTGGGGCACCCGGTGCAAAATCATTCGTAGACGACCTGATTCTGGGTCAGGGTTTCGTAAGTAGCAGAGCAGCTACCTCGCTGCGATCTATTGAAAGTCATCCTCTGAGCCAAGCTTTTGTCTCTCCGTGCATGGGGGCCCGCGGACACCTCCCTCCACCACATCCGGGGGTGGGTCCCTCTGCCGCCGGGCCGGCGGGAGGGACGTGGAGGGGGTAACATGGGTCCGTGGGAGGCTGCCTCCACCACGTGCCCTTCGGCACGGGGGCCTCCCCCTCCTGTCTCTGCCCCACTGGGGTGCGGGGATGGGGGCCACCATCCCTTGCGGGTCAGCAGGGTGACCAGATGGCCCACTGCTCCCGGGCAGGGAGGTGAGGAGCCGCCACCCGGGGGAAGGAAGCTCCAGAGCTTCTGCCTTGGTGCACCGGGACCCCCTTCGCCGGACTGCAAGGGCGACTGGGTACGACAGACTCCCAGGCCATCTGGGCGCTGGGTCGTCCCGGGCCATCTGGTCACCTGGCTGTGTGACCAGATCACCCTGCAGGCAGGGTGACCGGATGGCCCTGCAGGCTGGGTGACCAGATGGCCCTGCGGGCTGGGTGACCAGATGGCCCTGCGGGCTGGCCGCTGGGCTAACTCCAACTTTTGTCCCTCCCCAGAGTTCTGTAGGCCTTATAGTCGAGAAAAATGGGCTCCCCGGGCAGGCAGTCAGGAGAGTGGCAGTGGCCTGGGCTTAACCCTCCTTGGGTCCAGCCAAGGGTCCGTGCACTGGGGATGGGGCTTCCCGGCCTGGCTAGGGTTCGGAAGGTGGGACCGGGCCCAGGGCTTGAGCTCCATCCGTCCGGCCCCGGGGTGGGTGAACCCTCCCATCCTGCAAGCCATCAAAGGGTCCGGGCGCTGGGGACGGGGCTCCACCGGGGCCCGGTGAGGCTCTTCCCGGCCTGGCTAGGGTTCAGAAGGTGGGACCGGGCCCGGGGCTTGAGCTCCGTCCGGCCGGGCCTGGGGTGCGTGAGCCCCCGTCCTGTAAGCCATCAGAGAGTCCGGTCGCTGGGGACAGGCCTTCACCGGGGCCCGGGGAGGCTCTCCCCGGCCTGGCTAGGGTTCGGTAGCTGGGACCGGGCCAGGGGCTTGAGCTCCATCCTGCCGGCACCGGGGTGCGTGAGTCCCCTGTCCTGCAAGCCATCAGAGGGTCTGGGCGCTGGGGACGGGGCTCCACCGGAGCCCGGGGAGCGCTCCCCGGCCTTGCTAGGGTTCAGAAGCTGGGACCGGGCCTGGGGCTTGAGCTCCATCCGGCTGGCCCCAGGGTGCGTGAGCCCCCCGTCCTTCAAGCCATCAGAGGGCCCGGGCACTGGGGACGGGGCTCCACCGGGGCCCAGGGAGGCTCTCCCAGGCCAGGCTAGGGTTCGGAAGCTGGGACCGGGCCCGGGGCTTGAGCTCCATCTGTCTGGCCCCGGGGTGCGTGAGCCCCCCCCCGTCCTGCAAGCCATCAGAGGGTCCGGGCGCTGGGGACGGGGCTCCATTGGGCAGGCGGGAGCCCTCCAGTGGAGGCTCGGGGCAGGCAGATTGCCGTCATTTCGGTCCCGGCCATCTGGTCGACCCCTCTCGCCTCGGCCATCTGGTCGCGCCCAATGCTTTCCTAACGTGCAACCAGATGGCCGGGCTTCCCTGGAAGTCCTGATGAGGTGCCATTCGCCTCCTGGATCCCAGGCAGGGCTCCAGGAGGTCGAGCACATTTGCGCCCTGGGTCCCCTCTGTCACGGATTACAAGAAAGGGGGGTAGTTTTCCTCCGGTTTACTAGGGGCAAGGGTATGCCCGGACACCCTCCTGGGGCTGGTGGTTCCCTGCCGGAGACCAGATGGGCTGTGTTCCCGGGCAACACCTCCCAGGCATCCGGGGCTCCCTCCTCTGGCCCGCAGCGTGGCAAAGTACCCAGGACGGGCTCCATGGGTCCCGGACCCTGCAACCCTGGAGCCCCGGAGCCCCGCAGCTCTGGGGCCCTGCAGCCCCAGAGCCCTGCAGCCCCGCAGCGCTGCAGCCCCGGAGCCCCGGAGCCCGGCAGTCCTTGGAGCCCTGCAACCCCGGAGCCCCAGAGACCCGCAGCCCTGCAGCCCCGGAACGTGGGCAAGCGGGAGCCCTACCACGAAGGCCTCGGGATGGGCAGATGGGGAGTCCTTTTGGTCCCAGCCATCTGGTCGCCCCTCTCCCCTCAGCCATCTGGTCGCCCACAATGCTTTCTTATGGGGCGACCAGATGGCAGGACTTCCCTGGAAGTCCCGATGAGGTGCTATTCGCTTCCCGGGGAGGTCGGGCACGTTCGCGCCTAGGGTCCCCTGAGCCTCGCGGTGTGCACTTGTTCCCAGAAAGAGGGGTAGCCTTCCTCCGGATTACTAGGGACAAGGGACTCTGGGACCCCTCTCAGCCTAGCGGTCCTCAGCTGGCAGCTGGACAGGCCAGGATGCCGTCCAGCCCCGGGTCCGTCCCTGGGTCTGCAGCGTGGCAGGATGCCCTGGATAGGGTCTGGGAGGGCCCGGGCCTGGGGTCCCCGTCCCCCCCGGCCTGCCCCACTTCCCAGGACAGCGGGGGTTCCATTGTGCCCGGAGAGCCTGGCTGGGTACAGGAGCTCCAGCCGGGGCTCCGTCCTGGGTCCTGCCACGTGGCAAGGTGCCCTGGATAGGGTCTTGGAGGGCCCGGGCCTAGGGTCCCCGTCCCCCCCGGCCTACCCCACTTCCCGGGACAGCGGGGGTTCCATTGTGCCCGGAGAGCCTGGCTGGGTTCACGAGCTCCAGCCGGGGCTCCGTCCTGGGTCCTGCCACGTGGCAAGGTGCCTGTGACAGGGTTCAGAGGGCCCGGGGAGGCTTCTGCGCTTCTGGGCCGGGAAACCCGGGTGGGGTCCAGGGGCCCCGCTGGGCCCCGGGTGGGGTGCTCCAGCCCAGGGCCCTTTCCCCCAGCCTAGGGCCCTGTCCCCAAGCCTGCCGCACTGCCAAAGGCCCAGGACAGGGTTCCGTGGTGCCCACGGAGCCTCCCATGCTTGGCTGGGTTCTAGAGCTCCGACCGTTGCCCCTGAGGGCCCCTGGGAGGGTGGCCTCCCCACCCGGGGGTCCGTCCTGGGTCCTGCTGCTTGGCAGGGTGCCTATGACGGGGTCCGGAGGGCCCGGGGTAGGCTTCCCCTGCGCCTCCGGGCCTGCGAGCCCCGGCTGGGTCCAGGGGCCCTGCCGGGCCCCGGGTTGCATGCTTGGGCCCAGGGCACTGTCCCCCCGGCCTGCCCCATTGCCAAAGGCCCAGGACGGCCGTTCTGTGGTGCCCGGGGAGCCTCCCCTTGCTCGCTGGCTTCAGGAGCCCCATCCGGGGCCCCTGAGGGCCCCGGGGAGTGTGGCCTCCCCACTGGGGCTCCGTCCTGGGTCCTGCGGTGCAGCAGGATGCCCGGGACGGGGTCCGGAGGGTCTAGGCGGCTTCCCTTTCGTGCCCGGCCATCTGGTCGCCCAGATCCCCTCGGCCGTCTGGTTGCCCGGATCCCCCTTTGGTTTATCACAGCACCCTCTGGTTTACCACTACCACCCTCTTGTTCACCACTGTAGATTATGGGGGGAAAGCAAAGCACACCTTCCCAGCCTCAACTGAGATGAATTAATTTGGGGCTGGTTAATGTGTCACTGAATTTGTGCTTCAAGTCTGGCACCTGCTTCCTTAGCTGTAAGACCTTCCTGTTGCAGTTATTTTTTTTACAGGAGCATTGTGCCATACTTGTAACTATTCTCTGACCCTGCTTTGAGGGTCAGAGCAGGGTCAGAGAATAGTTGAAAGTAGGCAACTGAACTCTGGAGGGGTCCCTCAGGAAGCACTACAGGGAATGGTTACAAATTAGCTTGAACTTTTGCACCTGGTAAGCGCTTTCAGTTTTCCAAAATTTGTTTTTCTGCCATTTCGCGAGATTCGTGGGACACAAAATCGTGCTAAATCGATTTTGCAATCGGCAAATTCATTCAAATTTGCTGATTTCTGTTTTTTTTTGCGTATTCGGGCGGTTTTTTGCTAATTCGCGGACCGCTTGCAGTGCACCGACCCAGACGTTGCCCATGCGGTCGTGTACGGGTGCGGCCATCTTGTTTGCGTGACGTGTTTCCGTTTCCGGGCGCTGGTTGCATGCTCGCGTCGTATTGGAGTTCTAGACTTTTATTAAGGTCCAGAGGTGTCAGGGACAACACCCGAAGACCCCTGAGTTCTACCTGTCTCGGTGCACAAATAAACAGAAACACGGGCTTCTCGATGGTGGCGTCAAAGACCAAAGGTTTATTACTGCAGGGACACAGAAGTCACAGAAACTACACATGGCAGATTCTAGGAGCCTGTTCATTTGCACAAAGTTGGTTGCTCCTTAAATACAGTTTTTTTAGCTGGGGGCAACATTCTCCACATACTAGTGCGTTTCTTAACCTTTATGTTCTAAACAATAAATATTTGGCGTTACACAGGAATCGTCAACAATATCTGATGTCAAAACATTACGAACGAGAGGTTCCCACTGTTCGATCATAATCCCATGTCATCTTTTCATTCAAGAGCCGGACCGCCTCATCGTAAATTTCGTTACCTCCCCCTAATAAAGGCCCAGAAGGAAAGGAGCAGAGCCAGGTGCAGAAGATAGAAAAACAGGATAAGGGATGTTTGTGGGTCGTAAATGGGCAAGGCTACCAGCTTCGGCCGCCTAATCATGATCAGGCCAACGAACACGAGAACCAGTATAGCAGGACTGGCCTCAGGCAGAGGAGACAGCTTTTGCCGAGTCATGCGGCCACAGCGTTTCTGTCCTAAGGTGCACGTGTCACTAGCAAGGTGAATCGCCGGTTAAAGCCTACGTGTCCTTAAGTGAAATGAATTGATCAGAGGTCACTGTGTGTCCATTGACTATGTGAGGGCAAGAATACAAGATGGATGCCATAATCTAAAATGGATGCCATCGGTGTATCGGAAATGTGGTTATAACAAGAGTGCTCTTGCTCGTAGCATAGCGAAAACACCAGGATATACCAAATGGATCATTTGCGGTTCACTGGTACCAAAATTATGAGTTTACGACAATGTTGAAAACACGGGTTCAAATCGTCACGGAACCTCAGACCCTCCTTTTGCCCTTACATAGGCAATTACTCAGTCTATGTCAGAGTCTATCTCGATGTTCATTAGGTCAGTGATATGTTGTTGCAACATCATCCTTTCTCGCACCTTGTCTCCAAACACAGGCGATTTTCAAAAACAGGTTGCAGCACAGAGGCTACACAAAGCGGGACCACATTGGATAATAAGGCAGCACGAGAATAGGAATACTAGGATAATACCAACGACCATCAGAACCTTCCATCCCCACGCTGATAGTAGAGTCCAAAGCCATTCTATTAACAACCAATTTCCCTTGTCTACATGAATAGAGTCGGAAATCTTGTGTAGCTTAGAGATCGCTTCGTATATGGTCGGAGCATTATTGGGGATAAAAACACAGCAGCTCGATTGGATCATTCTGCATACCCCACCTCAATCTGCAAGTATTACGTCAAGAACCATACGGTTCTGTAACGTCATGAGACGATCCGCCTGGAGCTCAGCTGTTAAATTACTAAGGGCACCAGCAGTTTCTGTAATAGTAGATTCAACTACCCGTGTTAGCTGACATAGATTTCTACTATTGGCCATAGGCCCCCAGAACGGAAGGAAACCTTTGAAAAAGTCTCCGGCTTCCTGACCAGCGTTATCTTCTTTGCTGAAAACACCTCTTGCTACTCTGGTCTTGTGATAATCTGGGGAAGCAGTGTATGTCGGAGGCAACAGTCGAGCAATATAGCATGAACCTGAAAAGTCAGCAGGCAACCATGTATATGCCCTATCCTGACAGATGAAGTAGGTACCCTTAGCAGTTAGGAAGGCAGGGGAAGAGTTTGACGGATACACGTAAGTCTCAACACAGTCACTCTTCCCTTGCCGAGCTCTTGGATTTCTCCCATTACCTTGCAAGCAGAATTGACCTCGGTGAGGTACGACCCAGACTGGAGTGGAGCTTTTACGCTTGCTTTCACCCAAACTAATGCTATACTCCATAGAATTCCAACTCAGATAAACTCGTAGTTCATCTCTAGGGACAGATGGGGAGTTATTGACGTCTTTAATCATGTCAGTTATTCCCTTTATCAAGGCTTTATTAACGGAGTTATACCTAGCGGAACATGGAGGACGCGAGGGATAGGTCTTGAGCGCATAGACAAATACAGTCTGGAAGGCCCGACATGATCCATTATAGCTAAAAGGCAAGACCAGATAGGGAATGCCTTTATCCATAGTGTGTGGTATCAAACCACATACCCAGCAGTCTGTTGTGTTAACTACCAGTTGGTGTTGATGCAAGAGCTGTACAAAAGTGTTATTTATGAATTCTGAGCGTCGAGCTTGCTCATGTTCGGGGAACGGATGAAAGGAATGAAAAGAAGCAACAGTAGAAGAAACAAGATCAAGGGGAGGTACTGTAGTTGTTATCGGTGCAAAAATTAAATGGATACCAAAGACGATTCCACCCACCAACGTTATTAAAACAATCAAAAACGTAATTGCACATTGCATCAGAAAACATTTGTTATGAAGAATTTTGTACAATCTATTTCTGCGAACATAAATTACATTCTCTCGGTGCAGCCCAGGAAGCTCCATCTTCTACCACCGCTCGCGACCACTGATGATATGTACGTAGTTGAAAATGCCTCTATCAGCCCTGGGAGTTCCCAGAACTAACAGAAAGACCGACCTTGTGTCTGGCCCCCGCAGATTCAACTAGGCACAACGCCACGACCCTACGGCGACCCAGACGGCAAGGTAATAAGAACAACAGAAATACACAGGGAAATACAAAATATTAGCAAGCTTCCTGGCTGGAGGCAATGTATCAGATCAAAAATATAAAAAATAGGCAGTTTCCTGCTTTATTTGTCCTTAAATTGAGAACGTAGGTTGTATCTCAGTTTTCCTGGAGTAGTTTGATCCGGAAATAGTCTGTTTTCAGCAGGAGTAACAATGTTTGAGTTCGCAGAGGGCAAATGTTCGTTTGATGCAGTGTTCTGTTCAGTGATCGAAGGAGCAGCTTCAGAAGGGGAGTCAGAGTTCGGTGAATCAGTTATCAGTTCTGCATCACTGAAAGGAACATATCTAGGAACCGGTTCGGTATCAGAGGCACCAATTCCTTGTCTCACCCAATTATCATAAGGGAGTGGAAGGGGTACACGCTTAGTATGTGTCGCGTGGACCCAGTTCTTCCTTCCAGCCACACGTACAGCAGTCCTTGTTGCCAACAGCACTTGGAACGGGCCGACGAACTTGGGTTGAAGATTCCTGGTCCGTCCAAAATTCCTGATAACAATGTAGTCGCCGGGTTTCAGCTGATGACCTGGACTTTCCGGAGGCTTTGGCAATGCATCGAAAACCTGTTGGTGAATGAGACTCAATTTAGCAGTCAAGTCAAAAAGGTAATCAATTAGCATTGGGTATTCCAGTTGTTTGAACTCCCTAGGTCTTGGTACCCCCCAAACATTAGCGGGGCGACCAAACACAATCTCCTAGGGGCTAAGCCCTACTCGGGAATGCACAGTCGCTCTTGTGGATAACAGGGCCAAAGGTAGTGCGTCGGGCCAGGACAAGCCCGTGGAGGCTTGTATCTTGGCCAGTTTCAGTTTAAGGGTGCCATTGTACTCTTCAACTAAACCTGCTGATTGGGGGTGGTTCGCACTGTGAAACTTTTGCTTGATACCCAAGCCTGCACACACACTCTGCATAACTTTCCCTACGAATTCACTCCCATTGTCTGACCATACAATCCGTGGCATACCATATCTGGGGAAGTATTCTTTTAGGAGGATTTTGGCAGTGGACAAGGCAGTATTGTCTTTTAGTGGATATGCTTCGATCCACCTTGAAAAAGCACAGACTACCACTAGGACGTATTTAAGGTTGTTACATCGATCCATGTGAATGAAATCCAACTGAATCACTTCGAAGGGGCAAGAAGGAGGAGCGAAGTGATCAGCGGGTGTGGGGGTTCCCTTGCCAGGATTATGCATCAGGCATATCATGCAGTTTCTCACCACTCTTTCCGCACATTTACTAATTCCATCATTCTTCCAGACTGGATCCAACATCTTACAAATCCCTTTAGAACTGATGTGCGCTGCTCCATGCGCCATCGTTACCACCGCAAGCGCATACGCATCAGGCAACATCCAACGCTGCTGTTCCGACAAATCAATCCAACATCCACTCGAGTCCAATTTACCCGTTTTCTCTTTCCATGCAAGCTTTTCCTCTTCAGTCGCTTCTTCCTGAATCGCTTTCACACTTTCCACTGTGTCCTCACACATTCCCGATTCAGCAACCCATCTTGCAGACGTTGCAACATACATCCCAATCATTGTATTCCTAGCTGTCTGTTTAGCCGTCTCATCAGCAAAGGCATTTCCACGACCAACATCATCCGTGATTGCTCGATGAGCACTGCACTTCACAATCGCAACTTCCATTGGTAAGGTTAGAGATTGCAACAAGTCATTGACTAGCTGACCATGCTGGATCTTAGTCCCATGGGACGTAATAAAACCCCTTTCCTTCCACAATCGGCCAAAACTATGCGCTACACCGAACACGTACTGACTATCTGTGAACACATTCACTCTCTTTCCCTTAGCTAAAACACACGCTCTAGTCAATGCAATTAATTCTGCAGCTTGGGCAGAATTCTGACTCACTCTTGCAGTCTCCACAATCGTTCTCAAAGTTATTACTGCATAGGCAGCTGTTACATCACCATTCTCTAATTTAAAACAAGACCCGTCGACATACAACGTGCCATCTGGATCTGATAATGGAGTGTCTTTAAGATCAATCCGTCCTTTTGTCTCCTCCTCGGTTCTGAAACAACAGTCATGGGGTTCAGAATCGCTCGACTCTTGACTAGTCGGCAACAGTGTTGCTGGATTTAATACATTGCATCTTTTAATCTGAATATGACTTGCTAGCAGTGTCAGCTCATAGCCTGATAATCTAGCACTGGTAAGGTGCTGTGTTTTTGTTCGGTTCATGAGTGTATCCACGGCATGTGGAACCATGACCACCAGCATGTTGTTCATGACCAAACCAGCAGATTGTCGAATGGACGCTGCAGCTGCTGCTGTAGCTCTTAAGAAACTTGGCAACGCTCTGGCTACCGGGTCTAATGTTGATGAAAAATACGTACAAGGGTGTTGTTTATCACCAAATCGTTGTGTCAAGACACTCAACGCACAACCTTCTCTCTCGTGAACGTAGAGTGTAAATGGCTTACTGTAGTCGGGTGTACCCAACACACGAGCTGAACACAGTGCATTTCGTAACTCAGAGAAACTTTGTTGACATTCGGCAGACCATGGCACCGGATTCGGAACACCTTTTCCAGTCAAGGCCACCAATGGTTTTGCCAAAAGAGAAACATTTGGGATCCATTGCCTGCAGTATGAGGTAATACCTAAAAACACACGCACTTCTCTCTGTGTGCTAGGAACATTCATCTGCGTAATTGCTTTTATTCTCTCTGGGGTCAACCTTCTTCCCTCCTTTGACAAGAGATGACCTAGGTAGGTCACTTCTGGACAACAATATTGCATTTTGGAAGGTGACACCTTGTGATTTAAATCAGACAAATGATGCAATAGGGAAATTGTAGCTGCTTTGCAAGTTTCCTTGTCATCGGCAGCCACTAGAAGATCATCGACATATTGCACTAAAGCAGAACCAGGAGGAAGTACAAAAGAATCTAACTGACTTTTTAATGCCTGACTGCAAATGGACGGGCTCTCACAATAGCCTTGTGGAGCACGTTTAAACCTGAAGCTTCGGCCTCCTAGAGAGAAGCCGAAAATATCTCTGCTTTCTTCGGCTATCGGAATGCTGGAAAAGGCATTCTTCAAGTCGTTCACTGAGAACCATGTGGCTGTAGCAGGAATCAACGTTAACAAAGCAGTAATGTCTGGAACCACAGGAAACTGTGGGATCACAATTTTGTTAACCTCTCTAAGGTCGATTACAAATCTATAGACTGGAGGCTTTGAAGGATCAGTGCGTTTTAGAATTAGCAGTACAGGGCTGTTACAGACATTTCCTCTAGTTTCCTCTATTACGTCTTTCTTGATCAAATCTTGCACTATCAATAAGAGCGCACGTTCACCTTCACTAGAGATCTTGTATTGTGGGATTCGTGGAAATTTGACATTTGCTTTCAAAGTTACTACATAGGGTGGAATTTCCAAGAGGCCTACATCGTTAGGACCAGTCGCCCAAAGAGTATCAGGGAGAGAACGCAGCTCCAGCGGGAGCGCATCCATTGACAAGTACATCGGGGAGATGATTCTTTTTCCCAATGTAAGCTGTACTCCTGACGGAGAACAGTACAAAGTCGCGTATAGGCATTTTAACAAGTCTAAACCAAGCAGATTTTCATTACAACCAGTCGTCAAAATCAGGGGTGCTTTCAATTGACGAGGTCCAACAGAAATAGACAAAGGACCAGAAACGGGGTTGTGAACAGGGGCGCCTGAAAAACCTACTGAAACATTTGTTAAGCCAGACAAAGGTGCACCAGGGAGTTTCGCATGTATGATAGAACTTTTTGCTGCACCAGTATCCAACAGAAACGGTTCGACTACACCTGATGTGGCTACTGCGACATAAGGCCCACTCTGATCTACTGGAACTGATACTACTCCCTCTCTTTGTCCATGGCTGTCCTAGTACTCATTTTGCTGAAATTCCTCACTAACTTCGCAGTAATCCTCAACGTGATACTGTTGAGATCTATTTGGCTGTGCAGATTGTCCGTTTCGCTGATCAAAATAATTAGAAGGGCAATCATTCGTTTGTGGAGGCATAGTACCTCGTCCTCGACCTCTAGAATTTTGCGTAGAACCATCACGACCTCTCTGAGCAGCGGCAGCATTTTTTTGTGCTAGTACTGGACACTCATTCTTATAATGACCTTCCTTTTTGCAATAAGCACACTGATTCCATTGATATTGCGGTCTCTGAGAACCATAGTCGGTTCTCTGGTATGGCCCTTGCTGTGTGTTGGTCTGATTCGTGCGAGGCGGATATGCCTGCTGCAAAAGGACTTTAGTTTTTAAATCTTTTGTTTTCTTATCTGATTTTTCTTTCACTTCTTTATCCCTATTTTCATAGTACTGGGCAGTTGCAAGTATTTGCGCAGTCGTAGAGACAGCCCACGCACTTTCAGAATCCTTTAATTTATTACTGAGCTCTGGTAACAGATTGTGCACAAATTTATCAACAAATAATCTCTGGCCTCCTTCCGTACTCATATCCTGACCACTGTGATCTACGAAAGTTTCTTCAAATCTAGTGAAAAAGTCGGAGACGCTTTCGTCCTTCTTCTGCCTGCATGCGGACAATTTGTCCCAGTAAACACGCAATGCTGGCATCAGAGTTTTCATTAAATCGATTATTCTACCGGGCAAATTAGCAATTAGAGGTTCGGGTTTAGAACCACCAATTTGTTGACCATCTGCCACTATTATAGCTGCCCAATCACCACCAAGGGCAACTGGATGATTTTCTTTACGAATTTTAGCCCAAATTGGTTGCGGTACTACATTGCCAAATAGCATATCAATGTCCGCTAAATTCATTACGCAAGCTTCAACCGTCTGGGCCAGCTCTTTGTAATATCCAGCGGGATTTTTACGCGGATCTGGCAAGGCCTGTTTTACTGCTAACACTTCAGCTCGTTTCCACTGAATGTGTATCCACACTCTCTGGAACTGGGCTGGAGCAGCTGCAATACCATGGACCGCATCAGCTTGTATAGCTTCGCGCCATATTGGCGGAACTTCTCTCATAGGATATTGACGACCTTGTTTCGTGCTACGTTTCTCTAAATCTCTTGGTGAACGGAGGGAAGGATCAAATCTAAAATCTAAAATCAGTTCCATTGCTTCTTTTATCCCCTTACCAACTATCATACCTGCAGCAAATTTTTGTTGAACATGAATTAATTCATCCGGAACTTGTTCAGAATCGTTCTCCTCCCACTCTTCACGCAAAAGGGAACACATGACATCAAACACATAGCGCTGTGTCGGTTCATTCCATTGCATAAATGTATCTAATACATCTCGTACATTATACCTTCCAACTTTCGAAATCCACCTAAGGGCAGTGGAATCTAATATTCCTCGTTCTTCAACACTAGGAAGCTGACTACGTCTCTGAACAGATTCAGAGGCAGGACTCCTAATCAAAGTTTGTAAAAGGGAGATAGAATATTAGAGACAGAGTCAGTGATTCTCTGACGAACAGAAAGCGGAGTCACGTAGCTTGCAGAAGTTTGAAGTAGAGTAGTAGTTGGGACAGAAGAAACAGCAACAGTAGGGGTAGCAGGCAAAGTAGCTTGTGAAACAACAGGTATCAGTGGTACAGGCATAGGCAGAGGAGCTGGCAACCCTGGAAGAGGGGGTGCCGGAGGAATATTGTTAACCACAGGGAGTGCAGGAGCTTGATTCAGGGGAGCAGGAGCAGGTATACCAGGCTGTCCAGCAATCGGTAACTGAACATTTGGCAGAGGTGGAGCCGTAGCACCCTGTGCATACGGTGGAGGTGACCTCAACAAGTAAGACAACAAGGGATCCTTTTCAGGGTCCTCTACTGTCTTAGCTGTACTCGATGGCAAGGCAGGGTAGCACTTGTCTATCGCTAAATTACGCTCTCTATTGGCTACCTCTATCGCTTTCTCAGATTCATTTAGTTGCAGCTGCTTGGCAGACTGTTCTAAAGTCAACTCTTGCTCTTTTTGCTCTTTCTTCAACTTTTTAGTCTCTCTCTGTTTGGATTCTTTTCGCCAACAACGGAAAGAATCAAACATTGCCGGCCGGGCTTTCTTCTTAAATAACTTTATTTCTAAATTATCGAGAATTTCGGGTTCAAAACTACCATGTAGTGGCCAACTAAGGACATCATCTTTCTCTGTGTAACGGATCCATACCTCATTATAAGATATAGGACCCACACCGTGCTTGCAGTAAAGATCATAAGGAGGAGTTCCAATTGGAGGAACCAGACACGAGTCCTCCAACCGGGAATCCCTGTTGCAACCAAAACATGACAACATACAGTTTTTCCAACTTAACATTTTATAAACCGGAACACAGAACAAACACAAACAAAGGTGCGCACTCGAACTAAGAACTTAGGCCTACCAAAGTGAACAAATGTATCGATACCCAAACTAAACCAAAAGATTATCGTAACCAGAACAACCAGTGATAATCTTACGAAACCAAACCAAACCAAGGAACTAAGGATTATCCAAACAGGAGCGAACCCTTACGAAGTAACCAAACAACTAGCAACCACTTAATACTTAACTGAGGCACTGAAGACGCCACCAAGGAGAAACCCGTCTCGTCTCGCCGTACTAAGGTCTGCACCTCGGGTCCAAGACAGGGCGACAGTCAAGGCAGCGGACCACTGCAGCCGTCCGAACGGGAACCCTCGTGGAAGAGAACGTCGGGCCACTTTTGCGATATGCCGGGATCGATGAAGTGGGGCGCCTCCCTCTGGAATCTTCACACGAAGCTTCTCGTACTCTTCAGGCTTTTGGACTGGTACCGAATGACGTCGCCCCACGTTGGGCGCCAATTAGAGTTCTGGACTTTTATTAAGGTCCAGAGGTGTCAGGGACAACACCCGAAGACCCCTGAGTTCTACCTGTCTCGGTGCACAAATAAACAGAAACACGGGCTTCTCGATGGTGGCGTCAAAGACCAAAGGTTTATTACTGCAGGGACACAGAAGTCACAGAAACTACACACGGGCAGATTCTAGGAGCCTGTTCAATTTGCACAAAGTTGGTTGCTCCTTAAATACAGTTTTTTTAGCTGGGGGCAACATTCTCCACATACTAGTGCGTTTCTTAACCTTTATGTTCTAAACAATAAATATTTGGCGTTACACAGGAATCGTCAACAATATCTGATGTCAAAACATTACGAACGAGAGGTTCCCACTGTTCGATCATAATCCCATGTCATCTTTTCATTCAAGAGCCGGACCGCCTCATCGTAAATTTCGTTACCTCCCCCTAATAAAGGCCCAGAAGGAAAGGAGCAGAGCCAGGTGCAGAAGATAGAAAAACAGGATAAGGGATGTTTGTGGGTCGTAAATGGGCAAGGCTACCAGCTTCGGCCGCCTAATCATGATCAGGCCAACGAACACGAGAACCAGTATAGCAGGACTGGCCTCAGGCAGAGGAGGCAGCTTTTGCCGAGTCATGCGGCCACAGCGTTTCTGTCCTAAGGTGCACGTGTCACTAGCAAGGTGAATCGCCGGTTAAAGCCTACGTGTCCTTAAGTGTAATGAATTGATCAGAGGTCACTGTGTGTCCATTGACTATGTGAGGGCAAGAATACAAGATGGATGCCATAATCTAAAATGGATGCCATCAGTGTATCGGAAATGTGGTTATAACAAGAGTGCTCTTGCTCGTAGCATAGCGAAAACACCAGGATATACCAAATGGATCATTTGCGGTTCACTGGTACCAAAATTATGAGTTTACGACAATGTTGAAAACACGGGTTCAAATCGTCACGGAACCTCAGTATGCAGCGCAAGATTACGTATTTGTGGGCGTTTTTGCGTGCTCGCGGGGAAATATCGCGCGAACTTACCAACGCGGTCCTCTATGGGCGCGGCCATCTTGTTTTTCATTCACTGCTATGGTTTTGGGCATGCTACCTTTCTATCCACCTTACATCTTTGTAATCCTATGTTTTTCTGAACTTTTTTTGTTTTTTTTTTGCTTATTATCTCTCTCTTCAATTTCCTACATCTATATTTTGTGTTTTTTTAACTTTAACTTTTTGTTACTTTATTACCTACTTTATTTCTTTCGATCTCTCTCTTATTTGTTTCACACCTATTCTTCTTTCCTTCTTCTTGTGCCCAGGACCATGGCTAAGGGAGGCGACAAGGGCAAGGGGAAGGGCCCAGCACCACGTACTCGGCTCCCTTGCGGGTGTTGGAGGGGCGAGGAAGTGCAGCCCAGGGAGATCTTCTCTGCGGTGGAGGTGGCCACCTTGATGGTTTTTGTGCAAGTACACCTCCCTAAGACCGTGGTAGCAGGTGGGCGGATTGCTTCTGGTTACGTCCTCCCGGAGCATCGCCAGCTGTGGGAGAAGGTGTGCCGGCGCATGTATAAGGAGTCTGGGGTGCGGCGCACCTACCACCAAGTGACGCACCGGTGGAGTGACAATTTGGACCGGGAGCATGACATGATCGACCTGCTCGGTGTGGAGATCCCTGGCCTTGGTAAGTAGCTATATCATAACTACTTTTTTTTCTTCTGCTCTGTTATATTGCTAATCTATTTTTTCCTGAAGAGTACGAATGGTGCTGATTAGATTACATTGAAGGAAATTAATGTTTAAATAGCTTCTGTCATTGCAGGTGCTCGCCTGGTTATTGGCGTTGCTACTATGCTTACTTGTTTGCAACTTTTTAGTCATTTGAGAGCATTACTACGTAAGGCTAGAGACAGTAGACTAAAGTCTAGTCCTTCTTTGTACTTCTGCTGCTGCCACTTTGAAGAGATAGTGGTGGATTGATACGTTGAGTATATCATTTATTACTTGTTATAGGACATTTGTTAGTGGTCTGCAATCATGATGACGAAATGCGTCTGTCACGCGACGTCTCGTGCTGCTGAGTGATGGCAGTGGTAGTAGAACCTTTTTGTTGTTGATGTAGTTAGTGAATTACATAACTTTCCTATTAGACGGTCTGCGAATCCTGCAATACTGTACTACTATCCTCCTAGTTGACCAGATCAGATGCAATTGATGTTAATTTGTTTCCCCGACATAATTTTAGATTGAGTACAAAGAAATCAAATATTTCCCAAAAAACAATCATCCATGTTGTGTTTCTTTATTTCATGATCACCAGCAACTCCCAGGGGCAAGGCGCCGGCGGCGACAGAGACTCCGGTAGCAGAAGTTGGACAGGAGCAGTCCCTTGCAGACTCTTCTGCTGGCCCCAGTAAGTTGTTTTATTGTTATATTAATACTTATACTTCCCTAACTTTTACAGCTCCTATTCATTATAAACTGGTTCCTAATAATTCTATGTTTTACAAAATAGTCTTTGATCTTCTTCTAATGTAGACTACTTTCTACATTCTTATCCTGTCTCTAACATCACTCTTTGTGCTACTACTATTTACAATTATGAGTCGGTCTGTGTAGGTAGCTAAGCCCATTTGGCAAACGGTGTGAAACAAAACTCTGATACAGCAATAGCTCTAGGCACTGAGTGCAGTCCTCTGGGTTGCCCTTGCGGTCTATTCCAGTCTTCTTAATTTAAGTGCTTCGACAATTTCCAACAACAAAATGTCATTGTTTACACCAAGTAAATGGTAGCAGTTGCCTTTTTGATTTGAGAGGAGCACATCCCATACCGCTAGTGTTTCAGGGACTATTCTGCACACAAAGAAGTAAGCACAAGATAAATAGGACACTGTTGATGATAGGTGCAGTTCGACTTTCGACATACCTCAGTCCGAACAGAAGTTTAACCCCTAATCCCCTGACCGACTATCTAGAATGTCTGACCAATGATTTTACGACCCAGAAGAACAGAAGAAGACTGCCTCCGAGTCCCGGCCTATCTGAGTCACTGAAACATGACTGCCAAGTGCAGTAGTTCAAACCTTTCCACTCACTCACTCACTCATACCCAAAAATCACACAGTGTTTGTTAGTTTTAAAGTTTTATTTTTAATTAAGAAATGAAAACATTATTTCTTTATTTTTAATAACGTAGTATTCTGATGGATGAAGATGACGTTAAAGTTTAGACAACATTCCCATGAATGAAATTAGTATGACTCAAACTTAATAATAGTTAGCAGGCACATGAAATTATTAGAATAACTGTGCGTAGCCCCCACCTTCTTTAAAGTACTTAAAGTACTGCTGGTGATGACTTAGTAGTAGTTGGTGAATCGTCTGGCAGAAGGGCAATGGAATCTTCTTTCTGTAATGAGAAAAATGGTGCACGTTAAGCAAGCATTCATCAGTTGTCATAAGAAGAAGTGTAGCATTTAATGGAATAAACATATAAACGTTTACAGCCTCCCCAAAACCGTTACTTTTTTCAATCCCAGTAATAAAAAATGTGTTATGTAACATTTTCTTCCATTACGAGACAAAATAGGGGGTTGTGTATGGCATCTGAAAATAAGACTTATTTTTCCTAGACGTCACAACATCTGATGCGGCACAGATAACCACCAGTGCCGGGGCCAGCAGTGCGGAGGGTCCACTCTGGATGCGGCGGCGCCAACAGGAGGAGCTGGGGGGGAAGACTCAGCGGCGGCGGACGGTGGTGTGTTATTATACTCCTTACTTATTGAATTTTTTTTGAGTAGGCTCGCAAAGGAGTGTATGATGTACTGTACAGTAGTACACAGTACACTAGTATAAGTACACTGTACTGTCAAGAACATTTACTAATTTAGAACTACTTTTTGGGCTATCACGGAGAAGACAGTCAACCTTGACTTTTAATAGCATTAGCAGCAGTACTTCTCTGGTAACCAATGGCCCCCTCTATTTCACTTCAACTCAGCTGGTAAATTTTTATTGTGAAGCCAAGTCATATCAGATGTAGTTTAGGGATGTGAATAACGAAAAGTTAAAGAAGGGTGAAACGAAGGACGAGGGAGTCTTAATATTTAGGACTGTAAAGAATGGTTTATTTTTTAATGCAATTCAACATAAGAAAGAAGACGGCGGTTTCAAAAATATTATGAAAAGGGTGTTAGTTGGTTGTTGACAAAAATACATTTTGGTACATTAGAGACATTAAGAAGCATCATAGACGTTCGTTGGAAGCCTGGATGTTATCGTCTTATCCTCCTCGTCGATAGCAGAGGTGTATGATGTAGTAGAGCAGGCGCTGAGTGGTTGCAGTATGGCCAGTGGCAGTGCCACCCATATGGAAAAGTAAGACATTCCTATCCCCACCTGCATGTGCTGCTTAAAATACTGCGAGTCTGCATCATCTTGGCCTGTGTCTGTATTTCTTGGGTGAAAGCTGAGTGAGCTGCCATTATGGCGGCTACCACAAGTTCACATATTAGTAATTTATTTTGCAAATCAAGAGAAAAAAAGTAAAAAAGATCTTTTTTTAGTACTTTCTGACTATGTATGTATTATTGAGTCCACCTATAGTGCGGCTAGTGGAATTCCTGAAACGCACAGTGTCACATTCTTACAAAGACGGCGGAAAGATACATGCCAAAATGTTATACTGTGTTTGCTACTTGCTGGTGTTACTGAGTGTCAACCTTCCGTTGAATTATTTTGACTTTACGTTAAAGACTATTGGCTACAGTATTTTCTTTCTTTATTCATAGATGCTACTCCCAAAAAGCTCACCCCAAAGGAGATGGCTGTCCGGGCCAGGGCCCGTAACCTGGAGGCTATTTGTTCGAGTATCAGCAGTTGTGGGCTTGGGAGCATGAGGAGACATCAACATCCTCCTCCACTGCTCCCGGGTCCACCAGCCAGAAGCCTCCAGCGAAACGTTTTTGTTCGTTTTAAAGTTTTATTTTCAATTAAGAAATGAAAACATTATTTCTTTATTTTTAATAGCGTAGTATTCTGATGGATGAAGATGACGTTAAATTTTAAACAACATTCCCATGAATGAAATTAGAATGACTCAAACTTAATAATAGTTAACAGACACATGAAATTATTAGAATAACTGTGCGGGAGCCCCACCTTCTTTAAAGTACTTAAAGTACTGCTGGTGATGACTTAGTAGTAGTTGGTGAATCGTCTGGCAGAAGGGCAATGGAATCTTCTTTCTGTAATGAGAAAAATGGTGCACGTTAAGCAAGCATTCATCAGTTGTCATAAGAAGAAGTGTAGCATTTAATGGAATAAGCATAAAAAGGTTAACAGCTTCCCCAAAACCGTTACTTTTTTTCAATCCCAGTAATAATAAATGTGTTATGTAACATTTTCTTCCATTACGAGACAAAATAGGGTGTTGTGTATGGCATCTGAAAATAAGACATGTTTTTCCTAGACGTCACAACATCTGATGCGGCACAGATGACCACCAGTGCCGGGGCCAGCAGTGCGGAGGGGTCCACTCTGGATGAGGCGGCGCCAACAGGAGGAGCTGGGGGGGAAGACTCAGCGGCGGCGAACGGTGGTAAGTTATTATACTCCTTACATATTGAATTTTTTTGGAGTAGGCTCACAAAGGAGTGTATGATGTACTGTACAGTAGTACACAGTACACTAGTATAAGTACACTGTACGGTCAAGAACATTTACTAATTTAGAACTACTTTTTGGGCTATCACGGAGAAGACAGTCAACCTTGACTTTTAATAGCATTAGCGGCAATACTTCTCTGGTAACAAATGGCCCCCTCTATTTCACTTCAACTCAGCTGGCAAATTTTTATTGTGAAGCCAAGTCATATCAGATGTAGTTTAGGGATGTGAAGAATGAAAAGTTAAAGAAGGGTGAAATGAAGGACGAGGGAGTCTTAATATCTATGACTGTAAAGAATGGTTTTGTTGAATGCAATTCAACATAAGAAAGAAGACGGCTGTTTCAAAAATATTATGAAAAGGGTGTTAGTTGGTTGTTGACAAAAAGACATTTTGGTACATTTGAGACCTTAAGAAGAATCATAGACGTACTTTGGAAGCCTGTATGTTATCTTCTTATCCTCCTCCTCGATAGCAGAGGTGTATGATGTAGTAGAGCAGACGCTGAGTGGATGAAGTATGGCACGTGGCAGTGCCACCCCTATAGAAAAGTAAGACATTCCTATCCCCACCTGCATGTACTGCTTAAAGTACTGCGAGTCTGCATCATCTTGGCCTGTGTCTGTATTTATTGGGCGAAAATTGAGTGAGCTGCCATTATGGCGCTACCACAAGTTCACGTTCCAGTAATTTATTTTGCAAAACAAGAGAAAAAAAGTAATAAAGGCCTTTTTTTAGTACTCTCTGACTATGTATGTAGTAGTGAGTCCACCTATAGTGCTGCTAGTTGAATTCCTGAAACGCACAGTGTCACATGCTTACAAAGACGGCGGAAAGATAAATGCCAAAATGTTATACTGTGTTTGCTACTTGCTGGTGTTACTGAGTGTCAACCTGACGTTGAATTATTTTGACTTTATGTTAAAGACTATTGGCTACAGTAATTTTCTTTCTTTATTCATAGATGCTACTCCCAAAAAGCTCACCCGTAAGGAGATGGCTGTCCGGGCCAGGGCCCGTAAGCTGGAGGCTATTTGTGCTGAGTATCGGCGGTTGTGGGCTCGGGAGCATGAGGAGACATCAACATCCTCCTCCACTGCCCCCGGGTCCACCAGTCAGAAGCCTCCAGCGAAACAGCCTCCCGCCGCCACCGCACAGCAGCAACAACATCAGCGGCCTCCCCCAGATCCTGGATGGTTCGTGTGCACCGGCTACGCAGAAGAGTGGACTAACTGGAGCGGTTGGCCCAAAAACATCAGCGCCAGATCCGGGACCTCCGCAAAGAGCAGCGGGACATGCAGCAACAGCTTGCAAAACTACGCCACAGGAGGAAGTGACTGTCCCTTGCCCCTTTTTTAAAGACTGTTGGGGGGGTGGGTATTGGGTGTTTGGGAAAGGGGACTTTTAGACTTGTTGAGATTGGTTGGGTTCGGGATGGGGGTGAGTTTGGGTAATTAATTTTATTATTGTTGTGGTGAAAACAACACAAATATATATTTTCTAATAATTACTTTTCTTTCAAAAACACAGTATACACGTTCATATATTAT
>NC_141691.1:715794799-715887299 GCF_964263255.1 Lissotriton vulgaris
TCCCCTGGCCTAGGGCCCTGTCCCTCGGCCTTCCGCACTGCCAAAGGCCCGGGACGGGGTTCCGTGGTGTCCAGGGAGCCTCCCCGTGCTTGGCTGGGTTCAGGAGCTCTGTCCGGGGCCCCTGATGGCCCCTGGGAGGGTGGCCCCCCAACCCGGGGTCCGTCCTGGGTCCTGCAGCATGGCAGGGTGCCTGGGACGGGGTCCGGAGGGCCCGGGGTAGGCTTCCCCTGCACCTCCAGGCCTGGGAGCCCCGGCTGGGTCCAGGGGCCCTGCCGGGCCCTGGGTTGCATGCTCGGGCCCAGGGCCCTGTCCCCCCGGCCTGCCCCACTGCCAAAGGCCCAGGACGGGGGTTCTGTGGTGCCTGGGGAGCCTCCCCTTGCTCGGCTGGCTTCAGGAGCCCTATCCGGGGCTCCTGAGGGCCCCGGGAAGGGTGGCCTCCCCACCCGGGGCTCCGTCCTTGGTCCTGCCGCACGGCAGGATGCCCGGGATGGGGTCCGGAGGGTCCAAGCAGCTTCCCTTTCGTGCCCGGCCATCTGGTCGCCCAGATCCCCTCGGCCATCTGGTTGCCCGGATCCCATCGGCCATCTTATCGCCCGCAATGCTTTCCTATGGGGCGACCAGATGGCCGGACTTCCCTGGAAGTCTCGATGAGGTGCCATTCGCCTCCCGGATCCCAGCCAGGGCTCCAGAAGGTCGGGCACGTTCGCGCCTAGGGTCCCCTGAGCCTCGCGGTGCGCACTTGTTCCCAGAAAGAGGGGTAGCCTTCCTCCGGATTACTAGGTACAAGGGACTCTGGGACCCCTCTCGGCCTAGCGGTCCTCAGCTGGCAGCTGGATGGGCCAGGATGCCGCCCCAGCCCCGGGTCCATCCCTGGGTCTGCCGCGTGGCAGGATGCCCTGGATAGGGTCCGTGAGGGCCCGGGCCTGGGGTCCATGTCCCCCCTGGCCTGCCCCACTGCCCAGGACAGCGGGGGTTCCATTGTCTCTGGGGAGCCCGGCTAGGTTCAGGAGCTCCGGCCGGGGCTGTGTCCTGGGTCCAGCTGCGTGGCAGGGTGCCCGTGATGGGGTCCGGAGGGCCCGGGGAGGCTTCTCCTGCGCCTTGGTCCTGGGAACCCCAGAGGGGTCCAGAGGCCCTGCTGGGTACGGGGTGGGGTGCTCTGACCCAGGGCCCTGTCCCCCGGCCTAGGGCCCTCTCCACCGGCCTGCCGCACTGCCAAAGGCCCGGGACGGGGTTCCGTGGTGCCCGGGGAGCCTCCCCGTGCTTGGCTGGGTTCAGGAGCTCCGTCCGGGGCTCCTGAGGGCCCCTGGGAGGTTGGCCTCCCCACCCAGGGGTCGGTCCTGGTTCCGGGCGCATGGCAGGATGCCTGGGACGGGGTCCAGAGGGCCCGGGGTAGGCTTCCCCTGCGCCTCCGGGCATGGGAGCCCCGGCTGGGTCCAGGGGCCCTGCCGGGCCCCGGGTTGTATGCTCGAGCCCAGGGTGAGGTACCGGCTTTTTATAGACCCGGCGGTGCCAGGGAGAACACCCAAAGACCTCGAGTCCTTCCTGTTTCAGACTACAGAAACACAGAGTCTTCTAGGTGAAGTCAAAGATCGTATTTATTGGATGCAACCAGTAACAGGTATCCTAGAAGTACAATGGCATGTATGTTCTCAGGAGACAGCTCGAATTCACAGAACCAGCCTTCTTTTTTTATACGAAATAATAAGCTTCAGGCAAACATTCCTGATTTTACAGTTGACCATACAAATATTTTTACTACAAAGAAAAAGCAGAGTCATGATGTCATGCCCACCTTTCAGTTTTTCCAGTCCATGATAGATTACCCGGCAAGGCCCAGAACTTTCATCTGATATCGACGGACCCCTAATAAAATCGGGCACCTCCTCCTCGTAAAACAGGTCATAAAGAAGAAACAAGGACAGGTGTGTGTAAGATTAAGCATAGTTTGTGTGTGATGAACGGTTTATGACATGTTGTGCCTTGATACTAATCTTTTTCGGCCACTGGGAGAGGAACTGCCCGAACAGGTTTGGCTTGAGGCAGTGGAGTCAGCTCGCCCGGTTCACAGAGGAGTCAGCAGAGGTGTACATGTCCTTTTGGATCGAATTCGGCCTTAGTTATTTGGCTATGTAAAGGGCAATCACAAAATGGATGCCGCTCACAAACTGGAACCCGAGGGTTCAAGACGAAAACTACAATTTCAGGGTGATTTCGTCACTTGAACATGACGAAAACATTTATGTATAGTATTTAAGCCATTACCAGTCTGCTAGTACCAAAATCGTCATGATACAATGATATTTATGACACGAGGGCAGAGCTTCAGTACCACAGAATAGCAGAGTCCAGAATTTTAAGTACCACAGACCCTCCTTTTGCCCTTACATAGGCAATAACCCATACTCATGCTAATCTGAGTCCAGGTCTGTATTCATGAAGTCATTGAGATGTTGCTGTAGCATCATCCTAATACTTAGCTCGTCTCTTGATACAGGTTTCCTTACACATGATGTAGCACAGAGGCCACATATTGCAGGAGCACAATGTACACACATACAGAACAGGAAAAGGATGGCTAAGATCATCCCAATGACTATCAGAATCTTCCATCCCCAGGCAGATATCAGTTTCCAGAACCACCCCATCAAGGACCAGTCTCCTTCATCCATGTGAATGGATTCAGAGATCTTATGCAGTTTGGAGATGGCCTGGTATACTGTCGGAGCGTTATCAGGGATAAAAATAGAGCAACTCGATTGGGTCACTTTACATACCCCACCACTGTCTGCAAGTATGACATCTAACACGACCCTGTTCTGAAAAGTCATAAGGCGATCCGACTGGAGCTCAGCAGTCAAATTACTAAGGGCACCGGCAGTTTCAACTACAGTGGATTCAACCACCCTTGTCAATTGGCGAATGTTCCTGCTGTTCACCATAGGCCCCCAAAATGGCAGAAAACCTTTTGCGAAATCCCCAAATTCCTGTTCCGCAGTGTCGTCTTCACTCACAACACCCCTAACTGTCCTTGTCCTATGGTAATCCGCCGCGGCCGTGTAGGTGGGTGGCAACAGGAACGAGATAAAGCATGTGCCCGAAAAGTCAGGGGGCAGCCATGTATATGCTCTATCATGGCAGATGAAATAAGTACCCTTAGCTGCTAAGAACGAAGGGGAATTTCGAGATGCAAACACATATGTTTCCGTGCAGACGCTCTTCCCCAACTGAGCTCTGGGATTTTTGCCATTACCTTGCAGACATAGGTGACCCTGATGGGGTACAATCCAAATAGAGGAGGATCTCTTCGCTCGCTGGTTCTCACTCAAAGCAATTCCATATTTCGTCATATTCCATCTAACGTAAGCTTGCAACTCATCTTTAGGAATCGTTCTGAACGAGTCAATTGTTCTGCTCATATTTGCAATTCCTACTACTAACGCTTTGTTGCTTGAGTTACTTTTCATGGAATGTGGGGAATATGGTTCAATGGCAAATATGAACATGGTTTGGAACGCCCATAACGAACCATTGTAGCTAAATGGTAGGACCAGGTATGGGATACCCTTGTCTGTCGTATGCGGCATAAGACCACACACCCAACAGTTAGTTGTGTTTACTACTAATTGGTGTTGGTGTAAGAGCTGAATGAAAGAGTTATTAATAAACTCTAATCTTCTTGAAGACTCATGTTCAGGCAGGGGGTGAAAAGAGTGCGAGGAAACAGTAGGAGGAGGTACGGGCTGTGTAGTGGGTACAAATGAAACTTGAAAGGTATATAAAACATAGCCTATTAAAAATATCATGACACCAAGCAACATAAAGATACAACATATTAACGATCTCTTTTTTGACATTGAAATACACATTTTGTCTTTAAAGTTCATTCGTTTGGCAGGTCTCTCCATCTCAGAAAACTCCATCCTCTCTAATTTGCTGCCTGCGGTGGTAGGGTGTTTCTGCTGAAGAGTGCTTCTGTCAGTCCAGGGCAACTCCCTTAGACCAACCAGAACTGTCGACCTAACCGTCTTCAGCTGCACTCTAAAGACTTGGGCAACCGCGACCCTAGCAGCAGAACCGGATGGCGGTTCGAAAAAGAAAAATGAGCAAGTTTCTTGGATGAGAGAGCTGCACAAAAAAGTAAAAAGAAAATTTTATTTGTCCATAGTCATTCTTGGCCTTAAATTGTAACGGTTTCTGCCAGGTGCTGTCTGGTCTTGGAATAAGAGCTCAGGCTCTGTAGTGTTCAATCGAATCGACGGAGGCACAGCTTCTTGCAAAATGTTGTCGCTTTCCTTTTCAGAAGTTGTTCCTTTTATACGTGCATCGCTAAAAGGTAGGAAACGAGGCACGGTCTCAGCTTCAGAGTCAGCGATTCCCTCCTGGACCCACCGGTTGTACGGAAGAGGCAGTGGGACCCTCTTACAATGATTGCTGTGGACCCAATGTTTCTTTCCTTCTACTCGAACGGCTGATCTTGTCAAGAGAAGAACTAGATGAGGGCCGGTCCACCGGGGCTGGTCATTCTTTGTTCACTGGAAATTCTAAACCAGCATGTAGGATCCAGGATCGATAGGATGCCCTGGAGCTTCAGAGGCCTGAGGTAGAGTGTTGTGACCTGTTGGTGTAAAAAACGCAATTTAGCCATCAATTCATACAGATAATCAAGCAGTACAGGGTGTTCTATTTCGCTAAACCTGGTGGTCCTTGGCAATCCCCATATGTTGGCCGGGCGGCCAAACACAATTTCATAGGGACTAAGTCCCAGTCTAGAGTGAACAGTCATTCTCGTTGATAAGAGTGCCAAGGGCAGAGCGTCAGGCCATTTAAGACCGGTGCTCGCTTGAATCTTGGCCAGTTTCTGTTTTAACGTGCCATTATAGCACTCTACTAATCCAGCTGATTGGGGATGATTTGCAGCGTGAAACTTTTGCTGGATGCCTAGCCCCTCACACACTTTCTTCATCACTCGACCCACAAATTCACTCCCATTATCACTCCAAACCATTCTAGGCATTCCGAATCTGGGGAAAAACTCTTTGACAAGGGCTTTGGCTGTGGACAAAGCAGTATTGTCCTTCAGGGGGTATGCTTCGACCCATCTTGAAAAGGCACAAACAACAATGAGTACATATTTCTAATTGTTGCATCTTTCCATGTGGATGAAATCTAGCTGCAAAACCTCAAACGGATACTTTGGAGGCGCAAAATGACCAGCTGGAGTTGGGGTTCCCCTACCAGGGATGTATTTCAGGCATACCATACACTTCTTGACCACATTCTCTGCACACTTAGGGATTCCACCATTTTGCCATACTGGAGCCAACAACTTACAAATCCCTTTCACACTGATATGAGCCATTCCATGAGCCATTGTCACCACTGCAAGCACATACGCATCGGGTAACAACCATCTCTGATGCTCTGACAATTCAACCCAACAACCATTCGCATCCAATTTACCCTTACTTTCTCTCCATTCATTCAACTCTTTCTCTGTGGCTTCAGCTTGAATGGACTTCACACTCTCAATCGTATCTTCACACATACCAACATCACCAATCCATCTCGCAGGGCCTGCAACATACATTCGACTCATTACATTCCTGGCAGTTTCTTTCGCGATCCATCCGCAAACGCATTTCCACGACCAACATCATCCGTAACTTTTTTGTGCGCACTGCATTTTACAATTGCAACCTGTAACGGCAAGGTCAGTGACTCGAGAAGCTCATTTACCAACTGACCATGCTGGATCTTAGCACCATGCGAAGTCAGGAACCCACGTTCTTTCCACAATCGTCCAAAACTGTGAGCCACACGATAGGCATACTGGCTGTCCGTGTACACGTTCACTCGTTTTCCTTTCGCCAACACACACGCTCTTGTAAGTGCAATCAACTCTGCTGCTTGCGCTGAACTGTGGGGAATACGTGCAGCTTCAACAATCGTATGCAAAGTCGTCACAGCATATGCTGCAGTCGTATCACCATTCGGCAACTTGAAACACAAACCATCAACCCACAAAGTACCATCACATTCTGGAAGAGGAGTGTCTCTAAGGTCTATCCTCCCTTTCGTCTCTTCCTCTGTTCTCAGAAAACAGTCATGCTGATCTTCACTATCATCATCTGTCTCAGCTAAAATCGGCAATAATGTGGCTGGGTTTAGTGTATTGCACCTCTTTATGTGCACATGACTTGCCAACAGTGTCAGCTCATACCCTGACAATCGAGCACTAGTTAAGTGCTGTGTCTTTGTTCTGTTTAACAAAATGTCAACTGCATGTGGGACCATCACAATTAACATGTTATTCATTACTAACCCAGCAGACTGTCGAATAGAGACAGCTGCTGCCGCAGTGGCTCTCAAACAACTTGGCAACGCCTCAGCTACTGGATCTAAAGTCGCCGAAAAATACGCGCATGGACTCTGTTTGTCCCCAAAAGACTGTGTCAGAACTGACAAAGCACAACCTTCTCTCTCATTGACATAGAATGTAAAAGGCTTACTGTAGTCGGGGGTACCCAATACAGGAGCCGAACACAATGCATCACGCAATTCGGAAAAACTTTTCTGGCACTCTTCAGACCATGGAATGGGATTTGGTGTATCTTTACAAGTTAATGCCACCAAAGGTTTGGCCAATAAAGAAAAATTCGGTATCCATTGTCTGCAATATGATGTAATGCCCAAGAAAGCACACACTTCTCTCTGTGTCCTTGGGACCCTCAATTTTGCAATTGCCTGAATTCTTTCTGGGGTCAGTTTCCTTCCCTCCTTCGATAAGAGGTGACCTAAGTAGGTTACTTCTTGTCGACAATATTGCAATTTTGAAAGAGAGACTCTGTGGCGCAAATCACACAAATGACGCAATAATGACAATGTGGCTTCTTTACAAATATCCTCAGTATCTGCAGCTAATAGCAAATCAGCGACAAATTGAATAAGGGTAGCGCCGTCAGGTAAAACAATAGTGTCAAGCTGTGTTTTTAAAGCCTGGCTGTATATTGATGGACTTTCACAGTAGCCCTGAGGAGCGCGTTTGAAGCGGAAACTTCAACCTCCTAAACTGAAGCCAAAAATATCCCTGCTCTCCTCGGCAATCGGGATGCTGAAGAAAGCATTCTTCAAGTCAATCACTGAGAACCAAGTGGCTGAAGCTGGAATCATAGTCAATAGGGCAGTGATATCAGGGACAACTGGAAACTGTGGCACAACTATTTTATTGACCTCCCTAAGATCAATAACAAATCTGTAAACAGGTGGCTGGGAAGGATCAGTACGCTTCAAAACCGGCAGAACAGGACTATTACAAACGTTGCCTCTTGTCTCTTCAATTACATCTTTCTCAATCAAATCATAAATAATCGCTAACAACGCCTTTTCACTGTCACTAGAGATCTTGTATTGGGGAATGTGCGGCATTCTAACATTGGCTTTCAGTGTTACAACATATGGCGCTATTTCCAAGAGACCCACAACATTGGGTCCAGTAGCCCAAAGAATATCCGGGAGAGAAGACAATTCTGACAGAAGTTTATCCTTTGACAAATACATTGGAGAAACCACTTTCTTACCCAGTGTAAGTTGTACTCCCGAAGGAGAACAGTACAAAGTCGCATATAATCTTTTTAACAGATCCAATCCCAACAAGTTTTCACCACAACCTGTTGTAAGAATGAGGGGTGCTTCTAATTCACATGGTCCAACAAAAAGGGACATAGGACTAGAGATCGGGTTCCAAACCGGGGCGCCAGAAAAACCTACTGAAACATTCATTTGCCAGACAAAGGTGCGCCAGGGAGTTTTGAGTGCATAATAGAACTCTTTGTAGCACCAGTATCCAACAGAAAAGGCTCTGACACACCTGATGTAATCCCCTCAACATAAGGCCCACTCTGATCTACTGGAACTGAAACAACTCCCTCTCTTTGTCCATGGCTGTCCTAGCAATCATCACCTTCCATATTCTCATCTTCTGCATAGTAGTCATCAGCATAGTACTGAGCTGTCCTAGCATATGCGTTATTCTGCTGGTCGAAACTATTCATGGAATTCTGAGGCGGGAAGGAACAAGCGTTCTGGGGGAGATTTCCACGTCCCCTACCTCTAGGAGCTTGTTGAACGCCTCAACCTCTTGCACCAGAAGCACCATTCGTACGCTGTAACAAAACCGGACAACTACTCTTGAAATGACCCTGTTTTTCACAATACGCACACTGATTGGGTCCATACGGTAAACGCTACTGAGAAGACTCAGGTGGGCGGATTGCTTCCGATTACGTCCTCCGGGAGCATCGCCAGCTGTGGGAGAAGGTGTGCCGGCGCATGTATAAGGAGTCTGTGGTCCGGCGCACCTACCACCAAGTGACGCACCGGTGGAGTGACATCTTGGACCGGGAGCATGACATGATCGACCTGCTTGGTGTGGAGATCCCTGGCCTTGGTAAGTAGCTATATCATAACTACTTTTTTTCCTTCTGCTCTGTTATATTGCTAATCTATTTTTTTCCTGAAGAGTACTAATGCTGCTGATTAGATTACATTGCAGGAAATTAATGTTTAAATAGCTTCTGTCATTGCAGGTGCTCACCTGGTTATTGGCGTTGCTACTATGCTTACTTGTTTGCAACTTTTTAGTCATTTGAGAGCATTACTACGTAATGCTAGAGACAGTAGACTAAAGTCTAGTCCTTCTTTGTACTCCTGCTGCTGACACTTTGAAGAGATAGTGGTGGATTGATACGTTGAGTATATCATTTATTACTTGCTATAGGACATTTGTTAGTGGTCCGCAATCATGATGACAGACTGTGTCCGTCAAGCGACGTCTCGTGCTGCTGAGTGATGGCAGTCGTAGTAGAACGTTTTTGTTGTTGATGTAGTTAGTGAATTACATAACTTTCCTATTAGACGGTCTGCGAATCCTGCAATACTGTACTACTATCCTCCTAGTTGACCAGATCAGATGCAATTGATGTTAATTTGTTTCCCTGACATAATTTTAGATTGAGAACAAAGAAATCAAATATTTCCCAAAAAACAATCATCCATGTTGTGTTTCTTTATTTCATGATCACCAGCAACTCCCAGGGGCAAGGCGCCGGCGGCGACAGATACTCCAGTGGCAGAAGTTGGACAGGAGCAGTCCCTTGCAGGCTCTTCTGCTGGCCCCAGTAAGTTATTTTATTGTTATATTAATACTTATACTTCTCTGACTTTTACAGCTCCTATTCATTATAAACTGGTTCCTAATAATTCTATGTTTTACAAAATAGTCTTTGATCTTCTTCTAATGTAGACTACTTTCTACATTCATATCCTGTCTCTACCATCACTCTCTGTGCTACTACTATTTACAATTATGAGTCGGTCTGTGTAGGTAGTTAAGCTTTCCCATTCGGCAAACGGTGTGAAACAAAACTCTGATACAGCAATAGCTCTAGGCACTGAGTGCAGTCCTCTGGGTTGCCTTTGCTGTCTATTCCAGTCTTCTTAATGTAAGTGCTTTGACAATTTCCAACAACAAAATGTCATTGTTTACACCAAGTAAAAGGTAGCAGTTGCCTTTTTCATTTGAGAGGAGCACATCCCATACCGCTAGTGTTTCAGGGACTATTCTGCACACAAAGAAGTATGGGCAAGATAAATAGGACATTGTTGATGATAGGTGCAGTTCGACTTTCGACATACCTCAGTCCGAACAGAAGTTTAACCCCCAATCCCCTGATCGACTATCTAGAATGTCTGACCAATGATTTTACGACCCAGAAGAACAGAAGAAGACTACCTCCGAGTCCCGGCCTATCTGAGTCACTGAAACATGACTGCCAAGCGCAGTAGTTCAAACCTTTCCGCTCACTCACTCACTCGTAACCAAAAACCACACCGTGTTTGTTAGTTTTAAAGTTTTATTTTCAATTAAGAAATGAAAACATTATTTCTTTATTTTTAATAACGTAGTATTCTGATGGATGAAGATGACGTTAAAGTTTAAACAACATTCCCATGAATGAAATTAGTATGACTCAAACTTAATAATAGTTAACAGACACATGAAATTATTAGAATAACTGTGCCGGAGCCCCCACCTTCTTTAAAGTACTTAAAGTACTGCTGGTGATGACTTAGTAGTAGTTGGTGAATCGTCTGGCAATAGGACAATGGAATCTTCTTTCTGTAATGAGAAAAATGGTCCACGTTAAGCAAGCATTCATCAGTTGTCATAAGAAGAAGTGTAGCATTTAATGGAATAAGCATATAAAAGGTTAACAGCCTCCACAAAACCGTTACTTTTTTTCAATCCCAGTAATAAAAAAATGTGTCATGTAACATTTTCTTCCATTACGAGACAAAATAGGGGGTTGTGTATGGCATCTGAAAATATGACATGTTTTTCCTAGACGTCACAACATCTGATGCGGCACAGATAACCACCAGTGCCGGGGCCAGCAGTGCGGAGGGGTCCACTATGGATGCAGCAGCGCCAACAGGAGGAGCTGGAGGGGAAGACTCAGCGGCGGCGGACGGTGGTAAGTTATTATACTCCTTACTTATTGAATTTTTTTTGAGTAGGCTCGCAAAGGAGTGTATGATGTACTGAACAGTAGTACACAGTACACTAGTATCAGTACACTGTACTGTCAAGAACATTTACTAATTTAGAACTACTTTTTGGGCTATCACGGAGAAGACAGTCAACCTTGACTTTTAATAGCATTAGCAGCGGTACTTCTCTGGTAACCAATGGCCCCCTCTATTTCACTTCAACTCAGCTGGTAAATTTTTATTGTGAAGCCAAGTCATATCAGATGTAGTTTAGGGATGTGAAGAACGAAAAGTTAAAGAAGGGTGAAACGAAGGACGTGGGATTCTTAATATTTATGACTGTAAAGAATGGTTTTGTTGAATGCAATTCAACATAAGAAAGAAGACGGCGGTTTCAAAAATATTATGAAAAGGGTGTTAGTTGGTTGTTGACAAAAAGAAATGTTGGTACATTTGAGACTTTAAGAAGAATCATAGACGTACTTTGGAAGCCTGTATGTTATCTTCTTATCCTCCTCGTCGATAGCAGAGGTGTATGATATAGTAGAGCAGACGCTGAGTGGATGAAGTATGGCCAGTGGCAGTGCCACCCCTATAGAAAAGTAAGACATTCCTATCCCCACCTGCATGTACTGCTTAAAGTACTGCGCATCTGCATCATCTTGGCCTGTGTCTGTATTTCTTGGGTAAAAGTTGAGTGAGCTGCCATTATGGCGGCTACCAGAAGTTCACGTAACAGTAATTTATTTTGCAAAACAAGAGAAAAAAAGTAAAAAAGGCCTTTTTTTTAGTACTCTCTGACTATGTATGTAGTACTGAGTCCACCTATAGTGCTGCTAGTGGAATTCCTGAAACGCAAAGTGTCACATGCTTACAAAGACGGCGGAAAGATACATGCCAAAATGTTATACTGTGTTTGCTACTTGCTTGTGTTACTGAGTTTCAACCTTCCGTTGAATTATTTTGACTTTATTTTAAAGAATATTGGCTACAGTATTTTTCTTTCTTTATTCATAGATGCTACTCCCAAAAAGCTCACCCATAAGGAGATGGCTGACCGGGCCAGGGCCCGTAAGCTGGAGGCTATTTGTGCCGCGTATCGGCGATTGTGGGCTCGGGAGCATGAGGAGACATCAACATCTTCTTCCACTGCCCCCGGGTCCACCAGCCAGTAGCCTCCAATGAAATATTTCTGTTCGTTTTAAAGTTTTATTTTCAATTAAGAAATGAAAACATTATTTCTTTATTTTTAATAGCGTAGTATTCTGATGGATGAAGATGACGTTAAATTTTAAACAACATTCCCATGAATGAAATTAGAATGACTCAAACTTAATAATAGTTAACAGACACATGAAATTATTAGAATAACTGTGCGGGAGCCCCCACCTTCTTTAAAGTACTTAAAGTACTGCTAATGATGACTTAGTAGTAGTTGGTGAATCGTCTGGCAGAAGGGCAATGGAATCTTCTTTCTGTAATGAGAAAAATGGTGCACATTATGCAAGCATTCATCAGTTGTCATAAGAAGAAGTGTAGCATTTATTGGAATAAGCATATAAAAGGTTAACAGCTTCCCCAAAACCATTACTTTTTTCAATCCCAGTAATAAAAAATGTGTTATGTAACATTTTCTTCCATTACGAGACAAAATAGGGGGTTGTGTATGGCATCTGAAAATATGATATAATTTTCCTAGACTTCACAACATCTGATGCGGCACAGATGACCACCAGTGCCGGGGCCAGCTGTGCGGAGAGGTCCACTATAGATGCGGCGGCACCAACTGGAGGAGATGGGGGGGAAGACTCAGCGGCGGCGGACAGTGGTAATTTATTATACTCCTTACTTATTGAAATTTCTTTGAGTAGGCTCGCAAAGGAGTATATGATGTAATGTCCAGTAGTACACAGTACACTAGTATAAGTACACTGTACTGTCAAGAACATTTACTAATTTAGAACTACTCTTTGGGCTATCACGGAGAAGACAGTCAACCTTGCCTTTTAATAGCATTAGCGGCGGTACTTCTCTGGTAACCAATGGCCCCCTCTATTTCACTTCAACTCAGCTGGCAAATTTTTATTGTGAAGCCAAGTCATATCAGATGTAGTTTAGGGATGTGAAGAACGAAAAGTTAAAGAAGGGTGAAACGAAGGACGAGGGAGTCTTAATATCTATGACTGTAAAGAATGGTTTTCTTGAATGCAATTCAACATAAGGAAGAAGACGGCGGTTTCAAAAATATTATGAAAAGGGTGTTAGTTGGTTGTTGACAAAAAGAAATGTTGGTACATTTGAGACCTTAAGAAGAATCATAGACGTACTTTGGAAGCCTGTATGTTATCTTCTTATCCTCCTCGTCGATAGCAGAGGTGTATGATGTTGTAGAGCAGATGCTGAGTGGATGAAGTATGGCCAGTGGCAGTGCCACCCCTATAGAAAAGTAAGACATTCCTATCCCCACCTACTTGTACTGCTTAAAGTACTGCGAGTCTGCATCATCTTGGCCTGTGTCTGTATTTCTTGGGTGAAAGTTGAGTGAGCTGCCATTATGGCGGCTACCACAAGTTCACGTTCCAGTAATGTATTTTGCAAAACAAGAGAAAAAAAGTAATAAAGGCCTTTTTTTAGTACTCTCTCACTATGTATGTAGTAGTGAGTCCACCTATAGGGCTGCTAGTTGAATTCCTGAAACGCACAGTGTCACATACTTACAAAGACGGCGGAAAAATAAATGCCAAAATGTTATACTGGGTTTGCTACTTGCTGGTGTTACTGAGTGCCAACCTGACTTTGAATTATTTAGACTTTATGTTAAAGACTATTGGCTACAGTATTTTTCTTTCTTTATTCATAGATGCTACTCCCAAAAAGCTCACCCGTAAGGAAATGGCTGTCCGGCCAGGGCCCGTAAGCTGGAGGCTATTTGTGCTGAGTATCGGCGGTTGTTTGCTCGGGAGCATGAGGAGACATCAACATCCTTCTCCACTGCCCCCGGGTCCACCAGTCAGAAGCCTCCAGCGAAACGGAGCCATGGCCCAACAGCCTCCCGCCGCCGACGCACAGCAGCAACAACATCAGCGGTCTCCCCCAGATCCTGGATGGTTTGTATGCACTGGCTTCGCAGAAGAGTAGACTACCTGGAGCGGTTGGCCCAAAAACATCACCGCCAGCTCCGGGACCTCCGCAAAGAGCAGCGGGACCTGCAGCAACAGCTTGCAAAACTACGCCACCGGAGGAAGTGACTGTCCCTTGCCCCTTTTTTAAAGACTGTTGGGGGGGTGGGTATTGGGTGTTTGGGAAAGGGGACTTTTAGACTTTTTGAGATTGGTTGGGTTCGGGATGGGGGTGAGTTCGGGTAGTTTATTTTATTATTGTTGTGCTGAAAACAACACGAATATATATTTTCTAATAATTACTTTTCTTTCAAAAACACAGTATACGCGTTCATATATTATTTAGTGCGGGGGTTAGCGGTGTTTACTGGACGTTTGTTTTCTTCAAACTTACCAGCATGAATGAAACATCTAGTCCTGAAATCTTCCAAAATGCAAGTAACCGAGTTAGTAAATTTAGTAGCCCTACTACTGTACTTTATGTACTTTACTAGTAGTACTTTCAGTCTCTGCTCTCCTAGTCTCCTCCCAACTTAGTCCTCCGAACCCATTATTCTACTACCTCTCCAATATGCTTATCTTATCTGTGATTTGTGTTTGACAATCGGGGTAGCCCCAGGGCTGGCTGCATTGCAAATGGTGATTAAGGTTGGTTGTTGACTTGAATCCTCGAAGGATGCAATATCATTGTTGTGCTGGTAGCAGTAGTGGTACACACTGGCAGTATCACCATATGAAAAAAAGACGAAATTAAATATTGAGTGGCCTGAGCGTAGCATTAGAAACAGTACAATAGATAGTATGGTACAGAACAGTGCCCTAAATTGTAGCCTAAGCAGTGCCAACGTAAGGTAAGCATTAAGCATTTTATTGTTCACGTCGTGTAGGAGGAGTGAATGAATGAATACCCTCTTCTATAGCGCATGGCTACTCTTGAGCATCCCAGCGCTGTAAGACAAAGGGACATGGAAGACACTATTGGAACAAGTGTGTCTTTAAACGCTTCCTGAAAGCGAGGTGGTTAGACTCGTGCCTGATGTCATCTGGGAGTATGTTCCATTCTTTAGCTGCGTGCACAGAAAGCCGACGGCCACCCATCCAGGCCAGCTTCATCCTGGGGACTACCAGCAAGTTCCGCTGGTTGGATCTCAGAGATCTCACTGATTGATGGCGACGAAAGAGGGGATCCAGAATGGGCGGGCCAGCACCATGGATGGACTTATGCGCCAAGCACAGGGTTTTGATTATAATCCTTCCCTTGATAGGTAGCCAGTGGAGGGATTGAAGTGCGGCTTTCGCTGAGCATCTTTTGGGGACTTTCATGAGCAGCCGAGCAGCGCAATTCTGTACAGATTGCAAAATTTTTATGGTGCCGACTGAAGCCCTCATATAGACGGCATTTGCATAATCCAGCCGCGACAGAATCAGCGACTGGACCAGCAATCATCTAGCTTCGAATGGCAAGAGATCTAACACTTTTTTTAAGACTCCCAGCAGCCCATAGCAGGTTGCGGCTACCATCTTAGCCTGGTAGTGAAATCCAAGGGAGGAATCTAGCCAGATCCCCAGGCTTTTTATATGGGTCTTAGGTGATGGGGGGGGTCCTAGGCAGTGAGGCCACCAAGGGTCAAGGTTAATTGGGGCTTTGTAACCCAGAAGCATAATGTCCATTTTGGCCCCATTTAGCTTCAAAAAGGAGGAGGTCATCCATTCCAGAACCTTGGTGAGACACGGGGTCAGATTGTTGATCCCCTGATTTGAAGCATCGTTCCTCACCAAGGACACAACCAGCTGCGTGTCATCGGCGTAGGTAACAAGTTGGATTCCCCAGGGAAGAACCACCTCAGCCAAAGGTCTCATGTAAATATTAAACAGAGTGGGGCTGAGGGATGATCCCTGGGGAACGCCGTGATTCAGTTGCAGCTGGCTGGATGACACCTCTCCCTCAAAGACGGAGAAGCTTCTGTCTGATAAAAAAGAATGGAACCATTTGATGGCCCCTCCAGAGACCCCTGTAAGATGCAGCCGATGCAGCAAGAGAGAGTGGTTTACTGTATCGAAGGCTGCGCTGAGGTCCAACAGGACCACCGCAGCACAGCCTCCTGCATCCACAATACCCCTAATTGCCTCCACTACCGCCACCAGAGCTGTCTCTGTTCCTTGTTTTGCTCTGAACCCTGTCTGGGTGGAGTGTAATCCATCCGTGGATTCAATAAAGGAAGAGAGAACCTGATTCACATGTTTTTCAGCTATTTTGCTGATGGTTGGTAATAGTGAAATGGGCCTATAGTTGGCCAGGTCTTCAGGATCCAAGCTGGGTTTCTTTAGCAGGGCTCTGACCTTAGCCTTCTTCCAATTGGGGGGCACTACACCGGAGGCCAGAGACGCGTTAATGACCTGCATTATCACAGGGCATACTGTCCCTGATACCTGTTTAAGAACTGCGGGGGAGCAGCATCTAACGGGGAGCCAGATTTAAGATTGCCAAGGAGACTATCCACTCCAGCCAGATCCAATGGCGGGAAGACTTTGAGACCTGCAGATGGGTTAGGGTCTACTTCCAGGTCCCCCTTTTTTCCACTCTCCCAATTATCTGGGGTATCTGTCACTGGTGCAAAGCCGGAATAGATATTAGACACCTTGGATGCGAAAAAGACAGCTAACTCCTCACAGTGTTTCTGTGGGTTCAGAACAGGACTAATAGTCCTGGGTGTGGTTACCAGAGATTGAAAGATTTTAAAAATTTCCCTGGGGGCGTTAGCTGCTTCCGCAATTTTGCTCTGATAGTATGCAGCTTGTGTGGTTTTTAATAGCTTTTTGTAGGACCTCAGGGATGACCTAAATTCATTTTTCGCGGCAACTGCATAGTTCTTTCTCCACTTCCTTTCCGCACGTTTACACAGTTGTTTGTGTTCCTTAAGTTCCCTGGAGTACCATGGTTGTTTGTTGGCACCCTCTCTATGCCGTAGATCTTTTTTTGGCAGGATGGGATCTAGTGTGGAGTTGATCCACTGATCAAAGGCTTCATTGGCTACAACCAGGTCCTCATGGGGGGCGGGCGGGCAACATTTCAGGGCTGCCTCCCAGTTTTCAGCTGGTATTCTAGACCATACTCGACTAACCTTCTTTAGAATGGAAGCCTTGTGGATCTGTGTTACTGGGGACCACATAAAGGACAGTAGTGCATGGTCCAACCATGGTACAAAACTAGGCTGACCGCACACTATGTTTCCAAGATTAGTAAAAAAGTGGTCTAATAGATGCCCACCTATATGAGTGGGACTGGCCACGATTTGTTCCAGGTGCACCACTCTCAGTGTATCCAACAGACATTGCGATGGCACGGCATTGACTTCATCCAGGTGAATATTAAGGTCGCCCAAGATGGTAAAATTAGGGGTACTACTGATGGAAAGAGAGATCTTATCTAAAAGGTTGTTACAGAAATCATGATAATCGCCTGGGGGTCTATAAACCAGGATCCCTGAAAAGGTGCAGGTGGGCGAAAAGGATATAGAGAAACCAATACTCTCACAGTCCATGAGTGGACTCTCCGAGGTTCTACATCTGAAAATGTTTTTATGAATAATCGCCACACCTCCTCCTCGACCGTACATGCGATCCTGCCTAGCAATGGAGTACTTGGGTGGTAGCGCTTGCACTATGTGGGGGTCTGAGCCATCGGTCAACCAGGTCTCAGTTAAAAATAGAACGTCAAAATCTCGTTCCTCTAGGAGCAAGTTGATTTCTGTGGTATGCCTCGGAAGAGAGCGACAGTTAATCAAGGCAAGTGAAAAGCTATCTATATTGCAGCTCCTGGGGTTTAGAGGCTTGCAGTAGGGACATAGGACCGCAACCTCCTCTGAGAGTGTCTCCCCAGGGCAGATACCCCTAGCCCTACCTCTAAATGCTCTGAGCAATTCTCCACTGTAACTGACGCTGGTATGAGGAGGAGGATCCATGGGTCTTGCCCCCTAGCCACGTCCTAGCCCGTCCTGGCACGGACGGGCACAGACGGGCTCTCCTTAGGCGCTCCTTTGGCGCGGTATGGCGCGTCCGCAAACACGTACGCTAGTGCGTAGAGGAGGATGTTCTTATCAATCCACGATGGCGCACATGAACTTCTGGTTGCTTTGACCTTATCCTCCCCAGCAAGTGTGTGGAATTTATTGTTGTTGTCAGTCACACCTCAATGAAATACCACACAGCCCGGGGGAAGAGGTTTAGGGTTTAAAAATTGGATGAGAATGGGGGTTTTTGGGAAAGTTTGGTAGAGAGGAAAAAAACACAGCATGGACACTCAAACAACAAATGAAGAGAAACAAATCTTTGGATTAGAAGATATTGATAAATCTTTAAAGGGACATAAAGGAAGTGCACTACTGCATGCCAGAAGTACTAAATGGATGGTTAGGTTACTGAAAAGTAGTACTACTACTACTTACTGCAACTTACTAGTAAGTACGAAGAAACAAGTTGACAGTACAGGGCTGCAGTCATTACGCAATTTCACTTGACTCTCTGCCCTCATAGAGAATAAACACTTAGAATATTAAATTAGTGTTAAACATAGCAAAGACGTATCAAATAGCTGGAGGGATGAATTTGAAGCAGAGATCAAACAAACGCACAGAGTCACACTCGTAGAAGTAAGTTCAAGTTCACAAGAATATCATTTAAAAGATAAGGAGAATTTTAGATAATGTTACTGTTTTTTGAAGTTGTCCCGTTAAATTTCTGAAGTTGATGCATCCAGCCATTCCTCTTATTCGTGGTACTCCTCCATTCCATTGGATTCTCCGTCAACCAATCTTGGTGACCAGACACACTGTCCACTGCCTGCCTGATGCGGATTTGCGGATCGCTATTTGTAGGTCTGAGTAGTACATCAATGGCACATGGTAAAAGCATGCCTGTAATTGATGATGGAAAAACACAGCAGTCAGTGTTAAAGAAACCTCATAGAAAAAAATATATAAGGCACGCTGTGTAGTGCAAAAATTTCACTTTCAGAGATGATAATCCCCAAAATCTAGAACACCCCACATTACCCTCCCAAAAACGTGCAGAATACTGCTGCTACCTTGCAGAGGCCTAATTACAAATCCTGCCAAAACGCACTCAGAAAGTATGCCCAAAACCCCCCTTTCCTACCATGGATTATCTTAAAAAAACTTGCAATAAAAATTAGACATTCCAACAAGTGTTCCAAGACCCCACCCAGTCGTTAAAATCTAGAACCCCCGCCCAAACACATGCAATACAATACTGCTAACCCTAACGAGCCCTAAGTTAAGAATAGTGGCAAACGCTTTCTTTAACTAGGCCAAATCCCCCATTTCCCACCATGGATTTTCTTCAAACCACTTGCAACCAAAATTACATATTCCCACAAGTGCTCTAAGACCCAAGAACCCAGTTGAAAAAATCTAGAACACCCCCAAACACATGCAATCTTGCTGCTAGTGCTAACCCTAACGAGCCCTAAGTTAAAAAAAGTGCCAAAACGCTTTTCAGCATGGATTTTCTCCAAACCACTTTTATCACGTATTAGACCTTCCCAGCAATACCCCAAAACCTGCCAACCCACCCACAAAAAAGCGGAACACCCCCAAACAGGCAAAACGCAAACATGGAAAATCTCATACTTAGAATATTTTCGGCCTTCTTTCAATTCTGTCCAAAAGCTCTGTGCAGCTAGGTCATAACTCCACTTTTCCACCATGGATTTCCTGAAAAACAAATGCAATCAACATTAGACTGTGCTAGCAGTGCTTCCAGACCCCAAATCCAACCCCCAAATACCCGGAACCCCCCAAAACAGCACCCCGAAGAAAAGCAAGTGAGCAAAAACGCAAAATAAATTTCACCTCCGATTTTGTCCAAACCACTTTTATCCGGTATTAGACATTACCAGCCATGGCCCCAGACGCGTCAACCCACGCGGAAAGAAGACCCCCAAACAGCCAAAAAGCAAAACTACAAAAATGGGGACTTAGAAATTGTCAGGCAAATTTCTAAAATCACTCCATGCGCGCTCTGCTGCTAGGCCCTAACTCCCCTTTGCCACCATGGATTTGCTTCAAACCTCTTGCAATCAAAAGTATTCATACCCAGCAGTGCTCCAAGACCCCAAAACCCACCCCAAACACCAGGAACCCCCCCCCAAACAGGCCCCCAAAACACAAAAGAGAGCGAAAACTATAAAAAGTGAAAACGTTTTTCACCATGTATTTTATCCAAAACACTTTTATCCGGTATTTGACCTTCCCAGCAATGGCCCCAGACCCGTCAACCCAGGCGGAAAGAAGTGAAAGACCCCCAAACAGCCAAAAAGCAAAACTACAAAAATGGGACTTAGATATTTTCACTCAAATTTCCAAAATCACTCCACACGCGCTCTACAGCTAGGCCCTAACTCCCCTTTGCCACCATGGATTTGCTTCAGACCTCTTGCAATCAAAGGTATAAATACCCAGCAGTGCTCCAAGACCCCTAAACCCATTCCCAAACACCAGGAACCCCCCAAACAGGCCCCCAAAAACATGAAAGAGAGCGAAAACTACAAAAAATGAAAAACTTTTTCACCATGTATTTTATCCAAAACACTTTAATCCAGTATTAGACCTACCCAGCAATGGCCCCAGACCCGTCAACCCAGGCGGAAAGAAGTGGAAGACCCCAAAAACAGCCAAAAACAAACTAAAAAAATGGGGACTTAGAAATTTTCAGGCAAATTTCCAAAATCACTCCACGCGCACTCTGCAGCTAGGCCCTACTCCCCTTTGCCATCATGGATTTGCTTCAAACATCTTGCAATAATAAGTATCCATGCCCAGCAGTGCTCCAAGACCCCAAAACCCACCCCCAAACACCGGGAACCCCTCCAAACAGGCCCCCAAAAACACGAAAGAGAGCGAAAACTACAAAAAGTGGATAACTTTTTCACCATGTATTTTATCCAAAACACTTTTATCCAGTATTAGACCTTCCCAGCAATGGCCCCAGACCCGTCAACCCAGGCGGAAAGAAGTGGAAGACCCCCAAACAGCCAAAAAACAAACGACAAAAGTGGGGACTTAGAAATTGTCAGGCAAGTTTCCAAAATCACTCCAAGCGCGCTCTGCAGCGAGGCCCTAACTCCCTTTGCCACCATGAATTTGCTTCAAACCTCTTGCAATCAAAAGTATTCATACCCAGCAGTGCTGCAAGACCCCAAAACCCACCCCAAACACCAGGAACCCCCCAAACAGGCCCCCCAAAACACGAAAGAGAGCGAAAAATATAAAAAGTGAAAACGTTTTTCACGATGTATTTTATCCAAAACACTTTTATCCGGTATTTGACCTTCCCAGCAATGGCCCCAGACCCGTCAACCCAGACGGAAAGAAGTGGAAGACCCCCAAACAGCCAAAAAGCAAAACTACAAAAAAGGGGACTTAGAAATGTTCAGGCAAATTTCCAAAATCACTCCACGCGCGCTCTGCAGCTAGGCCCTACTCCCCTTTGCCACCATGGATTTGCTTCAAACATCTTGCAATCAAAAGTATCCATGCCCAGCAGTGCTCCAAGACCCCAAAACACACTCCCAAACACCAAGAACCCCCCCAAACAGGCCCCCAATAACACGAAAGTGAGCGAAAACTATAAAAAGGGAAAAACTTTTTCACCATGTATTTTATCCAAAACACTTTTATCCGGTTTTAGACCTTCCCAGCAATGGCCCCAGACCCGGCGACCCAGGCGGAAAGAAGTGGATGACCCCCAAACAGCCAAAAAGCAAAACTACAAAAATGGGGACTTAGAAATTGTCGGGCAAATTTCCAAAATCACTCCACGCGCGCTCTGAAGCTAGGCCCTAACTCCCCTTTGCCACCATGGATTTGCTTCAAACCCCTTGCAATCAAAAGTATTCATACCCAGCAGTGCTCCAAGACCCCAAAACCCACCCCAAACACCAGGAACCCCCCAAACAGGCCCCCCAAAACACGAAAGAGAGCGAAAACTGTAAAAAGTGAAAAGGTTTTTCACCATGTATTTTATCCAAAACACTTTTATCCGGTATTTGACCTTCCCAGCAATGGCCCCAGACCCGTCAACCCAGGCGAAAAGAAGTGGAAGACCCCCAAACAGCCAAAAAGCAAAACTACAAAAATGGGGACTTAGAAATTGTCAGGCAACTTTCCAAAATCATTCCATGCTCTCTCTGCAGCTAGGCCCTAACTCCCCTTTTCCAGCATGGATTTGCTTCAAACCTCTTGCAATCAAAAGTATCCATGCCCAGCAGTGCTCCAAGACCCCAAACCCAACCCCAAACACCAGGAACCCCCCAAAACAGGCCCCCCAAAACACGAAAGAGAGCGAAAACTGTAAAAAGTGAAAAAGTTTTTCACCATGTATTTTATCCAAAACACTTTTATCTGGTATTTGACCTTCCCAGCAATGGCCCCAGACTTGTCAACCCAGGCGAAAAGAAGTGGAAGACCCCCAAACAGCCAAAACGCAAAACTACAAAAATGGGGACTTAAAAATTGTCAGGCAAATTTCCAAAATCACTCTATTTGCGCTCAGCAGCTAGGCCCTAACTCCCTTTTGCCAGAACGGATCTGCTTCAAACCTCTTGCAATCAAAAGTATTCATACCCAGGAGTGCTCCAAGACCCCAAAACCCACCCCCAAACACCAGGAACCCCCTCAAACAGGCCCCCCAAAACACGAACAAGAGCAAAAACTACAAAAAGTGAAAAAAAATGTCACCGTGTATTTTATCCAAAACACTTTTATCCGGTATTAGATCTTCCCAGCAATGGCCCCAGACCCGTCAACCCAGGCGGAAAGAAGTGGAAGACCCCCAAACAGCCAAAAAGCAAAACTACAAAAATGGGGACTTAGAAATTGTCAGGCAACTTTCCAAAATCATTCCATGCTCTCTCTGCAGCTAGGCCCTAACTCCCCTTTTCCAACATGGATTTGCTTCACACCTCTTGCAATCAAAAGTATCCATGCCCAGCAGTGCTCCAAGACCCCAAAACACACTCCCAAACACCAAGAACCCCCCCAAACAGGCCCCCAATAACACGAAAGTGAGCGAAAACTATAAAAAGTGAAAAACTTTTTCACCATGTATTTTATCCAAAACACTTTTATCCGGTTTTAGACCTTCCCAGCAATGGCCCCAGACCCGGCGACCCAGGCGGAAAGAAGTGGATGACCCCCAAACAGCCAAAAAGCAAAACTACAAAAATGGGGACTTAGAAATTGTCGGGCAAATTTCCAAAATCACTCCACGCGCGCTCTGCAGCTAGGCCCTAACTCCCCTTTGCCACCATGGATTTGCTTCAAACCCCTTGCAATCAAAAGTATTCATACCCAGCAGTGCTCCAAGACCCCAAAACCCACCCCAAACACCAGGAACCCCCCAAACAGGCCCCCCAAAACACGAAAGAGAGCGAAAACTGTAAAAAGTGAAAAGGTTTTTCACCATGTATTTTATCCAAAACACTTTTATCCGGTATTTGACCTTCCCAGCAATGGCCCCAGACCCGTCAACCCAGGCAAAAAGAAGTGGAAGACCCCCAAACAGCCAAAAAGCAAAACTACAAAAATGGGGACTTAGAAATTGTCAGGCAAATTTCCAAAATCACTCTATTTGCGCTCAGCAGCTAGGCCCTAACTCCCTTTTGCCAGAACGGATCTGCTTCAAACCTCTTGCAATCAAAAGTATCCATACCCAGGAGTGCTCCAAGACCCCAAAACCCACCCCCAAACACCAGGAACCCCCTCAAACAGGCCCCCCAAAAAACGAAAGAGAGCGAAAACTACAAAAAGTGAAAAACTTTTTCACCATGTATTTTATCCAAAACACTTTTATCCGGTATTAGATCTTCCCAGCAATGGCCCCAGACCCGTCAACCGAGGCGGAAAGAAGTGGAAGACTCCAAACAGCCAAAAAGCAAAACTACAAAAATGGGGACTTAGAAATTGTCAGGCAACTTTCCAAAATCATTCCATGCTCTCTCTGCAGCTAGGCCCTAACTCCCCTTTTCCAGCATGGATTTGCTTCAAACCTCTTGCAATCAAAAGTATCCATGCCCAGCAGTGCTCCAAGACCCCAAACCCAACCCCAAACACCAGGAACCCCCCAAAACAGGCCCCCCAAAACACGAAAGAGAGCGAAAACTGTAAAAAGTGAAAAAGTTTTTCACCATGTATTTTATCCAAAACACTTTTATCTGGTATTTGACCTTCCCAGCAATGGCCCCAGACCCGTCAACCCAGGCGAAAAGAAGTGGAAGACCCCCAAACAGCCAAAACGCAAAACTACAAAAATGGGGACTTAAAAATTGTCAGGCAAATTTCCAAAATCACTCTATTTGCGCTCAGCAGCTAGGCCCTAACTCCCTTTTGCCAGAACGGATCTGCTTCAAACCTCTTGCAATCAAAAGTATTCATACCCAGGAGTGCTCCAAGACCCCAAAACCCACCCCCAAACACCAGGAACCCCCTCAAACAGGCCCCCCAAAACACGAACAAGAGCGAAAACTACAAAAAGTGAAAAAAAATGTCACCGTGTATTTTATCCAAAACACTTTTATCCGGTATTAGATCTTCCCAGCAATGGCCCCAGACCCGTCAACCCAGGCGGAAAGAAGTGGAAGACCCCCAAACAGCCAAAAAGCAAAACTACAAAAATGGGGACTTAGAAATTGTCAGGCAACTTTCCAAAATCATTCCATGCTCTCTCTGCAGCTAGGCCCTAACTCCCCTTTTCCAACATGGATTTGCTTCACACCTCTTGCAATCAAAAGTATCCATGCCCAGCAGTGCTCCAAGACCCCAAAACCCACCCCCAAACACCAGGAACCCCCCCAAACAGGCCCCCAAAAGCACAAAAGTGAGCGAAAACTATAAAAAGTGCAAACCTTTTTCACCATGTATTTTATCCAAAACACTTTTCTCCGGTATTTGACCTTCCCAGCAATGGCCCCAGACCCGTCAACCCAGGCGAAAAGAAGTGGAAGACCCCCAAACAGCCAAAAAACAAACTACAAAAATGAGGACTTAGAAATTTTTAGGCAAACTTCCAAAATCACTCCGCGCGCTCTGCAGATAGGTCCTAACTCCCCTTTGCCACCATGAATTTGCTTCAAACCTCTTGCAATCAAAAGTATCCATACCGAGCAGTGCTCCAAGACCCCAAAACCCACCCCCAAACACCGGGAACCCCTCCTAACAGGCCCCCAAAAACACGAAAGAGAGGGAAAACTATAAAAAGTGAAAAACTTTTTCACCATGTATTTTATCCAAAACACTTTTATCCGATATTAGACCTTCCCAGCAATGGCCCCAGACCCGGCAACCCAGGTGGAAAGAAGTGGAAGACCCCCAAACAGCCAAAAAACAAACGACAAAAGTGGGGACTTAGAAATTGTCAGGCAAGTTTCCAAAATCACTCCAAGCGCGCTCTGCAGCTAGGCCCTAACTCCCTTTGCCACCATGAATTTGCTTCAAACCTCTTGCAATCAAAAGTATTCATACCCAGCAGTGCTGCAAGACCCCAAAACCCACCCCAAACACCAGGAACCCCCAAAACAGGCCCCCCAAAACACGAAAGAGAGCGAAAAATATAAAAAGTGAAAAAGTTTTTCACGATGTATTTTATCCAAAACACTTTTATCCGGTATTTGACCTTCCCAGCAATGGCCCCAGACCCATCAACCCAGGCGGAAAGAAGTGGAAGACCCCCAAACAGCCAAAAAGCAAAACTACAAAAAAGGGACTTAGATATTTTCACGCAAATTTCCAAAATCACTCCACGCGCGCTCTACAACTAGGCCCTAACTAAGGGTGGGCGTAAAATCTGTTTCGCGGGCGAATTTGCGGATTTTCCGCAATTTCGCGATCCGCGAATCTCGCGAAATCGCGGTAAAATCCGCGAATCAGCGGAGACGAATTTTCAGCCAAGCAAGGGTGACAGCAGCAGGTGCAAAAGTTGAACCTAATTTCTTTATAACCTTTTACAAAAGGGTTACAAACAAATTAACTTCAACTTGGACACCTGCTGCTAATTGCTTCCTGGCGCCTCGTTGCCTACTTGCAACTATTCTCTGACCCTGCTCTGACCCTTGAAGCAGGGTCAGAGAATAGTTACAAGTAGGCAACAAGGCACCTGCCCAAGGAATTAAACCTCATCAGGAAGCACTTACAGATATAAAAAACAGGAAGAGGATGGCAAATACACCAATTTTGAGTTGTCAGGAGGGGTTAAACTAAAAGAGACCTTTATAGCACAATTTTCATATGCATTTTGCTAAAAATAAAAAGCTGTATGTTCTGTAGGTGCAACTCAGGAATCTGGCCCTTCTCTTTCTTTCTCTCGTTCTCTCTCTCCCTCTCTCTTTCCCTCTCTTTCTCTCTCTTTCTTTCTATCTATCCATCGCTCTCTCCCTCTCCCATAAACGACTGCATGGGTAACTTCGCTATGCAAGCGGCTCGCGAAGACGCAAAAATCCCCGCGAACACGCAAAAAACCCAGCGAACACGCAAAAAACAAAAATCCGCAAATTCGCACAAATTCGCGAATTATGCGGATCGCGAATTCGCAAATCCGCAAATTCGTGGATCGCAAATTCGCAAAATTCGCCCAAGCTTAGCCCTAACTCCCCTTTGCCACCATGGATTTGCTTCAGACCTCTTGCAATCAAAAGTATCCATACCCAGCAGTGCTCCAAGACCCCAAAACCCATTCCCAAACACCAGGAACCCCCCAAACAGGCCCCCAAAAACATGAAAGAGAGCGAAAACTAGAAAAAGTGAAAAACTTTTTCACCATGTATTTTATCCAAAACACTTTTATCCGGTATTAGACCTACCCAGCAATGGCCCCAGACCCGTCAACCCAGGCGGAAAGAAGTGGAAGACCCCCAAACAGCCAAAAAACAAACTACAAAAATGGGGACTTAGAAATTTTCAGGCAATATTCCAAAATCACTCCACGCGCGCTCTGCAGCTAGGCCCTACTCCCCTTTGCCACCATGGATTTGCTTCAAACATCTTGCAATCAAAAGTACCCATGCCCAGCAGTGCTCCAAGACCCCAAAACCCACCCCCAAACACCGGGAACCCATCCAAACAGGCCCCCAAAAACACGAAAGAGAGCAAATACTACAAAAATTGAATAACTTTTTCACCATGTATTTTATCCAAAACACTTTTATCCGGTATTAGACCTTCCCAGCAATGGCCCCAGACCCGTCAACCCAGGCGTAAAGAAGTGGAAGACCCCCAAACAGACAAAAAACAAACTACAAAAATGGGGACTTAGAAATGTTCAGGCAAATTTCCAAAATCACTCCACGCGCGCTCTGCAGCTAGGCCCTACTCCCCTTTGCCACCATGGATTTGCTTCAAACATCTTGCAATCAAAAGTATCCATGCCCAGCAGTGCTCCAAGACCCCAAAACACACTCCTAAACACCACAAACCCCCTCAAACAGGCCCCCAAAAACACGAAAGTGAGCGAAAACTATAAAAAGTCAAAACGTTTTCGCTATGTAATTTATCCAAAACACTTTTATCTGGTATTAGACCTTCCCAGCAATGGCCCCAGACCCGTCAACCCAGGCGGAAAGAAGTGGAAGACCCCCAAACAGCCAAAAAAAAACTACAAAAATGGGGACTTAGAAATGTTCAGGCAAATTTCCAAAATCACTCCACGCGCGCTCTGCAGCTAGGCCCTAACTCCCCTTTGCCACCATGGATTTGCTTCAAACCCCTTGCAATCAAAAGTATTCATACCCAGCAGTGCTCCAAGACCCCAAAACCCACCCCAAACACCAGGAACCCCCCAAACAGGCCCCCCAAAACACGAAAGAGAGCGAAAACTGTAAAAAGTGAAAAGGTTTTTCACCATGTATTTTATCCAAAACACTTTTATCCGGTATTTGACCTTCCCAGCAATGGCCCCAGACCCGTCAACCCAGGCGAAAAGAAGTGGAAGACCCCCAAACAGCCAAAAAGCAAAACTACAAAAATGGGGACTTAGAAATTGTCAGGCAAATTTCCAAAATCACTTTATTTGAGCTCAGCAGCTAGGCCCTAACTCCCTTTTGCCAGAACGGATCTGCTTCAAACCTCTTGCAATCAAAAGTATCCATACCCAGGAGTGCTCCAAGACCCCAAAACCCACCCCCAAACACCAGGAACCCCCTCAAACAGGCCCCCCAAAAAACAAAAGAGAGCGAAAACTACAAAAAGTGAAAAACTTTTTCACCATGTATTTTATCCAAAACACTTTTATCCGGTATTAGATCTTCCCAGCAATGGCCCCAGACCCGTCAACCCAGGCGGAAAGAAGTGGAAGACCCCAAACAGCCAAAAAGCAAAACTACAAAAATGGGGACTTAGAAATTGTCAGGCAACTTTCCAAAATCATTCCATGCTCTCTCTGCAGCTAGGCCCTAACTCCCCTTTTCCAGCATGGATTTGCTTCAAACCTCTTGCAATCAAAAGTATCCATGCCCAGCAGTGCTCCAAGACCCCAAACCCAACCCCAAACACCAGGAACCCCCCAAAACAGGCCCCCCAAAACACGAAAGAGAGCGAAAACTGTAAAAAGTGAAAAAGTTTTTCACCATGTATTTTATCCAAAACACTTTTATCTGGTATTTGACCTTCCCAGCAATGGCCCCAGACCCGTCAACCCAGGCGAAAAGAAGTGGAAGACCCCCAAACAGCCAAAACGCAAAACTACAAAAATGGGGACTTAAAAATTGTCAGGCAAATTTCCAAAATCACTCTATTTGCGCTCAGCAGCTAGGCCCTAACTCCCTTTTGCCAGAACGGATCGGCTTCAAACCTCTTGCAATCAAAAGTATTCATACCCAGGAGTGCTCCAAGACCCCAAAACCCACCCCCAAACACCAGGAACCCCCTCAAACAGGCCCCCCAAAACACGAACGAGAGCGAAAACTACAAAAAGTGAAAAAAAATGTCACCATGTATTTTATCCAAAACACTTTTATCCGGTATTAGATCTTCCCAGCAATGGCCCCAGACCCGTCAACCCAGGCGGAAAGAAGTGGAAGACCCCCAAACAGCCAAAAAGCAAAACTACAAAAATGGGGACTTAGAAATTTTTAGGCAAACTTCCAAAATCACTCCGCGCGCTCTGCAGATAGTTCCTAACTCCCCTTTGCCACCATGAATTTGCTTCAAACCTCTTGCAATCAAAAGTATCCATACCGAGCAGTGCTCCAAGACCCCAAAACCCACCCCCAAACACCGGGAACCCCTCCTAACAGGCCCCCAAAAACATGAAAGAGAGGGAAAACTATAAAAAGTGAAAAACTTTTTCACCATGTATTTTATCCAAAACACTTTTATCCGGTATTAGACCTTCCCAGCAATGGCCCCAGACCCGGCAACCCAGGTGGAAAGAAGTGGAAGACCCCCAAACAGCCAAAAAGCAAAACTACAAAAATGGGGACTTAGAAATTGTCAGGCAAATTTCCAAAATCACTCTACGCGCGCTCTACGGCTAGGCCCTAACTCCCCTTTGCCACCATGGATTTGCTTCAAACCTCTTGCAATCAAAAGTATTCATAACCAACAGTGATCCAAGACCCCAAAACCCACCCAAAACACCAGGAACCCCCCCAAACAGGCCCCCCAAAACACGAAAGAGAGCGAAAACTGTAAAAAGTGAAAAGGTTTTTCACCATGTATTTTATCCAAAACACTTTTATCCGGTATTTGACCTTCCCAGCAATGGCCCCAGACCCGTAAACCCAGGCGAAAAGAAGTGGAAGACCCCCAAACAGCCAAAAAGCAAAACTACAAAAATGGGGACTTAGAAATTGTCAGGCAAATTTCCAAAATCATTCCATGCTCTCTCTGCAGCTAGGCCCTAACTCCCTTTTTCCAGCATGGATTTGCTTCAAACCTCTTGCAATCAAAAGTATACATGCCCAGCAGTGCTACAAGACCCCAAAACCCACCCCCAAACACCAGGAACCCCCTCAAACAGGCCCCCCAAAACACGAAAGAGAGCGAAAACTACAAAAAGTGAAAAACTTTTTCACCATGTATTTTATCCAAAACACTTTTATCCTGTATTAGATCTTCCCAGCAATGGCCCCAGACCCGTCAACCCAGGCGGAAAGAAGTGGAAGACCCCAAACAGCCAAAAAGCAAAACTACAAAAATGGGGACTTAGAAATTGTCAGGCAACTTTCCAAAATCATTCCATGCTCTCTCTGCAGCTAGGCCCTAACTCCCCTTTTCCAGCATGGATTTGCTTCAAACCTCTTGCAATCAAAAGTATACATGCCCAGCAGTGCTACGAGACCCCAAAACCCACCCCCAAACACCAGGAACCCCCCCAAACAGGCCCCCAAAAGCACAAAAGAGAGCGAAAACTATAAAAAGTGCAAAACTTTTTCACCATGTATTTTATCCAAAACACTTTTATCCGGTATTTGACCTTCCCAGCAATGGCCCCAGACCCGTCAACCCAGGCGAAAAGAAGTGGAAGACCCCCAAACAGCCAAAACGCAAAACTACAAAAATGGGGACTTAAAAATTGTCAGGCAAATTTCCAAAATCACTCTATTTGCGCTCAGCAGCTAGGCCCTAACTCCCTTTTGCCAGAACGGATCTGCTTCAAACCTCTTGCAATCAAAAGTATTCATACCCAGGAGTGCTCCAAGACCCCAAAACCCACCCCCAAACACCAGGAACCCCCTCAAACAGGCCCCCCAAAACACGAACAAGAGCGAAAACTACAAAAAGTGAAAAAAAATGTCACCGTGTATTTTATCCAAAACACTTTTATCCGGTATTAGATCTTCCCAGCAATGGCCCCAGACCCGTCAACCCAGGCGGAAAGAAGTGGAAGACCCCCAAACAGCCAAAAAGCAAAACTACAAAAATGGGGACTTAGAAATTGTCAGGCAACTTTCCAAAATCATTCCATGCTCTCTCTGCAGCTAGGCCCTAACTCCCCTTTTCCAACATGGATTTGCTTCACACCTCTTGCAATCAAAAGTATCCATGCCCAGCAGTGCTCCAAGACCCCAAAACCCACCCCCAAACACCAGGAACCCCCCCCAAACAGGCCCCCAAAAGCACAAAAGTGAGCGAAAACTATAAAAAGTGCAAACCTTTTTCACCATGTATTTTATCCAAAACACTTTTCTCCGGTATTTGACCTTCCCAGCAATGGCCCCAGACCCGTCAACCCAGGCGAAAAGAAGTGGAAGACCCCCAAACAGCCAAAAAACAAACTACAAAAATGAGGACTTAGAAATTTTTAGGCAAACTTCCAAAATCACTCCGCGCGCTCTGCAGATAGGTCCTAACTCCCCTTTGCCACCATGAATTTGCTTCAAACCTCTTGCAATCAAAAGTATTCATACCGAGCAGTGCTCCAAGACCCCAAAACCCACCCCCAAACACCGGGAACCCCTCCTAACAGGCCCCCAAAAACACGAAAGAGAGGGAAAACTATAAAAAGTGAAAAACTTTTTCACCATGTATTTTATCCAAAACACTTTTATCCGATATTAGACCTTCCCAGCAATGGCCCCAGACCCGGCAACCCAGGTGGAAAGAAGTGGAAGACCCCCAAACAGCCAAAAAACAAACGACAAAAGTGGGGACTTAGAAATTGTCAGGCAAGTTTCCAAAATCACTCCAAGCGCGCTCTGCAGCTAGGCCCTAACTCCCTTTGCCACCATGAATTTGCTTCAAACCTCTTGCAATCAAAAGTATTCATACCCAGCAGTGCTGCAAGACCCCAAAACCCACCCCAAACACCAGGAACCCCCCAAACAGGCCCCCCAAAACACGAAAGAGAGCGAAAAATATAAAAAGTGAAAAAGTTTTTCACGATGTATTTTATCCAAAACACTTTTATCCGGTATTTGACCTTCCCAGCAATGGCCCCAGACCCATCAACCCAGGCGGAAAGAAGTGGAAGACCCCCAAACAGCCAAAAAGCAAAACTACAAAAAAGGGACTTAGATATTTTCACGCAAATTTCCAAAATCACTCCACGCGCGCTCGACAACTAGGCCCTAACTAAGGGTGGGCGTAAAATCTGTTTCGCGGGCGAATTTGCGGATTTTCCGCAATTTCGCGATCCGCGAATCTCGCGAAATCGCGGTAAAATCCGCGAATCAGCGGAGACGAATTTTCAGCCAAGCAAGGGTGACAGCAGCAGGTGCAAAAGTTGAACCTAATTTCTTTATAACCTTTTACAAAAGGGTTACAAACAAATTAACTTCAACTTGGACACCTGCTGCTAATTGCTTCCTGGCGCCTCGTTGCCTACTTGCAACTATTCTCTGACCCTGCTCTGACCCTTGAAGCAGGGTCAGAGAATAGTTACAAGTAGGCAACAAGGCACCTGCCCAAGGAATTAAACCTCATCAGGAAGCACTTACAGATATAAAAAACAGGAAGAGGATGGCAAATACACCAATTTTGAGTTGTCAGGAGGGGTTAAACTAAAAGAGACCTTTATAGCACAATTTTCATATGCATTTTGCTAAAAATAAAAAGCTGTATGTTCTGTAGGTGCAACTCAGGAATCTGGCCCTTCTCTTTCTTTCTCTCGTTCTCTCTCTCCCTCTCTCTTTCCCTCTCTTTCTCTCTCTTTCTTTCTATCTATCCATCGCTCTCTCCCTCTCCCATAAACGACTGCATGGGTAACTTCGCTATGCAAGCGGCTCGCGAAGACGCAAAAATCCCCGCGAACACGCAAAAAACCCAGCGAACACGCAAAAAACAAAAATCCGCAAATTCGCACAAATTCGCGAATTATGCGGATCGCGAATTCGCAAATCCGCAAATTCGTGGATCGCAAATTCGCAAAATTCGCCCAAGCTTAGCCCTAACTCCCCTTTGCCACCATGGATTTGCTTCAGACCTCTTGCAATCAAAAGTATCCATACCCAGCAGTGCTCCAAGACCCCAAAACCCATTCCCAAACACCAGGAACCCCCCAAACAGGCCCCCAAAAACATGAAAGAGAGCGAAAACTAGAAAAAGTGAAAAACTTTTTCACCATGTATTTTATCCAAAACACTTTTATCCGGTATTAGACCTACCCAGCAATGGCCCCAGACCCGTCAACCCAGGCGGAAAGAAGTGGAAGACCCCCAAACAGCCAAAAAACAAACTACAAAAATGGGGACTTAGAAATTTTCAGGCAATATTCCAAAATCACTCCACGCGCGCTCTGCAGCTAGGCCCTACTCCCCTTTGCCACCATGGATTTGCTTCAAACATCTTGCAATCAAAAGTACCCATGCCCAGCAGTGCTCCAAGACCCCAAAACCCACCCCCAAACACCGGGAACCCATCCAAACAGGCCCCCAAAAACACGAAAGAGAGCAAATACTACAAAAATTGAATAACTTTTTCACCATGTATTTTATCCAAAACACTTTTATCCGGTATTAGACCTTCCCAGCAATGGCCCCAGACCCGTCAACCCAGGCGTAAAGAAGTGGAAGACCCCCAAACAGACAAAAAACAAACTACAAAAATGGGGACTTAGAAATGTTCAGGCAAATTTCCAAAATCACTCCACGCGCGCTCTGCAGCTAGGCCCTACTCCCCTTTGCCACCATGGATTTGCTTCAAACATCTTGCAATCAAAAGTATCCATGCCCAGCAGTGCTCCAAGACCCCAAAACACACTCCTAAACACCACGAACCCCCTCAAACAGGCCCCCAAAAACACGAAAGTGAGCGAAAACTATAAAAAGTCAAAACGTTTTCGCTATGTAATTTATCCAAAACACTTTTATCTGGTATTAGACCTTCCCAGCAATGGCCCCAGACCCGTCAACCCAGGCGGAAAGAAGTGGAAGACCCCCAAACAGCCAAAAAAAACCTACAAAAATGGGGACTTAGAAATGTTCAGGCAAATTTCCAAAATCACTCCACGCGCGCTCTGCAGCTAGGCCCTAACTCCCCTTTGCCACCATGGATTTGCTTCAAACCCCTTGCAATCAAAAGTATTCATACCCAGCAGTGCTCCAAGACCCCAAAACCCACCCCAAACACCAGGAACCCCCCAAACAGGCCCCCCAAAACACGAAAGAGAGCGAAAACTGTAAAAAGTGAAAAGGTTTTTCACCATGTATTTTATCCAAAACACTTTTATCCGGTATTTGACCTTCCCAGCAATGGCCCCAGACCCGTCAACCCAGGCGAAAAGAAGTGGAAGACCCCCAAACAGCCAAAAAGCAAAACTACAAAAATGGGGACTTAGAAATTGTCAGGCAAATTTCCAAAATCACTTTATTTGAGCTCAGCAGCTAGGCCCTAACTCCCTTTTGCCAGAACGGATCTGCTTCAAACCTCTTGCAATCAAAAGTATCCATACCCAGGAGTGCTCCAAGACCCCAAAACCCACCCCCAAACACCAGGAACCCCCTCAAACAGGCCCCCCAAAAAACAAAAGAGAGCGAAAACTACAAAAAGTGAAAAACTTTTTCACCATGTATTTTATCCAAAACACTTTTATCCGGTATTAGATCTTCCCAGCAATGGCCCCAGACCCGTCAACCCAGGCGGAAAGAAGTGGAAGACCCCAAACAGCCAAAAAGCAAAACTACAAAAATGGGGACTTAGAAATTGTCAGGCAACTTTCCAAAATCATTCCATGCTCTCTCTGCAGCTAGGCCCTAACTCCCCTTTTCCAGCATGGATTTGCTTCAAACCTCTTGCAATCAAAAGTATCCATGCCCAGCAGTGCTCCAAGACCCCAAACCCAACCCCAAACACCAGGAACCCCCCAAAACAGGCCCCCCAAAACACGAAAGAGAGTGAAAACTGTAAAAAGTGAAAAAGTTTTTCACCATGTATTTTATCCAAAACACTTTTATCTGGTATTTGACCTTCCCAGCAATGGCCCCAGACCCGTCAACCCAGGCGAAAAGAAGTGGAAGACCCCCAAACAGCCAAAACGCAAAACTACAAAAATGGGGACTTAAAAATTGTCAGGCAAATTTCCAAAATCACTCTATTTGCGCTCAGCAGCTAGGCCCTAACTCCCTTTTGCCAGAACGGATCGGCTTCAAACCTCTTGCAATCAAAAGTATTCATACCCAGGAGTGCTCCAAGACCCCAAAACCCACCCCCAAACACCAGGAACCCCCTCAAACAGGCCCCCCAAAACACGAACGAGAGCGAAAACTACAAAAAGTGAAAAAAAATGTCACCATGTATTTTATCCAAAACACTTTTATCCGGTATTAGATCTTCCCAGCAATGGCCCCAGACCCGTCAACCCAGGCGGAAAGAAGTGGAAGACCCCCAAACAGCCAAAAAGCAAAACTACAAAAATGGGGACTTAGAAATTTTTAGGCAAACTTCCAAAATCACTCCGCGCGCTCTGCAGATAGTTCCTAACTCCCCTTTGCCACCATGAATTTGCTTCAAACCTCTTGCAATCAAAAGTATCCATACCGAGCAGTGCTCCAAGACCCCAAAACCCACCCCCAAACACCGGGAACCCCTCCTAACAGGCCCCCAAAAACATGAAAGAGAGGGAAAACTATAAAAAGTGAAAAACTTTTTCACCATGTATTTTATCCAAAACACTTTTATCCGGTATTAGACCTTCCCAGCAATGGCCCCAGACCCGGCAACCCAGGTGGAAAGAAGTGGAAGACCCCCAAACAGCCAAAAAGCAAAACTACAAAAATGGGGACTTAGAAATTGTCAGGCAAATTTCCAAAATCACTCTACGCGCGCTCTATGGCTAGGCCCTAACTCCCCTTTGCCACCATGGATTTGCTTCAAACCTCTTGCAATCAAAAGTATTCATAACCAACAGTGATCCAAGACCCCAAAACCCACCCAAAACACCAGGAACCCCCCCAAACAGGCCCCCCAAAACACGAAAGAGAGCGAAAACTGTAAAAAGTGAAAAGGTTTTTCACCATGTATTTTATCCAAAACACTTTTATCCGGTATTTGACCTTCCCAGCAATGGCCCCAGACCCGTAAACCCAGGCGAAAAGAAGTGGAAGACCCCCAAACAGCCAAAAAGCAAAACTACAAAAATGGGGACTTAGAAATTGTCAGGCAAATTTCCAAAATCATTCCATGCTCTCTCTGCAGCTAGGCCCTAACTCCCTTTTTCCAGCATGGATTTGCTTCAAACCTCTTGCAATCAAAAGTATACATGCCCAGCAGTGCTTCAAGACCCCAAAACCCACCCCCAAACACCAGGAACCCCCTCAAACAGGCCCCCCAAAACACGAAAGAGAGCGAAAACTACAAAAAGTGAAAAACTTTTTCACCATGTATTTTATCCAAAACACTTTTATCCTGTATTAGATCTTCCCAGCAATGGCCCCAGACCCGTCAACCCAGGCGGAAAGAAGTGGAAGACCCCAAACAGCCAAAAAGCAAAACTACAAAAATGGGGACTTAGAAATTGTCAGGCAACTTTCCAAAATCATTCCATGCTCTCTCTGCAGCTAGGCCCTAACTCCCCTTTTCCAGCATGGATTTGCTTCAAACCTCTTGCAATCAAAAGTATACATGCCCAGCAGTGCTACGAGACCCCAAAACCCACCCCCAAACACCAGGAACCCCCCCAAACAGGCCCCCAAAAGCACAAAAGAGAGCGAAAACTATAAAAAGTGCAAAACTTTTTCACCATGTATTTTATCCAAAACACTTTTATCCGGTATTTGACCTTCCCAGCAATGGCCCCAGACCCGTCAACCCAGGCGAAACGAAGTGGAAGACCCCCAAACAGCCAAAAAGCAAATCTACAAAAATGGGGACTTAGAAATTGTCAGGCAAATTTCCAAAATCACTCCATTTGCGCTCAGCAGCTAGGCCCTAACTCCCATTTGCCAGAACGGGTCTGCTTCAAACCTCTTGCAATCAAAAGTATCCATACCCAGGAGTGCTCCAAGACCCCAAAACCCACCCCAAACACCAGAAACCCCCTCAAACAGGCCCCCCAAAACAAGAAAGAGAGCGAAAACTACAAAAAGTGAAAAACTTTTTCACCATGTATTTTATCCAAAACACTTTTATCCGGTATTAGATCTTCCCAGCAATGGCCCCAGACCCGTCAATCCAGGCGGAAAGAAGTGGAAGACCCCCAAACAGCCAAAAAGCAAAACTACAAAAAAGGGACTTAGAAATTGTCAGGCAAATTTCCAAAATCACTCCATTTGCGGTCAGCAGCTAGGCCCTAACTTTAGGCAGGCAATTTTCCAAAATCATTCCATGCTCTCTCTACAGCTAGGCCCTAACTCCCCTTTTCCAGCATGGATTTGCTTCAAACCTCTTGCAATCAAAAGTATCCATGCCCAGCAGTGCTCCAAGACCCCAAACCCCACCCCCAAACACCAGGAACCCCCCCAAACAGGCCCCCAAAAGCACAAAAGAGAGCGAAAACTATAAAAAGTGCAAAACTTTTTCACCATGTATTTTATCCAAAACACTTTTATCCGGTATTTGACCTTCCCAGCAATGGCCCCAGACCCGTCAACCCAGGCGAAAAGAAGTGGAAGACCCCCAAACAGCCAACAAGCAAAACTACAAAAATGGGGACTTAGAAATTGTCAGGCAAATTTCCAAAATCACTCCATTTGCGGTCAGCAGCTAGGCCCTAACTTTAGGCAGGCAATTTTCCAAAATCATTCCATGCTCTCTCTACAGCTAGGCCCTAACTCCCCTTTTCCAGCATGGATTTGCTTCAAACCTCTTGCAATCAAAAGTATCCATGCCCAGCAGTGCTCCAAGACCCCAAACCCCACCCCCAAACACCAGGAACCCCCCCAAACAGGCCCCCAAAAGCACAAAAGAGAGCGAAAACTATAAAAAGTGCAAAACTTTTTCACCATGTATTTTATCCAAAACACTTTTATGCTGTATTAGATCTTCCCAGCAATGGCCCCAGACCCGTCAACCCAGGCGGAAAGAAGTGGAAGACCCCAAACAGCCAAAAAGCAAAACTACAAAAATGGGGACTTAGAAATTGTCAGGCAACTTTCCAAAATCATTCCATGCTCTCTCTGCAGCTAGGCCCTAACTCCCCTTTTCCAGCATGGATTTGCTTCAAACCTCTTGCAATCAAAAGTATACATGCCCAGCAGTGCTACAAGACCCTAAAACCCACCCCCAAACACCAGGAACCCCCCCAAACAGGCCCCCAAAAGCACAAAAGAGAGCGAAAACTATAAAAAGTGCAAAACTTTTTCACCATGTATTTTATCCAAAACACTTTTATCCTGTATTAGATCTTCCCAGCAATGGCCCCAGACCCGTCAACCCAGGCGGAAAGAAGTGGAAGACCCCAAACAGCCAAAAAGCAAAACTACAAAAATGGGGACTTAGAAATTGTCAGGCAACTTTCCAAAATCATTCCATGCTCTCTCTGCAGCTAGGCCCTAACTCCCCTTTTCCAGCATGGATTTGCTTCAAACCTCTTGCAATCAAAAGTATACATGCCCAGCAGTGCTACAAGACCCTAAAACCCACCCCCAAACACCAGGAACCCCCCCAAACAGGCCCCCAAAAGCACAAAAGAGAGCGAAAACTATAAAAAGTGCAAAACTTTTTCACCATGTATTTTATCCAAAACACTTTTCTCCGGTATTTGACCTTCCCAGCAATGGCCCCAGACCCGTCAACCCAGGCGAAAAAGAAGTGGAAGACCCCCAAACAGCCAAAAAGCAAAACTACAAAAAAGAGACTTAGAAATTGTCAGGCAACTTTCCAAAATCATTCCATGCTCTCTCTGCAGCTAGGCCCTAACTCCCCTTTTCCAGCATGGATTTGCTTCAAACCTCTTGCAATCAAAAGTATACATGCCCAGCAGTGCTACAAGACCCTAAAACCCACCCCCAAACACCAGGAACCCCCCCAAACAGGCCCCCAAAAGCACAAAAGAGAGCGAAAACTATAAAAAGTGCAAAACTTTTTCACCATGTATTTTATCCAAAACACTTTTATCCTGTATTAGATCTTCCCAGCAATGGCCCCAGACCCGTCAACCCAGGCGGAAAGAAGTGGAAGACCCCAAACAGCCAAAAAGCAAAACTACAAAAATGGGGACTTAGAAATTGTCAGGCAACTTTCCAAAATCATTCCATGCTCTCTCTGCAGCTAGGCCCTAACTCCCCTTTTCCAGCATGGATTTGCTTCAAACCTCTTGCAATCAAAAGTATACATGCCCAGCAGTGCTACAAGACCCTAAAACCCACCCCCAAACACCAGGAACCCCCCCAAACAGGCCCCCAAAAGCACAAAAGAGAGCGAAAACTATAAAAAGTGCAAAACTTTTTCACCATGTATTTTATCCAAAACACTTTTCTCCGGTATTTGACCTTCCCAGCAATGGCCCCAGACCCGTCAACCCAGGCGGAAAGAAGTGGAAGACCCCCAAACAGCCAAAAAGCAAAACTACAAAAAAGAGACTTAGAAATTGTCAGGCAACTTTCCAAAATCATTTCATGCTCTCTCTGCACCTAGGCCCTAACTCCCCTTTTCCAGCATGGATGTGCTTCAAACCTCTTGCAATCAAAAGTATCCATGCCCAGCAGTGCTCCAAGACCCCAAAACCCACCCCCAAACACCAGGAACCCCCTCAAACAGGCCCCCCAAAACACGAAAGAGAGCGAAAACTACAAAAAGTGAAAAACTTTTTCACCATGTATTTTATCCAAAACACGTTTATCCAGTATTAGACCTTCCCAGCAATGGCCCCAGACCCGTCAACCCAGGCGGAAAGAAGTGGAAGACCCCCAAACAGCCAAAAAGCAAAACTACAAAAACGGAGACTTAGAAATTGTCAGGCAACTTTCCAAAATCACTCCATGCTCTCTCTGCAGCTAGGCCCTAACTCCCCTTTGCCACCATGGATTTGCTTCAAACATCTTGCAATCATAAGTATTCATGCCCAGCAGTGCTCCAAGACCCCAAAACCCACCCCCAACTACCGGGAACCCCTCCAAACAGGTCCCCAAAAACATGAAAGAGAGCGAAAACTACAAAAAGTGAAAAACTTTTTCACCATGTATTTTATCCAAAACACTTTTATCCGGTATTAGACCTACCCAGCAATGGCCCCAGACCCGTCAACCCAGGCGGAAAGAAGTGGAAGACCCCCAAACAGCCAAAAAACAAACTACAAAAATGGGGACTTAGAAATTGTCAGGCAACTTTCCAAAATCATTCCATGCTCTCTCTGCAGCTAGGCCCTAACTCCCCTTTTCCAGCATGGATTTGCTTCAAACCTCTTGCAATCAAAAGTATACATGCCCAGCAGTGCTACAAGACCCTAAAACCCACCCCCAAACACCAGGAACCCCCCCAAACAGGCCCCCAAAACCACAAAAGAGAGCGAAAACTATAAAAAGTGCAAAACTTTTTCACCATGTATTTTATCCAAAACACTTTTCTCCGGTATTTGACCTTCCCAGCAATGGCCCCAGACCCGTCAACCCAGGCGGAAAGAAGTGGAAGACCCCCAAACAGCCAAAAAGCAAAACTACAAAAAAGGGACTTAGAAATTGTCAGGCAACTTTCCAAAATCATTTCATGCTCTCTCTGCACCTAGGCCCTAACTCCCCTTTTCCAGCATGGATGTGCTTCAAACCTCTTGCAATCAAAAGTATCCATGCCCAGCAGTGCTCCAAGACCCCAAAACCCACCCCCAAACACCAGGAACCCCCTCAAACAGGCCCCCCAAAACACGAAAGAGAGCGAAAACTACAAAAAGTGAAAAACTTTTTCACCATGTATTTTATCCAAAACACGTTTATCCAGTATTAGACCTTCCCAGCAATGGCCCCAGACCCGTCAACCCAGGCGGAAAGAAGTGGAAGACCCCCAAACAGCCAAAAAGCAAAACTACAAAAATGGAGACTTAGAAATTGTCAGGCAACTTTCCAAAATCACTCCATGCTCTCTCTGCAGCTAGGCCCTAACTCCCCTTTGCCACCATGGATTTGCTTCAAACATCTTGCAATCATAAGTATTCATGCCCAGCAGTGCTCCAAGACCCCAAAACCCACCCCCAACCACCGGGAACCCCTCCAAACAGGTCCCCAAAATTATGAAAGAGAGCGAAAACTACAAAAAGTGAAAAACTTTTTCACCATGTATTTTATCCAAAACACTTTTATCCGGTATTAGACCTACCCAGCAATGGCCCCAGACCCGTCAACCCAGGCGGAAAGAAGTGGAAGACCCCCAAACAGCCAAAAAACAAACTACAAAAATGGGGACTTAGAACTTTTCAGGCAAATTTCCAAAATCACTCCACGCGCGCTCTGCAGCTAGGCCCTACTCCCCTTTGCCACCATGGATTTGCTTCAAACATCTTGCAATCAAAAGTATCCATGCCCAGCAGTGCTCCAAGACCCCAAAACCCACCCCCAAACACCGGGAACCCATCCAAACAGGCCCCTAAAAACACGAAAGAGAGCTAAAACTACAAAAAGTGAATACCTTTTTCACCATGTATTTTATCCAAAACACTTTTATCCGGTATTAGACCTACCCAGCAATGGCCCCAGACCCGTCAACCCCGGCGGAAAGAAGTGGAAGACCCCCAAACAGCCAAAAAACAAACTACAAAAATGGGGACTTAGAAATTTTCAGGCAAACTTCCAAAATCACTCCATGCGCGCTCTGCAGCTAGGTCCTAACTCCCCATTGCCACCATGAATTTGCTTCAAACCTCTTGCAATCAAAGGTATCCATACCCAGCAGTGGTCCAAGACCCCAAAACCCACCCCCAAACAGGCCCCCAAAAACACGTAAGAGAGCGAAAACTATAAAAAGTGAAAAACTTGGGGGGGCGGAGCTAGTCGGCGTCGATGGTGGACGCGTGAGCCTTCGGCTCCTCGCCTAAGCCCCTGTAAAATCCTGCTTACTCATCCTGCACAGTGTCCAGACTTCTGCATTTAGCACTATTCCTCCACCTGGGACCCCTTGTCACTATCGGTAGGGTCGGTGGCCCTGGAGAGCTGCGATCTCCGGGCGGAGAGCAGTGACGCTTCGGCGGTTGCGGACTGGGCCTGAAGCCGCGGACTATCCTGGAGAGCGGGCCGAGCGACATCACCCGACGTGCGGCTGCAGCAAACCCTTGTGGCCGGAGTCTCGGTCCTGCGGGGAGTGTTTCGATACTTGAGCAGACTAGCACTGGTACACCTCCCTCTCCTCGGCCGCTGCCCCCCATCTTGGACCCTCGTCCTCGCAAGGAGCGACTCCTCAGCAGTGCAGTAGCCGGTTCGGCTTCCGCCAAACGGCGACCTCGTACCGGCGGAGTCATAGTGAGTACGCAGCCGGACCAGCGCGCCCCGACGGACCCGCGATCCTTCCCCCCCTTTGTGCTGTGTGTTAAGGGACGGTGTGGATGCAGCAGTGTCAGCCATTGTAGGAAGAGTTCCCGCCGGAGCCGTGCGTAAACGGAGTGATTCTCCTGCAGGCGCCATTTTGGAACCGTTCCCTCGTGACGGTGAACCTGGCCTAGCGGTCCCTGCGACTGGCAGTAGCAGTACACCTCCCCTGAGTTCACCGGCCGCTGCTCCTGACCTCCGAAGAGGGGCAAGGAGCCCTCTGCCCACTTGTCTATCCCCCAACCAGGACTGCCATGGGGAAGAACGTCTCTACGCAGGCTAAAATCTCCTTTGATCGGCGGGGGCCTAAAGGGACGGAAACGCCTGCAACCGAGGCGTCCCCAAAGGGTGCCACAGCGACTGGCCCAGCGGGCACAGAACTGCGGGACATGCTTGTGTCCATGGAGAAGGGGATACAGGACAGTATAGCGTCTGTTGGCACCAACATTGACACATTGTCATATCGTATGGACCGCATGGCGTAACGCGTCGACAAACATGCCAAGCGCCTGGACATGGCGGAAAGGCGGCTCACTGAAGCGGAGGAGGCACAAACAGAATGTGACAAAGATAGGAAGCAATTTGGCAGGCTCATCCAGGTTATACAGGACAAGTCGGAAGATTTAGAGGCGAGGTCGCGCAGATCTAACATCCGCATCACGGGTGTGGCGGAAACCACCCAAACCGGCAAAATGGAACTCTTTGTCGAGAAACTCTTAAAGGTATTGCTGGGGGAGGAGGCCTTCTCGCCCATGTTCATTGTCGAAAGGGCGAACCGTATTCTGGGCCCTCAGCCGAAGCCGGGCGCGGCCCTTGCCCTATCATAGCGAAACTTCTCAACTACCGAGACAGGGACACGGCGCTGCGCCTGGCGAGAGACAAAGGCAAGCTGCAATACGAGGGCATGGACATCTCCCTCTACCCGGATTTCACTGCCAAGGTCCAGGAGGAAAGGAGGCAATTCGCACCGTACAAGAAACAGCTGCGTGCCCTTGGCCTAGATTATGCTATGCTATATCCTGCCAAGCTCCGAATCAACAAACAGGTGCACTCTCACTTCTTTACGGACCCCAGGGACCTCCAGAAGTCCCTGAAAGAATGGACTAGAGAACGCAAGGAAGCCCAGAAGCACCACGATGATGATTCCGGCTCTGCTTCCCACATGGATGAGCAGGACTGATCAGGAGTCCGTAGCGTACTCTGTCTTACTTACCCCACTCAGAGACGCTGGGCCCCCCAGAGGGGCGGTAAGTGATGGATTGAATGATACTGGCAGTTCCAATGGTGTGGTACGATGGACGAGTTCTACGGACACTCTGATGGGTGCCGTCCAACAGTTTTGTTTTTCGTGGATGGGCGCTGCCGGGGGGAGGGGGGTCACAACCTAATGATTAGCCGGTACTTGTACTGGTCGTTTGTATGCCTCAAGGGGGTAGGTGGGGAGGAGGCGCACTTTGGAGTGCTTTGCTAACGACACTGAACTACCTGCTGGGGCAGGCCTGAGGGACAAATTTGATCTGTGTAGCTGAGCAGTAGGTGGAACTGCTCCTGACAGGCGTTCTCTGCCCCGGTGCTTTTGGCTGTTCGGCTCCACTGTGAGCCAGTTTCAAGACTACCTTGATTTTTTTAATTTTGGGTCGATGGGGGGTGGTATTGGGATCTGTCTGACCTGGTTGGGGGTGGTCGGCTGTGGGTGGGCAGGGAGATGGAAGGCCAAACTGTGGGGGGTTGCTGAGGGATGTTCTTGTTTCCTTGTTTGCGGGGGGTTGCATGTGGAACCCAGTGAGGTGCTGCTTGAGGTTGTGCTTGGATCGAAATACCCGTCTGAAGGCGCGGCGACTGGCTGCCTGTGCATTTTAATGTTATGGAACCTATATAATGTGTTGCCGGAAGTTGTACCCAGCTCTGGAACTCGAGCTGCCGAAATCACTGACTGCTCTCTAGATTACCCGTTGCTGATATGTCTAATACCGCTGTAAGTAACACTACACACATCCCTCGGACCCTGAAGATGATGTCTTGGAATGTGCGGGGCCTGACGACTACCGTAAATTGCGGAAGGTCCTTAGCTACTTACACAGGCATCATGTCGATCTGGCCCTTCTTCAGGAAACACATTTGCCCCTTAATAGCAGGATGTTGCAGGCTCGTGGGCTCGTAGGAAATGCAGTGGCAGCAGGATTTAAGACACACTCCCGGGGGGTCCATACCTGGGTCACCAGACCTCACGACTAAAATTGGTCCCTGTGGTAGCAGACGCTGAGGGTCGATTTGTTATTGCTAGGTGTGTGGGTAAGGGAATTGACCTGTTGATTGTCAACGTTTATGGTCCTAACTACGACAACCCAAACTTCTATGTCAATTTATCGGCACACTGTAGGTCGCACGCCAACACCGGAGTACTGTGGGGAGGTGATTTTAACTTTGTTTTTGACCCTGTCCTGGACCGCTCTGCCGGACCCGCCCGCAGGTCGGTAGCCTCGGCCGCTTATATGAAAGCGGAGCTGATTAACTTAGATTTGGTGGACGTGTGGAGAAGTAAATATCCCATGAAAGGTGGCTTCACACACTATTCCGAATACCACAATATTCATACCAGGATCGACTACTGGCTGGCATCACAATCTGTAATGAGTAGTATTCGTTCCTGTGAGGTGCTCCCACGCACTCTCTTGAACCACTCCCCCATTCTGCTGCATGTGGCCACCGCTAGGAGGGGTATCCCCCCCTTTACCTGGAGGTTCCTTCCCTACTCCCTGCTGGACGACGCCTTTCGGGGCGAATTGGGTGAAGACATTGACTCGTTCTTTGATGCCAATTTAAGCTCGGTAGACAACTTTTCCACACTGTGGGAGGTGTTCAATGCCTACATAAGAGGCATGGCCATGTCTAAACACTCTAGTGTGCTGCGGACTATCAGACGGGAATTGGCGTCACTGGAGTCCCAACTGTCAGATCTGGAGGGTCAACAGCTAAACGACCCGGGGCCTGACATTCCCTCTCAACTTAACCCCTTGCTGTCTGAGTACCAGAGACTGGCTGACAGGGAGATACTTCACATGGGGAAATACGCGACGGCTCGAGCCTACGGGGAGGGAGAAAGGCCGGGTGCCCTCCTGGCCCGAATGGTACGTGGTTCTAGGCGGCCACTCGTGGTTGACGAGTTACGCACGCCGGAGGGTGAAGTGGTCACTGACGAGGAGCAGATCCTCCATACTTTCCAGCGATACTACGCCGAGCTATATAAGTCCAGATCGCTGGGTGTTGAAGACGAAATGGATGATTACCTCGACCACATTGCCATGCCCTATCTGCCGAACTCGGACAGGGAATTTCTGATGTCCCCCATTCAGGAGGACGAGATTCTGGAAGCCCTCTCCGGCATGCGATCGGGCAGTGCTCCGGGCTCCGATGGTCTGACTGTGAGCTTTTACAAAGCCTTTAAGGACAAACTGGTTCCGCATCTGATCTCCCTCTTCGATGTTATATGCGAGGACGGTGTGATGCCCCTCACAATGAGAGAGGCTCTGCTGGTCACCATTTTGAAACCTGGGAAGCCCCCGGAATCTTGCAGTTCATACAGGCCCCTCAGTCTACTGAACGGTGATGCCAAAATATACGCTAAGGTGTTGGCCAATCGGTTGGCTCTCTTGGTCCCCGAACTCGTCACGCCAGAACAGTCCGGCTTTGTCCCCAACAGAACCCTAACGTACAATATTCGCACTGTGCTGGGGACGATGCAACATGTCCGCCAAGACAATACCGCGCTAACGGTTTTCCTTGATATGGAAAAAGCCTTTGACTCGGTGGAGTGGCCTTTTATGATTAGGGTGCTCAGGAAACTCGGTCTGGGTGAACCGTTCTTACAGATGATAGGTGCCCTGTACCACCAGCCATCGGCTAGGCTGAAATTGGGGGATAGAGTGAAGGAACCGTTCCACATCAGCAGGGGCACCAGGCAGGGTTGCCCCCTCTCGCCCCTACTGTACGCGCTGGTAGCGGAGCCTCTAGCCCGCGGTATAAGGGAGTACCACAGCCTAGAGGGGATCAGCTTTCCCACCTATAAAATAGGCATCTCTACGTATGCCGACGATACCTTGCTGTATATCCGTAACCCGGAGTCGAACTTGTCTGCTGTCTTTCGGGAGGTCGTCTGTTTTGGCTCACTTTCTGGGCTACAAGTGAATTGGGATAAGTCTATCGCCTTCCCGCTCACGCCTGTGACGCAACCTTTTGACATGGAATATCCCCTGAAGTGGTCCACAGATTCGGTCAGGTACCTAGGTATACAATTACACTCAGACCCGGAAATTTTGGTCAGGGACAATTATGGTGTGGCTTTCAATAAGCTTGTTGATGATGTTGAAACTTGGAGTAAACTCCCGCTATCTCTCTTAGGCAGGATAGCCATTATGAAAATGATTGTGCTACAGAGGTTTCTATTCCTATTTACGAACATCCCAGTGGTTCTGTCGAAGGCCTTCTTTAAACAACTTACACAGGTGCTCATCAGATTGGCATGGGGAGGCAGGCAACCCAGGGTGCAATGGGCGACGTTGATCCTCCCCTGTGAGTTGGGGGGTCTGGGGGCTCCCGATATGGAACGATACTATCGTTTCTATCTCCATCCCTGTCTGTGCAATGTGGGGTCCCCCAAGGGTCAGCGCTTAGTCCTACCCTTTTTAATATCTATGTGACCCCCCTTGCCAGACTTATTAGATCTTTTGGGATGGAGGTAGTTTCCTACGCGGACGACACTCAGATCTTAGTCTCTCTCTCCCAGCCAGCTACGTCAACTGCCGCCAATTTTAGATCTTGCATGGAGGCAGTTGGCCAGTGGATGATCCACAATTCACTAAAGCTGAATGGGGAGAAGATTGAGGTGATGGTTTTTGGAGGAAAGGAATCGATCTGGTCGGCGGAGTGGTGGCCGAACTCGCTAGGCGTATGTCCCGAGCCCACCTTGTCAGCAAAAAATTTGGGAGTTATGATCGACCCCAACCTTAGTATGTGCCAACAGGTCAACAGGACTGTTTCGACCTGCTGGGGGATTATCCACACACTGAGGAAAATCAGGCACTTCTTGTCACCCCAGGCAAGAAAGCAACTTGCTGTCGCATTTCTGGGCTCGCGACTGGACTACTGCAATGCGCTGTATGCAGGGCTGAACAAGAGTCACCTACAGCGCTTGCAGGTGGTCCAGAACGCGGCAGCGAGATTTGCTCTTGACCTACCAAAACGTACCTCTGCCACTGAAGCCCGAAAACAACGGCACTGGCTCCCCGTTGAATACCGGATCCTCTTCAAATCCATGTGCCTGGTGTATAAAGCTCTTGCTAAACCCAGCCCTACAAGCATGGGATCCATTCTTGCTCGGCATAACCCTAGTAGGAATCTTCGCTCCAGTCACAAACTTCTCCTCTCTGTACCCCGTGTCAGAAAAGCAAGATGGGGAGGTAAGGCCTTTTCCTTTCTGGCACCCAAGTGGTGGAATGCCCTCCCTTTGGAAGTAAGATCTAGTCCCTCTTTACAAACTTTTAGATCCGCGCTTAAAACTCATCTTTTCACACTTGCATACCCGTAGTGGTATTCTGTATTTTCTGTTTATTGATTTTGATAGGCGCCTTGATACCTTCGGGTTTAGTCTGCGCGTTACAAGTTGCATAATAAATAAATAAATAAATACTACCGAATAGCACAGGCATCGCACTTACACTCATGGATCCACTGGGACACACGCACACCACATGTGATCCTAGAGCGGCTGTTTGCGGACCCACTCCCTCTTCCGGCCACGATTTGCCTCCCAGAGGATCGCTCCGTCGGTCAATTGGACTCCCTCAAATCAACAAACCACGCCTGGCACGCGCTGGCCCGCGCACGTGGCTGTCCTATTTTGTATTCCCCCCTAATGCAAATCGACTGGGCGCTCTGGCTGGACCCCCTTGGGGAGAAGGGTGTCACTGAGGCGCTCCGCTCCTTGGGGCTTGTGAAGATGGAAGACCTGTTCGCAGAGGGTATCTTGAAGTCATGGGATCAGCTTACACCCTCCCCATCGGGTCCTTCTCTTCTGCAAAGGTTCCAGTTCCATAGACTCCGCTCGGCGTTCCGGGTAGCACTGGGCCCGGCTATGGAGGAGCCAATGGAGGTCCCCGAACTAACATATGACATTAAAAACAAGTCTCCTGCTAAACTAATTTCACACATCAACAAGTTAGGGGTAGCACATCAGCAGCTGCACCATTCTAAGGCCAGGGAGGCCTGGCAGGGTGACCTATAGTCGCCCATCAACGACAACATGTGGAGATACTGCTGCTCTAGCACGCGTAGAATCTCCCTCAATGGCAGGCACAGATTAGTGCATTTTAAGTTCCTCCAGCGGGTCTACTACACCCCGGAAAGGCTCCACCGATACGGCCTGCGGCAATCGGCAGAGTGCGAACGCTGTCATACGTCAGTAGCTGACTTTATTCACATGGCATGGCACTGCCCGGGTATATAAGCTTTCTGGGTGGAAGTTTTCTCAGAGATTGACCGGATCCTGGGTGCGGAACTGCCGCGCAGTCTGGAATTAGCTCTCCTGGGTTACTCTAAGCCGCTCCCTCCCTCTCAGCGTCGTCTAGTCGACATGGCACTGCTGTTAGCCAAGAGGTTGGTGGCGAGATGTTGGATGAGGGGGCCTCTCCCCACCAAGAAAAGATGGTCGGGGGACTTGCTACACTGCAGTACTCAAACTGAACTCTATAGTGAGTTACTTCCTCCGAGGAGTAGACCAAAAAACTTCTGGGGTCTTTACCAAGAATACCTTCAGAAAGGGGATGAGGAGGTTTCAGATGTCTCAGAGGTGGTGGACCTCCCAGATCACACGGTGGATTAGGAGCTGAGGCGAACACAGAGCTTATTTAGAGGGGGCTGCCGGGTAGGGGAGGAGGGGCTGGACAGGGACAGCATGGAATCACCTTGAGCCTCTGGGGTTGGGTCTAGTCAGCCTTCGGGGGAGGGTGGTCTTTCCAGGGTTGGGGGCTACGTACAGCTACATCTAGGCACACTAACGTATTACAACTGAATTCGCACACATGGGTATTCTCGTATGCACATTCGTGGGTGGGTGGGGGGCGTTGGGTTGGTTTAACTGTTCTTGATCTTTCCTTGTTCCCAGGGACCTTAGACACAAGTGTTCTGCAGATGGTTACAAGCTGTCATGGTGCACCTCACACTGCTTCTGGGCTGTTTCCACAATCTGTTTCCCGAGGCTGATAAATGACCTTCTCGCCGCCGGGCCCCCGGGATGCCGGCTGAATGGCTGTGTATTTCATTGTGTTGTTCAGTGTTGGTGGTGCACATGTACCTCAAATAAGTGCATATATGTGAAATGTATGACAAGCTTGGATTCTTAATAATAAAGGTCTCTTAAATAAAAAAAATAAAATAAAAAAAGTGAAAAACTTTTTCACCATGTATTTTATCCAAAACCCTTTTATCCGGTTTTAGACCTTCCCAGCAATGGCCCCAGACCCGGCAACCCAGGTGGAAAGAAGTGGAAGACCCCCAAACAGCCAAAAAGCAAAACTACAAAAATGGGGACTTAGAAATTGTCAGGCAAATTTCCAAAATCACTCCACGCGCACTCTGCAGCTAGGCCCTAACTTCCCTTTGCCACCATGGATTTGCTTCAAACCCCTTGCAATCAAACATATTCATACCCAGCAGTGCTCCAAGACCCCAAAACCCACCCCAAACACCAGGAACCCCCCCAAACAGGCCCCCAAAACACGAAAGAGAGCGAAAACTATAAAAAGTGAAAAGGTTTTTCACATTGTATTTTATCCAAAACACTTTTATCCGGTATTTGACCTTCCCAGCAATGGCCCCGGACCCGTCAAGCCAGGCGAAAAGAAGTGGAAGACCCCCAAACAGCCAAAAAGCAAAACTACAAAAATCGGGACTTAGAAATTGTCAGTCAAATTTCCAAAATCACTCCATTTGCGCTCTGCAGCTAGGCCCTAACTCCCTTTTGCCACCACGGATCTGCTTCAAACCTCTTGCAATCAAAAGTATCCATACCCAGTAGTGCTCAAAGACCCCAAAACCCACCCCCAAACACCAGGAACCCCCTCAAACAGGCCCCCCAAAACACGAAAGAGAGCGAAAACTACAAAAAGCGAAAAACTTTTTCACCATGTATTTTATCCAAAACACTTTTATCCGGTATTAGACCTTCCCAGCAATGGCCCCAGACCTGTCAACCCAGGCGGAAAGAAGTGGAAGACCCCCAAACAGCCAAAAAACAAACTACAAAAATGGGGACTTAGAAATTTTCAGGCAAATTTCCAAAATCACTCCACGCGCGCTCTGCAGCTAGGCCCTAACTCCCCTTTGCCACCATGGATTTGCTTCAAACCCCTTGCAATCAAAAGTATTCATACCCAGCAGTGCTCCAAGACCCCAAAACCCACCCCAAACACCAGGAACCCCCCCAAACAGGCCCCCAAAACACGAAAGAGAGCGAAAACTATAAAAAGTGAAAACGTTTTTCACCATGTATTTTATCCAAAACACTTTTATCCGGTATTTGACCTTCCCAGCAATGGCCCCGGACCCGTCAACCCAGGCGAAAAGAAGTGGAAGACCCCCAAACAGCCAAAAAGCAAAACTACAAAAATCGGGACTTAGAAATTGTCAGTCAAATTTCCAAAATCACTCCATTTGCGCTCTGCAGCTAGGCCCTAACTCCCTTTTGCCACCACGGATCTGCTTCAAACCTCTTGCAATCAAAAGTATCCATACCCAGGAGTGCTCCAAGACCCCAAAACCCACCCCCAAACACCAGGAACCCCCTCAAACAGGCCCCCCAAAACACGAAAGAGAGCGAAAACTACAAAAAGCGAAAAACTTTTTCACCATGTATTTTATCCAAAACACTTTTATCCGGTATTAGACCTTCCCAGCAATGGCCCCAGACCTGTCAACCCAGGCGGAAAGAAGTGGAAGACCCCCAAACAGCCAAAAAACAAACTACAAAAATGGGGACTTAGAAATTTTCAGGCAAATTTCCAAAACCACTCCACGCGCGCTCTGGAGCTAGGCCCTACTGCCCTTTGCCACCATGGATTTGCTTCAAACATCTTGCAATCAAAAGTATCCATGCCCAGCAGTGCTCCAAGACCCCAAAACACACTCCCAAACACCAGGAACCCCCCAAACAGGCCCCCAATAACACGAAAGTGAGCAAAAACTATAAAAAGTGAAAAACTTTTTCACCATGTATTTTATCCAAAACACTTTTATCCGGTATTAAACCTTCCCAGCAATGGCCCCAGACCCGGCAACCCAGGCGGAAAGAAGTGGAAGACCCCCAAACAGCCAAAAAGCAAAACTACAAAAATGGAGACTTAGAAATTGTCAGGCAAATTTCCAAAATCACTCCACGCGCGCTCTGCAGCTAGGCCCTAACTCCCCTTTGCCACCATGGATTTGCTTCAAACCCCTTGCAATAAAAAGTATTCATACCCAGCAGTGCTCCAAGACCCCAAAACCCACCCCAAACACCAGGAACCCCCCCAAACAGGCCCCCCAAAACACGAAAGAGAGCGAAAACTGTAAAAAGTGAAAACGTTTTTCACCATGTATTTTATCCAAAACACTTTTATCCGGTATTTGACCTTCCCAGCAATGGCCCCAGACCCGTCAACCCAGGCGAAAAGGCCCTAACTCCCTTTTGCCAGAACGGATCTGCTTCAAACCTCTTGCAATCAAAAGTATCCATACCCATGAGTGCTCCAAGACCCCAAAACCCACCCCCAAACACCAGGAACCCCTCCAAACAGGCCCCCAAAAACATGAAAGAGAGCGAAAACTCCAAAAAGTGAATAACTTTTTCACCATGTATTTTATTCAAAACACTTTTATCCGGTATTAGACCTACCCAGCAATGGCCCCAGACCCGTCAACCCAGGCGGAAAGAAGGGGAAGACCCCCAAACAGCCAAAAAACAAACTACAAAAATGGGGACTTAGAAATTTTCAGGCAAATTTCCAAAATCACTCCACGCGCTCTCTGCAGCTAGGCCCTACTCCCCTTTGCCACCATGGATTTGCTTCAAACATCTTGCAATCAAAAGTATCCATGCCCAGCAGTGCTCCAAGACCACAAAACACACTCCCAAACACCAAGAACCCCCCCAAACAGGCCCCCAAAAACACGAAAGTGAGCGAAAACTATAAAAAGTGAAAAACGTTTTCACCATGTAATTTATCCAAAACACTTTTATCTGGTATTAGACCTTCCCAGCAATGGCCCCAGACCCGTCAACCAAGGCGGAAAGAAGTGGAAGACCCCCAAATAGCCAAAAAACAAACTACAAAAATGGGGACTTAGAAATTTTTAGGCAAACTTCCAAAATCACTCCGCGCGCTCTGCAGATAGGTCCTAACTCCCCTTTGCCACCATGAATTTGCTTCAAACCTCTTGCAATCAAAAGTATCCATACCCAGCAGTGCTCCATGACCCCAAAACCCACCCCCAAACACCGGGAACCCCTCCTAACAGGCCCCCAAAAACACGAAAGAGAGCGAAAACTATAAAAAGTAACAAACTTTTTCACCATGTATTTTATCCAAAACACTTTTATCCGGTATTAGACCTTCCCAGCAATGGCCCCAGACCCGTCAACCCAGGCGGAAAGAAGTGGAAGACCCCCAAACAGCCAAAAAGAAAAACTACAAAAATGGGGACTTTGAAATTTTCAGGCAAATTTCCAAAATCACTCCACGCGCTTTCTGCAGCTAGGCCCTAACTCCCCTTTGCCATCATGAATTTGCTTCAAACCTCTTGCAATCAAAGGTATCCATAACCAGCAGTGCTCCAAGACCCCAAAACTCACCCCCAAACAGGCCCCCAAAAACACGTAAGAGAGCGAAACCTATAAAAAGTGAAAAACTTGGGGGGCGGAGCTAGCCGGCGTCGATGGTGGACGCGTGAGCCTTCGGCTCCTCGCCTAAGCCCCTGTAAAATCCTGCTTACTCATCCTGCACAGTGTCCAGACTACTGCATTTAGCACTATTCCTCCACCAGGGACCCCTTGTCACTATCGGTAGGGTCGGTGGCCCTGGAGAGCTGCGATCTCCGGGCGGAGAGCAGTGACGCTTCGGCGGTTGCGGACTGGGCCTGAAGCCGCGGACTATCCTGGAGAGCGGGCCGAGCGACGTCACCCGACGTGCGGCTGCAGCAAACCCTCGTGGCCGGAGTCTCGGTCCTGCGGGGAGTGTTTCGATACTTGAGCGGACTGGCGCTGGTACACCTCCCACTCCACGGCCGCTGCCCCCCATCTTGGACCCTCGTCCTCGCAAGGAGCGACTCCTCAGCAGTGCAGTAGCCGTTTCGGCTGCCGCCAAACGGCGGCCTCGTACCGGCGGAGTCATAGTGAGTACGCAGCCGGACCAGCGCGCCCCGACGGACCCGCGATCCTTCCCCCCCTTTGTGCTGTGTGTTAAGGGATGGTGTGGATGCAGCGTTGTCGGCCATTGTAGGAAGAGTTCCCGCCGGAGCCGTGCGTAAACAGAGTGATTCTCCTGCAGGCGCCATTTTGGAACCGTTCCCTCGTGACGCTGAACCTGGCCTAGCGGTCCCTGCGACTGGCAGTAGCAGTACACCTCCCCTGAGTTCACCGGCCACTGCTCCTGACCTCCAAAGAGGGGCAAGGAGCCCTCTGCCCACTTGTCTATCCCCCAACCAGGACTGCCATGGGGAAGAACGACTCTACGCAGCCTAAAATCTCCTTTGATCGGCGGCGGCCTAAAGGGACGGAAACGCCTGCAACCGAGGCGTCCCCAAAGGGTGCCACAGCGACTGGCCCGGCGGGCACAGAACTGCGGGACATGCTTGTGTCCATGGAGAAGGGGATACAGGACAGTATAGCGTCTGTTGGCACCAACATCGACGCATTGTCATATCATATGGACCGCATGGCGTAACGCGTCGACAAACATGCGGAGCGCCTGGACATGGCAGAAAGGCGGCTCACTGAAGCGGAGGAGGCACAAACAGAATGGGACAAAGATAGGAAGCAATTTGGCAGGCTCCTCCAGGTTATACAGGACAAGTCGAAGATTTAGAGGCGAGGTCGCGCAGATCTAACATCTGCATCACGGGTGTGGCGGAAACCACCCAAACCGGCAAAATGGAACTCTTTGTCGAGAAACTCTTAAAGGTATTGCTGGGGGAGGAGGCCTTCTCGCCCATGTTCATTGTCGAAAGGGCGCACCGTACTCTGGGCCCTCAGCCGAAGCCGGACGCGCCCCCTCGCCCTATCATAGCGAAACTTCTCAACTACCGAGACAGGGACACGGCGCTGCGCCTGGCGAGAGACAAAGGCAAGCTGCAATACGAGGGCATGGACATCTCCCTCTACCCGGATTTCACTGCCAAGGTCCAGGAGGAAAGGAGGCAATTCGCACCGTACAAGAAACAGCTGCGTGCCCTTGGCCTAGATTATGCTATGCTATATCCTGCCAAGCTCCGAATCAACAAACAGGGGCACTCTCACTTCTTTACGGACCCCAGGGACCTCCAGAAGTCCCTGAAAGAATGGACTAGAGAACGCAAGGAATCCCAGAAGCACCACGATGATGATTCCGGCTCCGCTTCCCACATGGATGAGCAGGACTGATCAGGAGTCCGTAGCGTACTCTGTTTTACTTTCTACGATGTAGAGTTGCTCCCCACTCGGAGACGCTGGGCCCCCCAGAGGGGCGGTAAGTGATGGATTGAATGATACTGGCAGTTCCAATGTTGTGGTACGATGGACGAGTTCTACGGACACTCTGATGGGTGCCGTCCGACAGTTTTGTTTTTCGTGGATGGGCGCTGCCGGGGGGAGGGGGGTCACAACCTAATGATTAGCCGGTACTTGTACTGGTCGTTTGTATGCCTCGAGGGGGTAGGTGGGGAGGAGGCGCACTTTGGAGTGCTTTGCTAACGACACTGAACTACCTGCTGGGGCAGGCCTGAGGGACCAATTTGATCTGTGTAGCTGAGCAGTAGGTGGAACTGCTCCTGACAGGCGTTCTCTGCCCCGGTGCTTTTGGCTGTTCGGCTCCACTGTGAGCCAGTTTCAAGACTACCTTGGTTTTTTTAATTTTGGGTCGATGGGGGGTGGTATTGGGATCTGTCTGACCTGGTTGGGGGTGGTCGGCTGTGGGTGGGCAGGGAGATGGAAGGCCAAACTGTGGGGGGTTGCTGAGGGATGTTCTTGTTTCCTTGTTTGCCGGGGGTTGCATGTGGAACCCAGTGAGGTGCTGCTTGAGGTTGTGCTTGGATCGAAATACCCGTCTGAAGACGCGGCGACTGGCCGCCTGTGCATTTTAATGTTATGGAACCTATATAATGTGTTGCCGGAAGTTGTATCCAGATCTGGAACTCGAGCTGCCGAAATCACTGACTGCTCTCTAGATTACCCGTTGCTGATATGTCTAATACCGCTGTAAGTAACACTACACACATCCCTCAGACCCTGAAGATGATGTCTTGGAATGTGCGGGGCCTGAACGACTACCGTAAATTGCGGAAGGTCCTTAGCTACTTACACAGGCATCATGTCGATCTGGCCCTTCTTCAGGAAACACATTTGCCCCTTAATAGCAGGATGTTGCAGGCTGGTGGGCTCGTGGGAAATGCAGTGGCAGCAGGATTTACGACACACTCCCGGGGGGTCCATACCTGGGTCAGCCCGACCTCACGACTAAAATTGGTCCCTGTGGTAGCAGACGCTGAGGGTCGATTTGTTATTGCTAGGTGTGTGGGTAAGGGAATTGACCTGTTGATTGTCAACGTTTATGGTCCTAACTACGACAACCCAGACTTCTATGCCAATTTATCGGCACACTGTAGGTCGCACGCCAACACCGGAGTACTGTGGGGAGGTGATTTTAACTTTGTTTTTGACCCTGTCCTGGACCGCTCTGCCGGACCCGCCCGCAGGTCGGTAGCCTCGGCCGCTTATATGAAAGCGGAGCTGATTAACTTAGATTTGGTGGACGTGTGGAGAAGTAAATATCCCATGAAAGGTGGCTTCACACACTATTCCGAATACCACAATATTCATACCAGGATCGACTACTGGCTGGCATCACAATCTGTAATGAGTAGTATTCGTTCCTGTGAGGTGCTCCCACGCACTCTCTTGAACCACTCCCCCATTCTGCTGCATGTGGCCACCGCTAGGAGGGGTATCCCCCCCTTTACCTGGAGGTTCCTTCCCTACTCCCTGCTGGACGACGCCTTTCGGGGCGAATTGGGTGAAGACATTGACTCGTTCTTTGATGCCAATTTAAGCTCGGTAGACAACTTTTCCACACTGTGGGAGGTGTTCAATGCCTACATAAGAGGCATGGCCATGTCTAAACACTCTAGTGTGCTGCGGACTATCAGAAGGGAATTGGCGTCACTGGAGTCCCAACTGTCAGATCTGGAGGGTCAACAGCTAAACGACCCGGGGCCTGACATTCCCTCTCAACTTAACCCCTTGCTGTCTGAGTACCAGAGACTGGCTGACAGGGAGATACTTCACATGGGGAAATACGCGACGGCTCGAGCCTACGGGGAGGGAGAAAGGCCGGGTGCCCTCCTGGCCCGAATGGTACGTGGTTCTAGGCGGCCACTCGTGGTTGACGAGTTACGCACGCCGGAGGGTGAAGTGGTCACTGACGAGGAGCAGATCCTCCATACTTTCCAGCGATACTACGCCGAGCTATATAAGTCCAGATCGCTGGGTGTTAAAGACGAAATGGATGATTATCTCGACCACATTGCCATGCCCTATCTGCCGAACTCGGACAGGGAATTTCTGATGTCCCCCATTCAGGAGGAAGAGATTCTGGAAGCCCTCTCCGGCATGCGATCGGGCAGTGCTCCGGGCTCCGATGGTCTGACTGTGAGCTTTTACAAAGCCTTTAAGGACAAACTGGTTCTGCATCTGATCTCCCTCTTCGATGTTATATGCGAGGACGGTGTGATGCCCCTCACAATGATAGAGGCTCTGCTGGTCACCATTTTGAAACCTGGGAAGCCCCCGGAATCTTGCAGTTCATACAGGCCCCTCAGTCTAATGAACGTTGATGCCAAAATATACGCTAAGGTGTTGGCCAATCGGTTGGCTCTCTTGGTCCCCGAACTCATCGCGCCAGAACAGTCCGGCTTTGTCCCCAACAGAAACCTAACGTACAATATTCACACTGTGCTGGGGACGATGCAACATGTCCGCCAAGAAAATACCGCGCTAACGGTTTTCCTTGATATGGAAAAAGCCTTTGACTCGGTGGAGTGGCCTTTTATGATTAGGGTGCTCAGGAAACTGGAGTTCTGGACTTTTTGGTTCCGTCCAGAGGTGTCAGGGAACAACACCCAAAGACCCCGGAGTTCCACCTGCCTTGGTGCACAAATGAACAGAAACACGGGCTTCTCGATGGTGGCGTCAAAGACCAAAGGTTTATTACTGCAGGGACACAGAAGTCACAGAAACTACGCATGGGCAGTAACTAGGAGCCTGTTCAAATTGTACAAAGAGGGTTGCTCCTTATATACTAAATTTTGGCCTTCAGGCGAATTCTTCACATGTTGGTACATTCCCAAAACCTTTGTGTCATAAACAATAAATATTTGGCGTACATAGGAATCGTTGATAAAATCTGATACCAAACATCTACGAAGAGGGGTTCCCACTAGTTCATCACAATCCCTTGTCAATATTGCATTCAAGAGCCGGACCGCCTCATCGTAAATTTCGTTACCTCCCCCTAATAAAGATTCAGAAAGAAAGAAACGGAGCCAGGTGTGGAAGATGGGAAAGCAGGATAAGAGATGTTTGTGGGTCGTAAATGGGCAAGGCTACCGGCTTCGGCCGCCTAATCGTGATCAGGACAATGGACACGAAGACCAGTTTAGCAGGACTGGCCTCGGGCAGAGGAGGCAGCCTTTGTCGAGTCATGCAGCTACAGCGTGATCTGGTTTAAGGTGCACGTGTCATGAAAGAGGTGAATCTCCGGCTAAGGCTACGTGTCCTTAATCGAAATGAAGTGATCAGAGGTTATTGCGTATGTGAGGGCAAGAAACACAAAATGGCGGCCATGATCTAAGATGGATGCCGTGGGTAGATCAGAAATGTGTTTATAAAAGGAGTGCTCTTGCTCGTAGCGTTGCGAAAACACCAGGATATGCTAAATGGATCATTTGCGGTTCGCCGATACCAATATTATGTATTTCCGACAATATTGAAAACACGGGTTCAAATCGTCACGGAACCTTAGACCCTCCTTTTGCCCTTACATAGGCAATTACTTAATCTATGTCAGAATCTAATTCTATGCTCATCAGGTCAGTGACATGCTGTTGTATCATCATCCTTTCTCGTGCCTTTTCTCCAAACGCAGGTGGTTTTCTAAGACAAGTTGCAGCACAAAGACTACACAGAGCAGGACCACACTGGATAATCAGGCAGCATGAGAACAGGAATACTAAGATGACACCAATGACCATTAGAACCTTCCATCCCCACGCTGAGATCAGAGTCCAAAACCACTCCATGAAGGACCAGTTTCCCTTGTCTACGTGAATAGAGTCGGAAATCTTGTGTAGCTTAGAGATCGCCTCATAGACTGTTCGAGCATTATTAGGAATAAAGACACAGCAGCTCGATTGGATCATTCTGCATACCCCACCTCGATCTGCAAGGATAACGTCTAGAACCATACGGTTCTGCAACGTCATGAGTCTATCCGCCTGAAGCTCAGCTGTCAGATTGCTAAGGGCACCAGCAGTTTCGGTAATAGTAGATTCAACTACCCGTGTTAGCTGACGTATGTTTCTACTATTGGCCATAGGCCCCCAGAACGGAAGAAAGCCTTTGAAGAAGTCTCCAGCTTCCTGACCAGCAGTATCTTCCTTACTGAAGACACCTCTCGCTACTCTGGTTCTGTGGTAATCAGATGAAGCAGTGTATGTTGGGGGCAACAATCGAGCAATATAGCATGATCCTGAAAAGTCGACAGGCAACCATGTATAAGCTCTGTCTCGACAGATGAAGTAGGTACCCCTAGCAGTAAGAAAGGCAGGGGAAGAGTTAGCCGGAAACACGTAAGTCTCTACGCACTCACTCCTCCCTAGCTGAGCTCTCGGATTCCTCCCATTCCCTTGCAAACAGACCTGACCTCGGTGAGGTGCGACCCAGATTGGAGTTGAGCTTTTGCGCTTGCTTTCTCCTAAACTAAGGCGATACTCTGAAGTATTCCAACTTAAATATACTCGCAATTCGTCTCTAGGGTATGATGGAGTATTATTGACGTCCTTGATCATGTCAATAATTCCCTGGACTAAAGCTTTGTTGGCAGAGTTATATTTAGTGGAACGTGGTGGACGTGGAGGATAAGTTTCAAGGGCATAAGCAAAGATGGTTTGAAGGGCCTGAAATGATCCATTGTAGCTGAAAGGCAAAACCAGATAAGGAATACCTTTATCCATAGTGTGGGGTATCAAGCCACACACCCAGCAGTCTGTAGTGTTAACTACCAGTTGGTGTTGGTGCAAGAGCTGTACAAAAGTGTTGTTGATGAATTCTGAGCGTCGGGCTTGCTCATGTTCAGGAAACGAGTGAAAAGAGTGTATAGAGGAAACAGTAGAAGTAACAGAATCAAGGGGAGGTACTGTAGTAACTGGCACAAAAATCAAATTTATACTGAAAACGATTCCTCCCACCAACGTTTATCAAAACAATCAAGAATGTAATGGCACATTGCATCAAAAAGCATTTGCTGTGAAGGATTCTGTAAAGTCTGTTTCTGCGAACATAAATCACATTTTCTCGTTGCAGCGCAGGAAGCTCCATCTTCTACAATCCGCTCGCGACCACTGATGATGTGTACGTAGATGAAAATGCCTCTATCAGCCCTGGGAGTTCCCAGAACCAACAGAAAGATCGACCTTGTGTCAGACCCCCGCAGATTCAACTAGGCACACAGCCACGACCCTACGGCTACCCAGACGGCAAGGCAATTTTAAAACAACAAAATAATAGCAAACTTCCTGGCTGAAGGCAAAAGTTCAAAATTTCAAAATATCACAATGGGCAGTTGCCTGCTTTATTTGTCCATTTTACGGTTTCGTAAATTATATCTTTGCTTCGCAGGTACTGTCTGATCGGCAAATAGCGTTCTCACTCAGTCCCACCCTCTTCAACGTATACATGAGCCCCCTCGCGGCCATCGCCCGCCAACACAACCTCAACATCATCTCGTACGCGGATGACACGCAGCTGATCCTATCTCTCACCAAGGACCCCAGCACCACCAAAACTAACCTTCACGAAGGAATGAAAGAAGTCGCCGAATGGATGAAACAAAGCCGTCTGAAACTGAACTCAGACAAAACAGAAGTCCTCATCTTAGGTACATCCCCCTCTGCGTGGGACAACTCCTGGTGGCCGGAAGCCCTCGGAAAAGCACCCACCCCGACAGACCACGCACGGAACCTAGGTGTCATCCTGGACTCCTCACTCTCAATGAACAGACAAGTCAACGCCGTGTCCTCTTCCTGCTTCAACATTCTTCGCATGCTCAGAAAAACATTTCGCTGGATCCCCACCGAGACAAGGAAGACAGTCACCCACGCTCTAGTCACGAGCCGACTGGACTACGGAAACACCCTCTACGCAGGTACCACCGCTAAACTCCAGAAGAAACTACAACGAATCCAAAACGCCTCAGCCAGGCTCATATTAGACATCCCACGCAACGAACACATCTCTGGTCACCTTAAAGACCTCCACTGGCTACCCGTCAATAAGAGGATTACTTTCCGACTGCTTACCCACGCACACAAATCACTCTACGACATCGGACCAAATTGCCTCAACTCTCGACTGTCCTTCTACACCCCCTCCCGCCAACTTCGCTCCTCCAACCAAGCCTTCGCCACTGTACCTCGCATCAACAAGACCACCATGGGAGGCAGATCCTTCTCATACCTGGCTGCCAAAACATGGAACTCACTCCCCGCTTACCTTCGCCTCACCCAGAATCACCTAGCGTTCCGAAAGCAGCTTAAAACGTGGATATTTGACAAATAATCCTCCTCCCCTTCCTAAGCGCCTTGAAACCCTCTGGGTATGTAGTGCGCTATATAAATTTTATGACTTGACTTGACTTGACTGGTAGCTGTTGCAGTGTTCAAGTTCGCAGATGACAGAGTTTTTTCTGATGCAGGGGACAAATGTTCAGAGTTCAAAGGAGTCTTTTCTGAAGGATAGTCAGAGCTTGGAGTGTCAGTGATCAATTCGGCATCGCTGAAAGGGATGAACTTTGGCGTGCTTTCAAATTCGGAGGAACCAATTCCCTTCTTCACCCAGTCGTCGTAAGGAAGTGGCAAAGGTACACGCTTTACGTGGGATGCATGCACCCAATGCTTGCGACCAGCCACACGAACTGCTGTTCTTGTTACAAGCAGGATCTGGAAGGGGCCGACAAATCTCGGCTGAAGGTTCTTCGTCCTCGCGAAATTCCTGATAACCACAAGATCTCCTGGTTTCAGCTGATGCCCTGGACTCTCCGGAGGCTTTGGTAAAGCATCGAAAACCTGTTGGTGAATAAGACTCAATTTAGCAGTCAAGTCGTAAAGGTAGTCTATCAACATAGGATATTCTAGAGAACAAAACTCCTTAGGCCTCGGCACACCCCAAATATTTGCCGGACGGCCAAACACTATCTCATAGGGGCTAAGCCCCACTCTAGAATGTACAGTTGTTCTCGTTGATAACAAAGCCAAAGGAAGTGCGTCTGGCCAGGCTAAACCTGTGGATGCTTGTATTTTAGCTAGTTTCAGCTTGAGGGTGCCATTGTAACCCTCCACTAAACCAGCAGACTGGGGATGGTTCGCACTGTGGAACTTTTGTTTCAGACCTAGGCCGGCACACACACTCTGCATAACTTTCCCTATAAACTCACTTCCGTTATCTGACCATACAATCCGTGGCATACCGAATCTAGGGAAATATTCTTTGAGAAGAATCTTGGCAGTTGATAGGGCAGTGTTGTCCTTTAGTGGGTATGCTTCGATCCACCTGGAAAAAGCACAGACTACCACCAGGACATATTTCAAATTATTACAGCGATCCATGTGAATGAAATCTAACTGAATCACTTCAAAGGGGCAGGAAGGTGGAGCGAAGTGACCAGCAGGAGTTGGAGTTCCCTTGCCAGGATTATGCATCAGGCATACCATACAATTTTTCACCACTCTCTCTGCACACTTACTGATTCCATCATTCTTCCAGACCGGAGCCAACATCTTACAGATTCCTTTAGAACTTATATGCGCTACTCCATGCGCCATCGTCACCACTGCAAGCACATACGCATCAGGCAACATCCAACGCTGCTGTTCTGTCAAATCAATCCAACACCCATTCGAATCCAACTTGCCCGTACTTTCTTTCCATACACGTTTTTCCTCCTCAGTTGCTTCTTTCTGAATCTCTTTCACACTTTCCATAGTATCCTCACACATTCCAGACTCAGCAATCCATCTTGCAGACGTAGCAACATACATTCTGCTCATCGTGTCTCTAGCTGTCTGTTTAGCAGTTTCATCAGCAAAAGCATTCCCGCGACCAACATCATCCGTGATTGCTTTATGAGCACTGCACTTTACAATCGCAACTTCAGTCGGCAAGGTTAGAGATTCCAGCAAGTCGTTAACTAGCTGACCATGTTGAATCTTAGTCCCATGGGACGTAATGAAACCTCTTTCTCTCCACAAACGGCCAAAACTATGGGCCACGCCAAATGCGTACTGACTATCTGTAAAGACATTCACTCTCTTTCCCTTAGCTAAAACACACGCTCTTGTTAGAGCTATTAATTCTGCAGCTTGGGCAGAATTCTGACTCACTCTTGCAGTCTCCACAATCGTCCTCAAAGTCGTTACTGCGTAAGCAGCAGTCACATCACCATTCTCCAATTTAAAACATGACCCGTCCACATACAGCGTGCCATCTGGATCGGATAACGGAGTATCCTTTAAGTCAATTCGTCCTTTTGTCTCTTCCTCCGTTTTAAAACAACAATCATGTGGCTCGAAATCACTCGACTCTTGATCAGTCGGCAACAGCGTTGCTGGATTCAATACATTACATCTTTTGATCTGAATATGACTCGCTAGTAATGTCAGCTCATAACCAGATAGTCTCGCACTGGTAAGGTGTTGTGTCTTCGTCCGATTCATGAGTGTATCCACCGCATGAGGAACCATGGCCACTAGCATGTTGTTCATCACCAAACCAGCAGATTGTCGAATGGAAGCCGCAGCTGCCGCTGTAGCTCTCAAACAACTAGGTAACGCTCTAGCTACCGGATCTAATGTTGATGAAAAATACGCACAAGGGCGTTGTTTATCACCAAACTTCTGTGTCAGAACACTCAACGCGCAACCTTCTCTCTCATGAACATAGAGCGTGAATGGCTTACTGTAATCAGGTGTACCCAATACAGGAGCTGAACACAATGCTTTTCGTAATTCAGTAAAACTTTCTTGACATTCATCAGACCATGGCACCGGACTCGGAACATTTTTCCCAGTCAAAGCTACCAATGGTTTTGCTAAAAGAGAAAAATTTGGGATCCACTGCCTACAGTAAGAGGTAATACCTAGGAAGGCACGTACTTCTCTCTGTGTGCGTGGAACACTCATCTGCGTAATTGCTTTTATTCTCTCTGGGGTCAACTTCCTTCCCTCCTTTGACAAGAGATGACCTAGGTAGGTCACTTCTTGGCAGCAGTATTGCATTTTCGAAGGTGACACCTTGTGATTCAAATTAGACAAATGATGCAATAACGAGATCGTAGCTGCTTTGCAAGTTTCTTTGTCATCGGCAGCCACTAAAAGATCATCTACATACTGTACTAGAGCAGAACCTGGAGGAAGGACAAAGGAATCTAACTGGCTTTTTAATGCTTGACTGTAAATGGATGGGCTCTCACAATAGCCTTGTGGAGCGCGTTTGAATCTGAAACTTCGACCTCCTAGACAAAAGCCGAAAATATCTCTGCTTTCCTCTGCTATCGGAATGCTGAAAAAGGCATTCTTCAAGTCGATGACTGAGAACCAAGTGGCTGTAGCAGGAATTAATGTTAACAAGGCAGTAATGTCTGGAACCACAGGAAACTGCGGAACTACAATCTTATTAACTTCTCTGAGGTCGATAACAAACCTATACACTGGAGACTTTGTGGGATCAGTTCGTTTCAGAATGGGTAGTACAGGACTGTTACACACATTTCCTCTAGTTTCTTCAACCACACCTTTCTTAATCAAATCTTGTACAATCAATAAAAGTGCACGCTCACCTTCACTAGATATTTTGTATTGCGGAATTCTTGGAAATTTTACATTTGCTTTCAAAGTTACTACATATGGTGGTATTTCTAAAAGGCCTACATCATTAGGACCAGTCGCCCAAAGAGAATCAGGGAGTGAACGCAGCTCTGGCGGGAGTGCATCCATTGACAAGTACATCGGAGAAGTGATATTTTTACCCAATGTAAGCTGTACTCCTTCCGGAGAACAGTACAATGTCGCATATAGTCGTTTTAACAAATCTAAACCAAGCAGATTTTCATTACAACCCGTCGCCAAAATCAGGGGTGCTTTCAAGTGACACGGTCCAACAGAAATAGACAAAGGACCAGATATCGGGTTGTAAACAGGGGCGCCTGAAAAACCTACAGAAACATTTGTTGAGCCGGACAAAGGTGCGCCAGGGAGTTTCGCATGAATGATAGAACTTTTTGCGGCACCAGTATCCAACAGAAACGGTTCGACTACACCTGATGTTGCTACTGCGACATAAGGCCCACTCTGATCCACTGGAACTGATACTACTCCCTCTCTCTGTCCATGGCTGTCCTAGTACCCATTTTGCTGAAATCCCTCATCCACTTCACAATAGTCTTCAACCAGATATTGTTGAGATCTATTTTGCTGAGTAGACTGTCCATTTCGTTGATCAAAGTGATTGGAAGGACGATCATTCGTTTGTGGAGGCATAGCACCTCGCCCTCGACCTCTAGAATTCTGCACAAAACCACCACGACCTCTCTGAGCTGCTGCTGCATTATTTTGCGCTAAGATCGGACATTCATTTTTATAGTGACCCTCTTTCTTACAGTACGCACATTGGTTCCACTGATATTGAGGTCTCGATGTACTATAATCTGTCCTTTGATACGAACCCTGTTGCGTATTAGTCTGATTCATGCGAGGCGGATACGCCTGTTGCAAAAGAACTTTAGTCTTTAAGTCTTTCGTTTTCTTGTCTGATTTCTCCTTTTCCTCTTTATCCCTATTTTCGTAATACTGTGCAGTTGCAAGTATTTGCGCAGTTGTGGAAACAGCCCAAAGTCTCTTCGAACCTCGTGAAAAAGTCGGAGACACTTTCGTCTTTCTTCTGCCTGCATGCTGATAACTTGTCCCAATTAACACGCAATGCGGGCATCAGAGTCTTCATTAGATCGATTATCCTACCTGGAAGATTAGCAATTAAGGGTTCAGGTTTTGCACCACCTGTTTGCTGACCATCCGCTGCAGTGATAGCTGCCCAATCACCACCTAAGGCAACTTGATGATCCTCTCTACGAATTTTAGCCCACACTGGTTGCGGAACTACATTGCCAAATAACATATCGATGTCTGCTAAGTTCATTATACAAGCCTCAACTGTCTGTGTTAATTCCTTATAGTATCCAGCAGGATTCTTACGCGGATCTGGCAAGGCCTGCTTCACTGCTAGCACTTCAGCTCGCTTCCACGGAATGTGTATCCACACCCTTTGGAATTGCGCTGGAGCAGCTACAATACCATTATTATGATCAGCTTGCACAGCTTCGCGCCAAATTGGAGGAACCTCCCTCATTGGATATTGGCGACTTAATTTCATTTTACCTTTCTCTAGATCTCTCGGTGAACGAAGTGATGGGTCATTCCTATAACTTAAAATCAATTCCATCGCTTCTCCTATATTATCACCCACTATCATTCCAGCAGCAAACTCTTTCTGAACCTTAATTAAGTCTTCTAAATTTGATTCAACATCGTCTTCTTCTATCTCCTCACGTAACAACAAGCACATCTCATCAAAGACATACCGTTGTGTTGGTTCCTTCCACTGCATAAATGTTTCTAGCACATCTCTCGTACTATATCTCCTACTCTTCGAAATCCATCTGAGAGCCGTGGAATCTAAAATTCCCCGTTCCTCAGTACTTGGAAGCTGACTACGTCTCTGAACAGAGTCGGAAGTAGGAGTCTTGATTAAGGTTTTATAGAAAGGAGACAGCATACTAGACACAGAATCAGTGATTCTCCGACGAACAGAAAGTGGAGTCAACACACTCGCAGATGTAGAAAACACAGTAGAGGTAGGAACAGATAACGGAACAGTAGGAGTATCAAGAAAAATAGTTTGTGGATTAGTAGATGCGAGCGAGACAGATACAGGTATAGAAGTCTGCAACCCAGGGAGAGGAGGAGCCGTAGGAACATTTACATTGACCACAGGAGGTACGGGAACCTGATTCTGAGGGACAGGAACAGGAACACCAGGTTGTCCAGCAACCGGCAATTGAACATTTGGCACAAATTGGGCCGTAGCACCTTGTGCATACGGTGGAGGTGACCGTAACAAATAAGACAGCAGAGGATCGTTTTCAGAATCCTCCAGTATCTTAGCTGTTTTCGATGGCAAGGCAGGATAGCACTTGTCAATCGCTAAATTGTGCTCTCTAATGGCCACCTCTATGGCTTTCTCACACTCGTTATCCTGCAGCTGCTTAGTTGCTTGTTCTAGAGTCAACTCTTCTTTCTCTTTCTGTTCTTTCTTTAACCTTTTCATTTCTCTCTGTTTGGATTCTTTTCGCCAGTAACGGAAAGAATCAAACATTGCCGGCCGGGCTTTCTTCCTAAACAATTTCGCTTCTAAATTGTCGAGAATTTCGGGTTCAAAACTACCATGCAGTGGCCAACTAAGGACACCATCTTTCTCAGTGTATCAGACCCATACCTCATTATAAGATATAGGACCCACACCATGTTTGCAATACAAGTCATATAGGGGAGTCCCAATCGGAGGAACCAGACATGAGTCCTCCAATCGTGAGTCACTGTTGCAACCAAAACACGACAACATACAGTTTCTCCGACTTACCATTTTTCAGTCCGGAACACAAAACAAACAAAACACGAAACAGATATGTGCACTTGAACCAAGAACTTAGGCCTACCAAAACGAACTGATGTATCGATACCCAAACTAAACCAAATAGATTATCGTAACCAGAACAACCAGTGATAACCTTACGAGACCAAACCAAACCAAGAACCAAAAAGGATTTTAACAACCCTCACAAAGTAACTAGCTAGTGAAATGACTTGGAGACAGTGGTTTTGGGTAGTAGGAAAGTAGTTTATTTGATCAACAACCCCAGGAGCATTCAAGGACCAACTTCCTCAGTAACTGTGCATCTCTGATCTGCTCCCTGGATTCCACACTCTGGAATCCAGTGAGCACAGTGACCATGAGACAATGACATCATTACTAAGATACAACATATCTCCCTTTCTATAAAATAATAAAACTAACAACAAAAATAAAGAACACATTACATACAAAATAAAGAACACATTACATACCGAAGCATATCAGCAATACACAATCAAGGACAGATGTAATCCTTCATCCAAACTGGTTTACACTTAGGCCTAGTAGATACAGACATAGAAATGGGTACATCATCTCCTTTTTCCACAGATGTTTTTGAAGAACTGTCAACCAAACCACTCAATTGTTTGCACTCTAGATCATTGCATCTTGTAATGCTTCTTACATTCCACTGTTTACCATCATCTAACTTCACTATGTTGCCGGTTACACAGATTATCTGTTTAGGTTTAGACCATTTAGAGGAACCAGGTTTCCGATTGCTCATTAATTGGGAGCGTACCCAGTCACCAACTCTAAATGCATTGCCCTTGCGATTAATCTTTGAATTGTGATTTTGAACATATTTATTTTGATATAGTTGAACCTTAGATGCAAGGTTCTTACCATCCGTCACTTTTGAAATGTTTTTAGACATCCATACAGGTTTAACTTTAGATCCAGCCTCACGCCCTTTTAATAAAGAAAACGGAGACATTCCAGTGGCTGTGTGGGGAGTATTTCTGTAACACCATAACATTTCCTTGACAGCATCCTTACAGTTATCATTATTGTTGCTAGCGAGTTGGATGCATTCCTTCAGCACCCGGTTGAATCTTTCTATTAAACCATTTTCTCTAGGATTATATACAGAGGTGGTAATGTGTTTTACTCCCACTTTTTTAAGATAAACGGAAAACTCCTCAGCTACAAATTGCGGGCCATTGTCTGATAAAATAGTGCTAGGGTACCCTTCTCTTCGGAAAATGCCTTCGCAAAATTCGATAATGTTGAAAGATTTGATATCCTTTACAAAAGCCACTTCAGGCCATTTAGAGTGAAAATCCATTAAGACAATTGCAAACTTATCTTCTATTCCTTTGACATGGAATGGACCACAAATATCAATAGCAACTTTATCCCAAGGCTTTTCAGGAAAAGGAGTTGCCGAAATAGTGGTTTCTTGTGATTTGTGGGATTTGTCACTAGACATACATGCTAGACAATTCCTAACGCACCTGTCTATGTCCTTGACCATTCCAGCCCACCAAAAATCATTCCTAGCTCTCTTCTTCATGCTAGTCATTCCACTATGACCTTCATGTAATAGACTCAATAGTTTGTCACGCAGAAGTGCAGGTACAACTAATCTGTCGCCCCTCCTAAGAATGCCACCATAAAAAGATAATTCTGGCCAAACCATCTTAAAATCGGCCAAAATGGACTTATCCAAGGATGACAGATCTACTCCAACATGTAAATTGTTAATGATTTGTTGTAGTAGAGTGTCATCAGTCACAGCTTGAACCCATTCTTGTTCACTGATTGCATTATTATAAGATTCTTCGATGCTGGCAACTAACCATTCATCTTTATCCTCAGAGGTATCATCTTTATCACATGGCAAGGGAAGACGTGATAAACAGTCTGCATTAATGTTTTTATGCCCAGGAACATAATTTATTTGAAAATTGTACCCCTGTAATCTATATAACCATTTCGCTATTCTGGGAGTGGCTCTTGAAGCACCTTTTGTTGTGAAGATGTCAATAAGAGGACGGTGATCTGTTCTTAATTCGAAACAAGTGCCCCAAATAAAAGTTTTAAAATGGTCTACGCCCCACCAGCATGCTAAAGCCTCCTTTTCAATTACGGAGTATGAAGGTTCAGCACCCTTAAGAGTGCGAGATGCAAACGCTATAATTCGTTCAGCCCCATTGTGCTTCTGCATGAGGACAGCGCCTAAACCATAAGCACTTGAGTCCACAACAATTATAGAGCTATGATCAGGGTCATAAGGTTTAAGAGCTACAGCTTTAGTAATGTCTTTTTTGATGTTCTCAAAAGCCGGTTGACACAAAGTTGACCATGCAAAAGAAACGCCTTTTTTCATTAGTAATCTTAAATTATACACCTTGTCAGCAAAGTTAGGGACAAACTTAGAATAATATTCCGCAAGTCCCAAAAATGATCGTAACTGATCCTTATTAATGGGGTGGGGTGCTTTTTCAATAGCATCTAATAATTTCATTTTAGGTTTAACCCCTTCGTTGGAAATAGTATGACCTAGATAATCAATTTCTTTCACTCCAAACTTACACTTTTCACCACATACGGTTAGGCCAGCATCTTGTAACTTCTGTAACACACCGTGTACTGCTTGATCATGAGAAGGTACATCTTTCCCCCAAATAAGAACATCGTCTTGAAAAATTCTCACATTCAATACACCCTTTAGAACACTGCACATGACTCTCTGAAAAACTGAGGATGCAGATGCCAATCCGAATGGCATTCTGAGATATTGAAAGGCACCCTCAGGTGTAATGAAAGATGTTAAATGTCTGGAGTCAGCATGTAATTTGATTTGGTGGTATGCATTTGACAAATCAATCGACGAGAAATACATGGCATCTTTAATGCTTGAAATCATTTCATTGATGTGTGGCAGTGGATATCTATCAACCCATATGTTTTTATTTAAGTCCCTCAGGTCCACACACATCCTAATTTTTCCATTGGGTTTGCGAGCCAAAACGATGGGACTAAGCCAATTTGAAGCTTCAATAGGTTCTATTACCTTGGCATCACACAATCTATTTAATTCATCCTTCAAGGGATTCCGTAGAGCGAATGGTACATTTCTTACTTTATGGACAGACGGAGTATTGTCTGCTTTTAAAATGATCTTGTGTTCGAATTTGGTTAAACATCCTAGCTCTTTGCTAAACAATTTGGGAAAAACAGATTCCCATTTGGAAGATGAATTTTCATTAGTTACTAATACATGTTCGAGATAGTCGTCAGCTAAAATTACTTGGTCAGGATGATTGGGATTAAGTACTAACACCATTTTTTTAAGATCTTTCCAACTCAATAAAGCACGTCCTTGTTCGACAACATAAACTTTTGTTGAACAAGATCTACCTTTGAAAGTTACTTTGGCATTAAAATAGCCTACAACAGGTAATCTAACACCACAGTAACCTTTAGGTCGTGCATCAGCTGTTATTAAGGTGTACTTGTTTCCATTCTCCCACATGTTTTTATCAATGATGGTGTACGGCGAACATGAATCTGCCCAGAGCATCATATAGACATCATTTATCAGAACTTCACATTTAGGGGGACAATAATCTTCTGAGATATCATTGACGAAATCATCTTGCAACATCATCACTTCAATATCATTCTCATTGCCATCAAATACTTCTTCATCACTGTCAAGATGAGATTCCACAAGGTTTACAGAACGTTTCCAATTACTGTAATCGCCAGTTCTACACCATTTGGCAAAATGACCAATTTTTTGCATTTAATGCAAGTAACTTTACTAGCAGGACATTTAATAAAATCAGCAGTGTGTTTCTGACTACCACATCTGTAACAAACTCTTTTGGTAACACTAGATTTATTTTTAGAAAAACTAGGTTTAGCTTCCTTGTTGTCGCTTTTATACTCAGATTTTCTATAACCTGAAGATACAGCATTAACATTACTGGATTCATCTTTAGAACCTAACTCTTTGACATAATGGGACGTATTCTCCATTTTCCTAGCAGTGTCAAGAGTTTTTTGTAGAGATGGATTTTTTAGTTCAAGTAAACGTTCTTGAATTTTGATGTTCCTAATTCTATTTATAAACTGATCTCTTATTATTTCTTCGTGTAGGTCTTTGAACTTACAGGTAATGGCTAAGGTTCTTAAACATGCCACATATTGTTGCACATTTTCACCAGCTAGTTGTGCTCTAGAGAAAAATTTGTGTCTTTCAACTACAATACTCGTTTTCTTCCCATAGTTTTCTTCTAATGCTTTTAAAGCATCAGAAAATACATCAATAGCTGTATCATTAGAACTGGTTTCACTAGTTTCACTTGTCTCATCATTGTCAATAACCGTTGAAACAACACGATTTGTTACAGGTAAAGTTTTTAACACTTTTCTGCCTTCAACGCCTAAATTGTGTTTAAGTAATGCTAATTTCCTAGAGGGTAAAAATACATCACCACCTATGGCCTCTAAATAAGTCTCAAAGGACTCTGACCAATCTTCCCAATTCATGGAAGGAGGACCAGGAGACTGCAAGAACTTAGGAGGAGCAACTACAGAAGATGATACATCCATAATGACTAAATTAAAATTGTAAATATTAGAATAATACTTTGTAAATGCAATGAAAATAATAAATTAAAACAATCAAAGTAGTCACCGTTGTCCAAGTAGTTTGTAAATAATAAACTAAAATAATTAATGTAGTCACCGTTGTCAATAACTGGTATTTGCTTGAAGAACTGTTGTCAGCATTTAATTCATTAAATATACACTGTTGTTTAAAGTTAATCCCATGTGCTAGGTTCACCTCGTAGAAAAATGTGTACCAATATGAACTGTTTATACTGAAGAACGTTTAATTATATTAGGTTGTACTTTAAGAAGTAAAAAAATTGTAGACTTGCCGAAGAAAATTGTGTCCGACGAGTGAAAATAAGTTTGTTTGTTTATGTCCGACGTCTGGATTGCTTGCGCGATTGAAATAGCATCAGTTGCTATGGTTACTTAAGATGGCCGCTACTGAAGCGTCAGACGTGGAGCGTCAGACGTGATGATGCAGCAACGCGATGACACAATGATTGATGCTGGACGCGCTGATGAGGGACGCGCTGATGTGACAGCGCGATGTGTGCGTGAAGACAGGAATCAACACAGCGGCATTTTTTAAAAGGAAAAACGAAGTAAGTAGATCGTAGATGTTAACGTGGCGGCATCATTCAAAATAAACAACAGTGTTGAGATCCTCAAAACGATAACGACAGTATCTTTCACACAGTGTTGAAATTCTTTAAGGTGAAAAAGGAGAAGACGATCTTCCGTAATTAAATGGCATTAAAATTACGATGTTAGTCGTTATGCTGACATGCCAAAAACAGTTCAAAAATTGGATTTAAATAATTTCAATAAAAAAATCCAAAATTAAGCGCAAAACAAAGGTCAGTTCGTTTCAAAACGACAACGTATAACAAAAGTACCTTGAAACTTTTATGAATGTTCAGGCTTCCTGGGGTTGTGTGGAGAAATCTTCAGTTTGTAGGAAGATCTTCATCTTAAGTCAGGAAATCTTCAATCCAAGTCAAATCTTCTTCTTTAACTTGATCCCATCCTCGTGGCCACTGAAATGACTTGGAGACAGTGGTTTTGGGTAGTAGGAAAGTAGTTTATTTGATCAACAACCCCAGGAGCATTCAAGGACCAACTTCCTCAGTAACTGTGCATCTCTGATCTGCTCCCTGGATTCCACACTCTGGAATCCAGTGAGCACAGTGACCATGAGACAATGACATCATTACTAAGATACAACAGCTAGCAACCACTAAATACTTAACTGAGGCACTGAAGACGTCACCAGGGAGAAACCCGTCACGTTTCGCTGTACTAAGGACTGCACCTCGGGTCCAAGACAGGGCGACGGTCAAGGCAACGGCCCACTGCAGCCGTCCTGAACGGGAACCCTCGTGGAAGAGAACTTCGGGCCACTTTTGCGATATGCCGGGATCGATGAAGTGGGGCGCCTCCCTCAGGAATCTTCACACGAAGCTTCTCGAACTCTTCAGGCTTTTGGACCGGTACCGAATGACGTCGCCCCACGTTGGGCGCCAATTGGAGTTCTGGGCTTTTTGGTTCCGTCCAGAGGTGTCAGGGAACAACACCCAAAGACCCCGGAGTTCCACCTGCCTTGGTGCACAAATGAACAGAAACACGGGCTTCTCGATGGTGGCGTCAAAGACCAAAGGTTTATTACTGCAGGGACACAGAAGTCACAGAAACTACGCATGGGCAGTAACTAGGAGCCTGTTCAAATTGTACAAAGAGGGTTGCTCCTTATATACTAAATTTTGGCCTTCAGGCGAATTCTTCACATGTTGGTACATTCCCAAAACCTTTGTGTCATAAACAATAAATATTTGGCGTACATAGGAATCGTTGATAAAATCTGATACCAAACATCTACGAAGAGGGGTTCCCACTAGTTCATCACAATCCCTTGTCAATATTGCATTCAAGAGCCGGACCGCCTCATCGTAAATTTCGTTACCTCCCCCTAATAAAGATTCAGAAAGAAAGAAACGGAGCCAGGTGTGGAAGATGGGAAAGCAGGATAAGAGATGTTTGTGGGTCGTAAATGGGCAAGGCTACCGGCTTCGGCCGCCTAATCGTGATCAGGACAATGGACACGAAGACCAGTTTAGCAGGACTGGCCTCGGGCAGAGGAGGCAGCCTTTGTCGAGTCATGCAGCTACAGCGTGATCTGGTTTAAGGTGCACGTGTCATGAAAGAGGTGAATCTCCGGCTAAGGCTACGTGTCCTTAATCGAAAAGAAGTGATCAGAGGTTATTGCGTATGTGAGGGCAAGAAACACAAAATGGCGGCCATGATCTAAGATGGATGCCGTGGGTAGATCAGAAATGTGTTTATAAAAGGAGTGCTCTTGCTCGTAGCGTAGCGAAAACACCAGGATATGCTAAATGGATCATTTGCGGTTCGCCGATACCAATATTATGTATTTCCGACAATATTGAAAACACGGGTTCAAATCGTCACGGAACCTCAAAACTCGGTCTGGGTGAACCGTTCTTACAGATGATAGGTGCCCTGTACCACCAGCCGTCGGCTAGGCTGAAATTGGGGGATAGAGTGAAGGAACCGTTCCACATCAGCAGGGGCACCAGGCAGGGTTGCCCCCTCTCGCCCCTACTGTACCCGCTGGTAGCGGAGCCTCTAGCCCGCGCTATAAGGGAGTACCACAGCCTAGAGGGGATCAGCTTTCCCACCTATAAAATAGGCATCTCTACGTATGCCGACGATACCTTGCTGTATATCCGTAACCCGGAGTCGAACTTGTCTGCTGTCCTTCGGGAGGTCGTCCGTTTCGGCTCACTTTCTGGGCTACAAGTGAATTGGGATAAGTCTATCGCCTTCCCGCTCACGCCTGTGACGCAACCTTTTGACATGGAATATCCCCTGAAGTGGTCCACAGATTCGGTCAGGTACCTAGGTATACAATTACACTCAGACCCGGAAATTTTGGTCAGGGACAATTATGGTGTGGCTTTCAATAAGCTTGTTGATGATGTTGAAACTTGGTGTAAACTCCTGCTATCTCTCTGAGGCAGGATAGCCATTATGAAAATGATTGTGCTACAGAGGTTTCTATTCCTATTTACGAACATCCCAGTGGTTCTGTCGAAGGCCTTCTTTAAACAACTTACACAGGTGCTCATCAGATTGGCATGGGGAGGCAGGCAACCCAGGGTGCAATGGGCGACGTTGATCCTCCCCTGTGAGATGGGGGGTCTGGGGGCTCCCGATATGGAACGATACTACCGAATAGCACAGGCATCGCACTTACACTCATGGATCCACTGGGACACACGCACACCACATGTGATCCTAGAACGGCTGTTTGCGGACCCACTCCCTCTTCCGGCCACGATTTTCCTCCCAGAGGATTGCTCCGTCGGTCAATTTGACTCCCTTAAATCAACAAACCACGCCTGGCACGCGCTGGCCCGCGCACGTGGCTGTCCTATTTTGTATTCCCCCCTAATGCAAATCGACTGGGCGCTCTGGCTGGACCCCCTTGGGGAGAAGGCTGTCACTGAGGCGCTCCCCTCTTTGGGGCTTGTGAAGATGGAAGACCTGTTCGCAGACGGTATCTTGAAGTCATGGGATCAGCTTACACCCTCCCCATCGGGTCCTTCTCTTCTGCAAAGGTTCCAGCTCCATAGACTCCGCTCGGCGTTCCGGGTAGCACTGGGCCCGGCTATGGAGGAGCCAGTGGAGGTCCCTGAACTAACATATGTCATTAAAAACAAGTCTCCTGCTAAACTAATTTCACACATCAACAAGTTAGGGGTGGCACATCAGCAGCTGCACCATTCTAAGGCCAGGGAGGCCTGGCAGGGTGACCTACAGTCGCCCATCGATGACAATATGTGGAGATACAGCTGCTCCAGCATGCGTAGAATCTCCCTCAATGGCAGGCACAGATTAGTGCATTTTAAGTTCCTCCAGCGGGTCTACTACACCCCGGAAAGGCTCCACCGATACGGCCTGCGGCAATCGGCAGAGTGCGAATGCTGTCATACGTCAGCAGCTGACTTTATTCACAAGGCATGGCACTGCCCGGGTATATAGGCTTTCTGGGTGGAATTTTTCTCAGAGATTGACCGGATCCTGGGTGCGGAACTGCCGCGCAGTCTGGAATTCGCTCTCCTGGGTTACTCTAAGCCGCTCCCTCCCTCTCAGCGTCGTCTAGTCGACATGGCACTGCTGTTAGCCAAGAGGTTGGTGGCGAGATGCTGGATGAGGGGGCCTCTCCCCACCAAGAAAAGATGGTCGGGGGACTTGCTACACTGCAGTACTCAAACTGAACTCTATAGTGAGTTACTTTCTCCCAGGAGTAGACCAAAAAACTTCTGGGGTCTTTACCAAGAATACCTTCAGAAAGGGGATGAGGAGGGTTCAGATGTCTCAGAGGTGGTGGACCTCCCAGATCACACGGTGGATTAGGAGCTGAGGCGAACACAGAGCTTATTTAGAGGGGGCTGCCGGGTAGGGGAGGAGGGGCTGGATAGGGACAGCACGGAATCACCTTGAGCCTCTGGGGTTGGGTCTAGTCAGCCTTCGGGGGAGGGTGGTCTTTCCAGGGTTAGGGGCTACGTACAGCTACATCTAGGCACACTAACGTATTCCAACTGAATTCGCACACATGGGTATTCTCGTATGCACATTCGTGGGTGGGTGGGGGGCGTTGGGTTGGTTTAACTGTTCTTGATCTTTCCTTGTTCCCAGGGACCTTAGACACAAGTGTTCTGCAGATGGTTACAAGCTGTCATGGTGCACCTCACACTGCTTCTGGGCTGTTTCCACAATCTGTTTCCCGAGGCTGATAAATGAACTTCTCGCTGCCGGGCCCCCAGGATGCCAGCTGAATGGCTGTGTATTTCATTGTGTTGTTCAGTGTTGGTGGTGCACATGTACCTCAAATAAGTGCATATATGTGAAATGTATGACAAGCTTGGATTCTTAATAATAAAGGTCTCTTAAATAAAAAAATAAAATAAAAAAAAGTGAAAAACTTTTTCACCATGTATTTTATCCAAAACCCTTTTATCCGGTATTAGACCTTCCCAGCAATGGCCCCAGACCCGGCAACCCAGGCGGAAAGAAGTGGAAGACCCCCAAACAGCCAAAAAGCAAAACTACAAAAATGGGGACTTAGAAATTGTCAGGCAAATTTCCAAAATAACTCCACGCGCACTCTGCAGCTAGGCCCTAACTCCCCTTTGCCACCATGGATTTGCTTCAAATCCCTTGCAATCAAAAGTATTCATACCCAGCAGTGCTCCAAGACCCCAAAACCCACCCCAAACACCAGGAACCCCCCAAACAGGCCCCCAAAACACGAAAGAGAGCGAAAACTATAAAAAGTGAAAAAGTTTTTTACCATGTATTTTATCCAAAACACTTTTATCCGGTATTTGACCTTCCCAGCAATGGCCCCGGACCCGTCACCCCAGGCGAAAAGAAGTGGAAGACCCCCAAACAGCCAAAAAGCAAAACTACAAAAATCGGGACTTAGAAATTGTCAGTCAAATTTCCAAAATCACTCCATTTGCGCTCTGCAGCTAGGCCCTAACTCCCTTTTGCCACCACGGATCTGCTTCAAACCTCTTGCAATCAAACGTATCCATACCCAGGAGTGCTTCAAGACCCCAAAACCCACCCCCAAACACCAGGAACCCCCTCAAACAGGCCCCCCAAAACACGAAAGAGAGCGAAAACTACAAAAAGTGAAAAACTTTTTCACCATGTATTTTATCCAAAACACTTTTATCCGGTATTAGACCTTCCCAGCAATGGCCCGAGACCCGTCAACCCAGGCGGAAAGAAGTGGAAGACCCCCAAAGAGCCAAAAAGCAAAACTACAAAAATGGGGACTTAGAAATGGATCTATGACGTTACAACGCGTTATTTTACAACACAGACTGTAACATCGCAATTTTTACAACGCAGGAACCATTACAATGCATGCCTTTACAACGCATGGCATTACATAGCAGATGCTATTACAACGCATACCATTACAACGTAAGTATAGGTAAGTATATCTTTTTAAAAAAAATTTAATTAAGTTAATTTAATTAATTGAATTGAACCAATATAATTAAATTCATTTTAAAATTGTAATTAATTAAAATTAATTAATTTAATTTAATTCAATTTAAAAATGGAATTAATGTAATTTTATTAATTTAATTTAATTTTATTAATTTAATTTAATAAATGTTATAATTGTAATTATTTTAATTTAATTAATTTAATTTATTAATGTAATTGAATTAATTTATAAATTGTATTTAATATAATTTAATTAATTTAATGTAATTTAATTTATTTAAAGTCGTATTTAAAAAAAACTGAACACTAAAAATACCCCTGTACCCCAAAACCCAAACCCAACCCTGAAACCTAAAAATACCCCTGTACCCCAAAACCCAAACCCAGCCCTAAAACCTAAAAATACCCCTGTACTCCAAAACCCAAACCCCGCCCTAAAACCTAAAAATACCACTGTACTCCAAAACCCAAACCCAGCCCTAAAACCTAAAAATGCGCCTGTACCCCAAAACCCAAACCCAGCCCTAAAACCTAAAAATACCCCTGTACCCCAAACCCAGCCCTAAAACCTAAAAATACCCCTGTACCCCAAAACACAAACCCAACCCTAAAACCTAAAAAAAACCCTGTACCCCAAAACCCAAACCCAGCCCTAAATTCTAAAAATACCCCAGTACCCCAAAACCCAAACCCAGCCCTAAAACCTAAAAATACCCCTGTACCCCAAAACACAAACCCAGCCCTAAAACCTAAAAATACCCCTGTACCCCAAAACCCAAACCCAGCCCTAAAACCTAAAAATACCCCTGTACCCCAAACCCAAACCCAGCCCTAAAACCTAAAAATACCCCTGTACCCCAAAACACAAACCCAACCCTAAAACCTAAAAAAACCCTGTACCCCAAAACCCAAACCCAGCCCTAAATTCTAAAAATACCCCTGTACCCCAAAACCCAAACCCAGCCCTAAAACCTAAAAATACCCCTGTACCCCAAAACCCAAACCCAGCCCTAAAACCTAAAAATACCCCTGTACCCCAAAACACAAACCCAACCCTAAACCTAAAAAAACCCTGTACCCCAAAACCCAAACCCAGCCCTAAATTCTAAAAATACCCCTGTACCCCAAAACCCAAACCCAGCCCTAAAACCTAAAAATACCCCTGTACCCCAAAACACAAACCCAACCCTAAAACATAAAAATACCCAAACACCCCAAAACATATACCTCAGTACCCCAAAACATATACTCCTATACTCATACTTATTTTAAAAATTACTTAAATTAATATATTTAATTTATAATATTAAAAAACATAAATAAATATAATTATTTATAATTAATAATAATTAAATTAATTCAATAATATTAAATAAAATAAATACAAATTATATACTTACCTATACTTACGTTGTAATAGCATGCGTAGTAATAGCATCTGCTATGTAATGACATGCGTTGTAAAGGCATGCATTGTAATGGAACCAGCATTGTAAATGTTGCGTTGTAATAGACTCCCGTTGTAAAAGTTGCGATGTAACGGTGCAATACCTTAGAAATTGTCAGGCAACTTTCCAAAATCACTCCATGCTCTCTCTGCAGCTAGGCCCTAACTCCTCTTTTCCAGCATGGATTTGCTTCAAACCTCTTGCAATCAAAAGTATCCATGCCCAGCAGTGCTCCAAGACCCCAAAACCCACCCCCAAACACCAGGAACCCCCCCAAAACAGGCCCCCAAAAACACAAAAGACAGCGAAAACTATAAAAAGTGCAAAACTTTTTCACCATGTATTTTAACCAAAACACTTTTTTCCGGTATTAGACCGTCCCAGCAATGGCCCCAGACCCGTCAACCCAGGCGGTAAGAAGTGGAATACCCCAAACAGCCAAAAAGCAAAACTACAAAAATGGGGACTTAGACATTGTCAGGCAAATTTCCAAAATCACTCCACGCGGACTCTGCAGCTAGGCCCTAACTCCCCTTTGCCACCATGGATTTGCTTCAAACCCCTTGCAATCAAAAGTATTCATACCCAGCAGTGCTCCAAGACCCCAAAACCCACCCCAAACACCAGGAACCCCCCCAAACAGGCCCCCAAAACACTAAAGAGAGCGAAAACTATAAAAAGTGAAAACTTTTTCACCATGTATTTTATCCAAAACACTTTTATCCGGTATTAGACCTTCCCAGCAATGGCCCCAGACCTGTCAACCCAGGTGGAAAGAAGTGGAAGACCCCCAAACAGCCAAAAAGCAAAACTACAAAAATGGGGACTTAGAAATTGTCAGTCAAATTTCCAAAATCACTCCATTTGCGCTCTGCAGCTAGGCCCTAACTCCCTTTTGCCACCATGGATCTGCTTCAAACCTCTTGCAATCAAAAGTATCCATACCCAGGAGTGCTCCAAGACCCCAAAACCCACCCTCAAACACCAGGAACCCCCGCAAAAAGCACCTCAAAGACAAGCAAGTCATCAAAAACGCAAAAACATTTCATCTCCGATTTTGTCCACACCAATTTTATCCCGTATTAGACATTTCCAGCAATGGCCCCAGACTCCTGCAGACACCCGTAAAAAAGCAGAACACCCCCAAACAGGCAAAAAGCAAAAATGGGCCTACTACCTTCAATTCAGTCCAAATGCGCTGTGCAGCTAGGCCCTAACACCCATTTTCCACCATGGATTTCTTAAAAAACAAATGCAATCAACATTAGACTGTGACAGCAGTGCTCCCAGACCCCAAAACCCACCCCCAACAACCTAAAAGCCCACCAAACAGCACCCCAAAGACAAGCAAGTGATCAAAAGCGCAAAATCTTTTTCTGCTCTGATTTTCTCCAAACCACTTTTATCCGGTATTAGACTAACCCTGGGCGAAGCACTACGCTACGCTCGCGGAGTTTGCGAAGTTTGCGCAACTTCCCACTACGCGAGCTGCACGTAGCACAGTGCGAACACGCGTAGTGCAGCGCTAATTTTTTGCTTGTTCGCGGTCCTGAACGTCATGTTCGTGACCGCGAGCAAGCAAAATGACATCCCGGCGATATTCTCAACGCGGGAGGTAAGGTTTCTCATTTTGAGTGGTTGCGCATGCTCGAAACCGCTCTCAATGAGAAACTACCAGTTTGCGTTGAGAAAGCTGCAGCTCGAGTAATAATCTACTCGAGCAGCAGAAAACTACAGCTCGCACTGTGCGAGATGCCGTTTTCAATGATTGCACAGTGCCGGATGCTTGTCTGCACTGTGCAATCATTGAAAACACATCTTGCGCAGTGCAAACATGCTACTACGCAGCTCGCGGAGTGCTACGTGAAGTTCGCGTAGTGCGAAGTGCACTTTGCGTAGCTTCGTGTAGCGCTACTTCACGAACTACGCCCACCCTTATATTAGACCTTCACAGCAAAGCCCCGGGCCCGTCAACTCACCCGCAAAGAAGTAGAACCCCCCACAAGTGCAGAGTCTTTCTTCATTGGGCGTAATCCAGCCATCTGCTTCGAGGGAAATAGGAGTCTGGAGGAGGAGGATAGAGGAGAATGTTCTTGTGAACTTGTGAACCTGAGGAATGCAAACTGCGGCACCTTCAAATCAATAAGCAAATAAGTGAATACAGTTCTGCTGATCTGCTTGTTTTTGTGATTAGGTGATTAAAGTTTTTTTTTATATAGATTTTGCAAAACAAAGAAAGACAGACACACAGGAATAAAAGTGAAGAAGGACGAAAAAGAAAGCTAGTGATTCATTGACTCATTTTCAGGGCTCGGTGTCAGGGAAGAAGAGCTCGTCCTCAAACTCTGCAAATTCAGACGGGAGTAGGTCACTTAACAGAGAAGAACTTCCCTCATCTAAGTTGGTGTCCTCCTCGTCTTCTTCCTGCGTGCATTCTCATATTTTGTAATCTGGTGGTATGAAGTGCTGATTCATCTTGATCATTGTTAACCTCTCCACATTTTTGGGCGAGAGGCGGGTCCTTTGGGAAATTACAATGCCACCAGCACCACTGAAAACACGTTCAGAAGACACGCTTGTGAGTGGGCAAGACAAGTAATTTAAAGCCAGGTTGGTGATCTCTGGCCACAATTCTCTTTTCCCATGCCAATACGCCAATGGGTCATCATGAACATAGACCTCTGTTGAGTCATTCAGATAGTCCTGCACCATCGACTCAAGGTTCTCCAGGGTTCCTCCACTTTGCTTAGGTTTTACTGGGACCTTTTGAGAAGTAAACCCAAGCTGAGTTAGCCAATCCTCTTCTTCACACAATGTTACTGTTGTGTCTGGTGCAGATGATACTGTTGCTGGTGTCTTTAACGGCTGAGAGGGAAAATCACTCACTTCTGCCACAGCCACAGATGCTGAAGTGGATTTTTTTGACTCCGAATGGCCTGCTGATGCTGATGTACTGCCTTTTCCTTCAATTTCCTGCCGTTCTCTTTCAAACCTACTGGCTGACACAGCTAGCCAATGTTTGTACTTTGTAACATCTGCGTCATCAAAAGGAAAGAATTCTCTGCCTGCCACTGCCTTTTTGTACCGTGGATCCAGAATAGTAGCACAAATGTAATGCTGTTCTGTGTGGATCTTTTGAAGACGTTCATCGCAAAGTAGGCGCTGTAATAACTTCTCCTCCAAGTCAAATGTTTCTTGCTTTCCATCTTTTTGAAACGTAGAAGACACCGCCTTCAGTTGGTGCTCTAGCATGCGCAACAATGGGATAGCTTTTCCCAAATTACAGTCCTCCCAGCAGACTGCATGCGTGAAGACCTCAAAAGGACGAAGCATGTCTGTCAGTCTTTTAACTAGCTTCCATTGCTCCACCTGTATCCTCAGGTCCATCATAGGTGTACCCAGTGTAAAGAAATACTGATCGACTACCGCATACTGCTCATACAGACGCTCAAGCATGTAGAAGGTTGAGTTCCAACGTGTTACCACCTCCTGGATGAGTGCTTTCACTGGCAGTTTACGTTCATATTGCAGGCACCTCAGCTTCTTCCGGGCCTTAAAAGAATGGTTGAAATGTGTGCACATTCTTCGGCAGGTGGTCAGTGAAATGACTAGGCGTACAGTGGTTGATGGTAGGAAAAGTAGTTTATTTGATAAACAACCCCAGGAGCATACAAGGACCAACTTCACTGGAAACTCTGCATCTGTGGTCTGCTCCCTGGATTCCACACTCTGGAATCCAGTGAGCACAGTGGCCATCAGACAGTGACATCATTACTAGGATACAACATATCTCCCTTTCTATAAAATAACAAAATTAACAACCAAAACAAGAACAAAAATAAAACTAAAAGAGAACAGATATAAGTTAATGCAAAGTGGATTTCTCAATGATGCTTATAAGAAATATCCAATCAAGGACAGATGTAATCCTTCATCCAAACTGGTTTACACTTAGGCCTAGTGGATAAAGACACAGAAATGGGTACATCATCTCTTCTCTCAATAGATGTTTTTGGAGAATTGTCTACCAGACCACTCAAATGTTTGCATTCTAGATCATTACATCTTGTGATACTTCTCACATTCCATTGTTTTCCATCATCTAATTTCACAATATTACCAGTTACAAGAATAATTTCTTTAGGTTTGGACCATTTAGAGGAACCGGGTTTCCGATTTCCCATTAATTGTGAGCGAACCCAGTCACCAACCTTAAATGCTTTAGCATTATGACTGATCTTGGAATTGTGATTTTGAACATATTTGTTCTGATATTGTCGAACTTTAAGTGCTAGGTTCATATCATCAGTCACTTTAGAAACGTTTCTGGACATCCACACAGGTTTGACCTTAGAACCTGCTACACGCCCTTTTAATAAGGAAAACGGAGATACTCCCGTAGCTGTGTGAGGAGTATTTCTATAACACCACAACATCTCCTTGACAGCATCCTTACAGTCATCATTATTGTTGCTGGCAAGTTGAATGCATTCCTTCAACACTCGATTGAAACGTTCTATCAAACCATTTTCTCTTGGATTATATACAGAGGTGGTAATGTGTTTTACACCAACCTTTTTAAGATAAACGGAAAACTCCTTGGCTATAAATTGCGGGCCATTGTCTGATAAGATAGTGCTAGGATACCCTTCTCTTCGGAAAATACCATCACAAAACTCAACAATATTTGAAGCTTTGATATCCCTTACAAAAGCCACTTCAGGCCATTTAGAGTAAAAATCCATCAAGACAATTGCAAACTTATTTTCGATACCTTTGACATGAAATGGACCACAAATATCAATAGCAACTTTATCCCAAGGTTTTTTAGGAAATGGAGTTGCCCAAATAGTAGTTTCTTGTGATTTGTGAGATTTGTCACTAGACATACATGCCAGGCAATTCCTAACACACCTGTCTATGTCCTTGTCCATTCCAGCCCACCAAAAATCATTCCTGGCTCTCTTCTTCATGCTAGTCATTCCACTGTGTCCTTCATGTAATAAACTTAATAATTTGTCACGCAGCAGTGCAGGTACAACTAATCTATCGCCCCTCCTAAGAATGCCATCATAAAAAGATAATTCTGGCCAAACCATCTTAAAATCGGCCAAGATGGACTTATCCAGGGATGACAGATCTACACCAACATGTAAGTTATTAATGATTTGTTGTAGTAAAATGTCATCAGACACAGCTTGAACCCATTCTTGTTCACTGATTGCATTATTACAAGATTCTTCGATGCTGGCAACTAACCACTCATCTTTATCCTCAGAGGTATCCTGTTTGTCACATGGCAAAGGAAGACGTGATAAACAGTCAGCATTAATGTTTTTATGACCGGGAACATAATTTATTTGAAAATTATACCCCTGTAATCTATATAACCATTTCGCTATTCTGGGAGTGGCTCTTGAAGCACCTTTTGTTGTGAAAATGTCAATAAGAGGTCGGTGATCTGTTCTTAATTCAAAACAAGTGCCCCAAATAAAAGTTTTAAAATGGTCTACACCCCACCAACATGCTAAAGCCTCCTTTTCAATTACGGAGTATGAAGGTTCAGCACCCTTAAGCGTGCGAGACGCAAACGCTATGATTCGTTCAGCTCCATTGTGCTTTTGCATAAGGACAGCACCTAAACCATAAGCACTTGAGTCTACAACAATTATAGAGACATGATCAGGATCATACGGTTTAAGAGCTACAGCTTTTGTGATGTCTTTTTTGATGTTCTCAAAAGCCTGTTGACACAAAGTTGACCATGCAAAAGAAGCACCTTTTTTCATTAACAATCTTAAATTATACACTTTATCAGCAAAGTTTGGGACAAATTTAGAGTAGTATTCCGCAAGTCCCAAGAATGATCGTAACTGATCTTTATTAATGGGGTGGGGTGCTTTTTCAATGGCTTCTAATAGTTTCATTTTAGGTTTAACCCCTTCATTGGAAATGGTATGACCAAGATAATCAATTTCTTTCACTCCAAACTTGCACTTTTCACCACATACAGTAAGACCAGCATCTTGTAATTTCTGCAGTACACTGTGTACTGCTTGGTCGTGAGAGAGTATATCTTTCCCCCTAATAAGAACATCGTCTTGAAAAATTCTCACATTTAATTCACCCTTCAGAATACTGCACATGACTCTCTGAAAAACTGAGGATGCAGATGCCAATCCGAATGGCATTCTGAGATATTGGAAGGCACCCTCAGGTGTAATGAAAGATGTTAAATGCCTAGAGTCAGAATGCAATTTGATTTGGTGGTATGCATTTGACAAATCAATCGAGGAGAAATACATGGCATCTTTAATGCTCGAAATCATTTCATTGATGTGTGGCAGCGGATATCTATCAACCCAAATGTTTTTTTTCAAATCCCTCAGGTCCACACACATCCTAATTTTTCCATTGGGTTTGCGAGCCAAAACGATGGGACTAAGCCAATTTGAAGCTTCAATAGGTTCTATTACCTTGGCATCACACAATCTATTTAATTCATCCTTCAAAGGATTCCGTAGGGCAAATGGTACATTTCTTACTTTATGAACAGATGGAGTATTGTCTGCTTTCAAAATGATCTTGTGTTCAAATTTGGTTAAACATCCTAGCTCCTTGCTAAATAATTTGGGAAAAACAGATTCCCATTTAGAAGATGAATCTTCATTAGTTACCAATACATGTTCGAGATAGTCATTAGCCAAAACTACTTGGTCAGGATGATTAGGATTTAGTACTAACCCCATTTTTTTAAGATCTTTCCAACTTAATAAAGCACGTCCCTGTTCGACAACATAAACCTTAGTTGAACATGATCTACCTTTGAAAGTCACTTTGGCATCAAAATAGCCCACAACAGGTAATCTAACACCACAGTAACCTTTAGGTCGTGCATCAGCTGTTATTAAGGTGTACCTGTTTCCATTTTCCCACATGTTTTTATCAATGATGGTGTACGGCGAACATGAATCCGCCCAGAGCATCATGTAGACATCATTTATCAGTACTTCACATTTAGGTGGACAATAATCTTCAGAGATATCATTAACAAAATCATCCTGCAACATCATCACTTCAATATCATTGTCATTGCCATTTAATTCTTCTTCATCACTATCAGCATGAGATTCCACAAGATTTACAGAGCGTTTCCAATTACTGTAATCTCCAGTTCTACACCATTTGGCAAAATGACCAATCTTTTTGCATTTAATGCAGGTAACCTTGCTGGCAGGACATTTAATGAAATCCGCAGTATGTTTTTGACTACCACACCTATAACATACTCTTTTGGTAAAACTAGATTTATTCCTAGAAACATTTTGCATAACTCCTTTGTTATCACTTTTATAATCTGATTTTTTATAACCAGCGGATACAGCATTAACATTACTAGATTCATCTTTAGAACCTAATTCTTTAACATAATGGGAAGAATTCTCCATTTTCCTAGCGGTGTCAAGAGTTTTTTGAAGAGATGGATTTTTGAGTTCAAGTAAACGCTCTTGAATTTTGATGTTTTTAACTCTATTTATGAATTGATCTCTTATTATTTCTTCGTGTAAGTCTTTAAACTTACACGTAATGGCTAAGGTTCTTAAACATGCCACATATTGTTGCACATTTTCACCTGCTAATTGTGCTCTAGAGAAAAATTTGTGTCTTTCAACAACAATACTCGTTTTTTTCTCCATAATTTTCTTCTAATGCTTTTAAAGCATCAGAATAAACATCAATAGCTGTATCATTAGAGCTGGTTTCACTAGTTTCACTTGTTCCATCATTGTCAATAACTGTTGAAACAACACGATTTGTTACAGGTAAAGTTTTTAAAACTTTCCTGCCTTAGACACCCAAATTGTGTTTAAGTAATGCTAATTTTCTAGAAGGTAAAAATACATCACCGCCTATGGCTTCCAAATAAGTCTCAAAAGATTCTGACCAATCTTCCCAATTCATAGAAGGCGGACCTGGAGACTGTAAAAACTTGGGAGGAGCAACTACAGAAGATGAAACATCCATAATGACTAAAAAGAATTGTAAATGTTAGAATAACACTTTGTACATGCAATAAAATAATAAAGCAAAATAAATGATGTAGTCACCGTTGTCAGAGTAACCTGTAAATAAATAAACTAAAATAAATAATGTAGTCACCGTTGTCAATAGTTGATGTTTGGTAGTTTTTAAATAAATAAGCTAAAATAATTAATGTAGTCACCGTTGTCAATAGTTGAGTGTGCCTTAAAATTGACTGCTTAAAGTTTATTTCAAAAAGTATACCTTGTTGCTTAAAATTTATTTCATGTTGATATATATATATGATTGAAGTAGAAATGCGTGTTAATTGTATGCTGAGAGTTGGTTTGAAAAATAACCATTTATCATTTGCGCGTTAATTTTATCATTTGCGCGTTAATTTCATGCTGAAAAATGGTTCTAGAAGTATTGAATTGTCACCTGCAATGTTTGTATAATGTCCGACACTATTTTCCGTGTTATTCAATGAAACAGCAAGTTTTAATAATACTTGCCGAGTTTACGATCATCCGACGAGAGAGATAGCATCGGTTGCCATGGATATTCCAAAATGGCCGTCCTATGCGTGTTTAACGTGAGGAACGTCAAACTTGATGATGCAATTGCAGTGACGTGATGAAACGTTGAACACGGTGGCAGAAAGAACGCGATGCTTTGTAAACAGTGACGCGGTGGCAGAAAGAAACAGCAATGCACGCGAAGGTGAAGGCGATCAGAAAGGCATTTTTCAAAACATCAACGATGTAAGTCCAAATTATGGCATTTTTAAACAAAAACGCGCTGAGAGTTCATTAAGCTTTAAAAATGGCAAAATGAAGCAAACATTTTTTTGTGATAAAAATGAATTTAAAATCACAAGCGCGATGTAGTAATATGCAAAATAGTTCATGGAAATTAGCTTTAGAAGAGTCTGTTAAGTAGATTCCAAATTAAGCACACAAAAAAAAAATAGTCTATATATATTTTTTTTTTTAAAAATAGTAGATGATTATCAGGTACCTTGAAACTCTTATGAAATGTTCAGGCTTCCTGGGGTTGTGTGGAAAATCTTCAGATTGTTGAAATATCTTTAGTCCAAGTCAGATTTTCTTCATTTCTTCTTCAAATGGATCCCATCCTCGTGGCCACTGAAATGACTAGGCGTACAGTGGTTGATGGTAGGAAAAGTAGTTTATTTGATAAACAACCCCAGGAGCATACAAGGACCAACTTCACTGGAAACTCTGCATCTGTGGTCTGCTCCCTGGATTCCACACTCTGGAATCCAGTGAGCACAGTGGCCATGAGACAGTGACATCATTACTAGGATACAACAGTCAGTAACTCACACACTGGACTTTCTTCACTCACCAAACACGGCACTCTGAAATAGTTACCCTTATCCATGGCCTTAACTACATTGGCGCCATTATCCGTGGAAACATAACCAATCATGCGTTTTCTTGGGGACAACCATTGAAAGACCTTTGTGTAAACTCATGCAAAATGTTTTCTCTTGTATGATTTTTCTCCATGGCAAACATTGCTAGTGTTGCATGTTTCCGAGCAGCTTTATAAACTTTGTCCGGGTCAACACCTGCGGTTACCTTTGCTTTAACCCCTGAAAAAGAGACCCAGTGTGCAGTGATGCACATGTAATCAACGGCTTGGCAACTGGTCCACATGTCTGTTGTCAGATGTATAGTGTGAACCGCACTCTTCTGTAAAGCTGCCCCAATCACCTCCAGCACATCTTCATGTAGTGCTGGAACCGCAACTCCGGCAAAATAGAACCGGCTAGGAACCTTCCATTTAGGGTAGAGCGTTGCCACTAATTCAAGAAAACCCACCCCTTCCACAAAAGAAAAAGGGAGAAGGTCCAGCGCTAGCATTTTAGCCATCTTAGTGTTATGCAGACGCGTCATTGGGTGGTTGCGTTCAAATGGCGCATCTGAAAACAACATGCTTCTAATGGTGGGCTGGACCATTTTATGGGATGATGATGACTTCTTCAACCCAGTTACGCTTGGTGATGATGAATTTTTTCGCATTGGTGTCTCACTCTCTCCCACACTCTTAGTGTGGCCCATATATCTTGCAGGGGGTGTACTGCTGACAGGAGTACTGGGTGTAAGTGAAGAAATTTTGACACTTCTTCCTCCTCATCATCATCAGATGAAACATCAACGGATACAATTTGTTGACTTGCAATTCGGGCTGCCTTGATCTCCTTTAGGTACACATGCCATTTGACAGTGTGCTGTCCCTCAAGATGACCTCTCTGGCCTCCAGTACCATAGTTGGTACCAAGCTTACCACGACTAACTCGAAGCTTACCAATGGTACAAATGGCTATGTTTTCCCTTGTTGGGCTAACACTAAAGAAGTCCCAAACTGCGGACTTCAAATGTCTGTGAGGCGCGGAGAAGGCGATACTGGGAATACTAATGCCAGATGAAGTGGAGGATGTGTGTTGCCGAAATTTACTACGTTGTGCACTTACAGCACCTCTAATTGAGGAAATGGAGGGCGAGGTGGAAGGAGGTCCCTTCTGGTGAGAAATATGGAAGCGGTAGGTGGTGGTGTACTAGTTAACTGCATTGGTGGTGATCCCATTGCCACGTCGCCAACATCACGCTCAGCAGCATTTCGGGCTAGGGTAAAAATGTCAGTTTGCTGCATGCCCGCTGAGGCTGCAGTGACGTCTATGATGACTGTGTCGTCATCGTGAGAGTCTTCATCAGCAGGAGTATACGCCACTTCTTGTTCAGCATCATCATCACACTCCATAACTATGAGACTTTCGGGGACCTTCCTTTTACGCTTAGCTACCTTTGTCAGATCATGGTGTGCCTCACTCTCAAACGGCCGTGGTGGTTCCCAATTTTTATCCATATCATCAGAAGGAAGGGGGCTTGAAGAAGATGTAGACACCTTCCTTGATCTTTTCCTTGCTAGGGATCTGGAAGACAATGAATGATCAGGAGGAGTGGCTTCCTCAAATGAAACTTTGGCTTGAATGTCGATTTCCTGATGGGCCCCGACTTCGGGAGGAACAACTATTGTGGGCACTTGTGCCCCTCCATGCACCTCTGCTTGTGCATCTCCTTGCGCCCCCTCTCCTTCCACATGTACTTGGGCTTGTACTTGCACATGTGGTTGTTGTTACGGCTGTGGTTGTTGAACACTCGTCAGATGAGTCACAACAACCTGTGTTGATTGAGGGATGCTGCAACTTTCTTGCAATGAGCCAACATCACTGGTCGATGGTGATTGAACAACTATACTGGCTGCCTCTGCAGCACTCAAGGGCTTGGACTTAAGTTGGCGTGGTGGTGGTGGCACTGAGCCCAATGAAGTGGGGGTGCTGCTCCCAGCTTGGTTCCCAGCAGACCCCGCTGCTGCTGCTGGCGTACCTTTTTTTTCCCAAAAAATGCGGCGGTCTGTACACCAGTCTCCTTGGTAAGTGGCGCCACTTGCTTCTTCTGCTCCTTACTGGCAACTTTCTTGCTAGAGGAGCTATGGGCAACTTTCTTTGGGGCCATCTTCTTCAGATGTCAGAACAGCAGGCCGCAATTGCACAAGTTGCAGAGTTGGGTGTGGCCACACGTGACGTTGTGCTGCACACACCGCAGCAGAACTTGTTCCTGGCACTGATGAGGAACGATGAGGCTGATGATTCGTCTTTCTGCATCTAAAAGCAAACATAGCCAGAGGAACATCAGTTAAATAAATGTTGCATATGTAGCGCTTCAATTAATAGTTTGCAAGTAAGCATTTTTATTATACTCACCCCCCAAAATGGAAAGACCAATAAAATGCACCACTGACAGAGTACCCCTGGGCATAATGGATGAAAGCATGGCAGACTGGGTGCAGGCCTATGGCACAACAAAGCACACTGCCTGGCTTCAAAATGGCCCCTAGACCCCCACCACATGGCCAGGCCCTGCCTGTACCAGTCCTCAAAATGCCCCCCACCCACATAGACAGGCCCCATCAACACCCCAAAAAATCGAAAAACACACAAAAATCACCACAATCCAGTGCCATCCATGCCCTCCATAATGTTTACATTAAAGAGACCCCACAGAAAGACTCAGACCATGCACTACTGAGTACCCCTGGGTAATAGGCCCCAACAACAGCCCAAAAATCGAAAAACACACAAAAATCACCACAATCTAATGCCATCCATGCCCTCAATCATGTTCAAATTCAAGACACCCCACAGAAAGACTAGGCCCATGCACCACTGAGTACCCCTGTGCATAATGGATGAAAGCATGGCAGACTGGGTGCAGGCCTATGGCACAACAAAGCACACTGCCTGGCTTCAAAATGGCCCCTAGAACCCCACCACATGGCCAGGCCCTGCCTGTACCAGTCCTCAAAATGGCGCCCACCCACATGGACAGGCCCCATCAACACCCCAAAAAATTGAAAAACACAGAAAAACCACCACAATCCAATGCCATCCATGCCCTCCATGATGTTTACATTTAAGAGACCCAACAGAAAGACTCAGTCCATGCACCTCTGAGTACCCCTGGGCAAAAGGCCCCGACAACAGCCCAAAAATCGAAAAACACACAAAAATCACCACAATCCAATGCCATCCATGCCCTCAATCATGTTCAAATTCAAGACACCCCACAGAAAGACTAGGCCCATGCACCACTGAGTACCCCTGGGCATAACGGATGAAAGCATGGCAGACTGGGTGCAGGCCTATGGCACTACAAAGCGCACTGCCTGGCTTCAAAATGGCCCCTAGACCCCCACCACATATCCAGGCCCTGCCTGTACCAGTCCTCAAAATGGCCCTCACCCACATGGACAGGCCCCATCAACACCCCCAAAAAAATCAAAAAACACACAGAAATCACCACAATCCAATGCCATACATGCCCTCCATGATATTTACATTAAAGAGACCTCACAGAAAGACTCAGTCCATGCACCACTGAGTACCCCTGGGCAAAAGGCCCCAACAACAGCCCAAAAATCGGAAAAACACACAAAAATCACCACAACCCAATGCCATCCATGCCCC
>NC_141691.1:715892299-715899799 GCF_964263255.1 Lissotriton vulgaris
GACAGGCCCCATCAACACCCAAAAAAATCGAAAAACACACAAAAATCACCACAATCTAATGCCATCCATGCCCTCCATGATGTTTACATTAAAGAGACCCCACAGAAAGATTCAGTCCATGCACTACTGAGTACCCTTGGGCAAAAGGCCCCAACACCACCCAAAAAAATCGAAAAACACACAAAAATCACCACAATCCAATGCCATCCATGCCCTAAATGATGTTGAAATTCAACAAAACAGTTGTATCATGCACCCATAACTAACCCTGTTCCTACTGGATACTGTGGCTACCCACATTATATTTTATTTAATGTTCTGAAAAAGTTCCTAAATTGTAGTTGCAGCAACTGTAATGCCCCAAACAAACAACATCAACTTACTTGTGAAATTTCTAATCCAAAAGTGATCCAAAGAAAGTCAAAAAGGCCTCAAATCCAAATATCCATCAGCATCCACATAAAGTAATCCTTCAAGGTCAAGATCCAATCCAATTCAAAGTGACCAGGACATGAACAAAGCACTGGGAGGAGCCTGCTGGACAAGAACAGGAAGTTGGAGACTGTGGGGCACTTCCTTCCTCCTATCCCCCCCCCCAAAATGGACTCCTTGCATAAAAAAGTGCAGGTAAATGTCAACCTGAGGAGTTATTCTGATAAAAATCATCATTTTCAGAAGGTTTATGCTGCCTGCTGGTGGATTTCTTTTACAGAATTGCAAATTTTGCAATTTCGCGAGTGCGAGATTTTAGCTGCCCGCCGCTTCTACGTGTTCGCAATTGTTTACTCCCGCGATGCGTGATCACGAGCCTTCATGACGTACTTGCGTTGACAAACTCTCGCTGTGCAAGGTGGCGGGCACGATGACATAATCGCGGTCGACAAACTCCTGCGAGATCACGCAGCCAGATCCAAAATGGTGCAGCACACGCAAACATGGAGAAAAACAACTCTTCAAACTCTGAATGACGGTAAGTGAACGCCGCGCGCGGCAATATTGTACTTTTTTAAGCGCGACCAAGCAAAAAGATCTGCTGCGTGAGAATTTGCGAATTTTCGGCAAATTCGCGAGAATTCGCGAATTGCGAATTTGCCGAAAATCTGCAAATTCCGTGAGCGGAACTGATTTTACGCCCATGCTTAGTGTCCAGACGGCTTCCCTTTCGTGCCCGGCCATCTGGTCCCCCAGATCCCCTTGGCCATCTGGTCGCCCGGATACCCTCGGCCATCTGGTCGCCCGGAATGCTTTCCTACGGGGCGACCAGATGGCCTCCCTTTCGTGCCCGGCCATCTGGTTGCTCAGATCCCCTCGGCCATCTGGTCGCCAGGATCCCCTCGGCCATCTGGTCGCTCAGATCCCCTCGGCCAATTGGTCGCCCGGATCCCCTCGGCCATCTGGTCGCCCGCAATGCTTTCCTATGGGGCGACCAGATGGCCGGACTTCCCTGGAAGTCCCGATGAGGTGCCATTTGCCTCCCGGATCCCAGCGAGGGCTCCAGGAGGTCGGGTACTTGGCTGCCTTAGGTCCCATCTGTCACCTCGTGTGCACGGATTACAAGAAAGGGGGGTAATTTTCCTCCGGATTACTAGGGAGAGGGTCAGTCAGACCTCCGTGAGGTCTGGCGATTCTGAATCAGGGGAAGGCAGGACCAGGGCCCGCCCGCAGGGGCCCCCAGGGGCCCGGGACGCTCCTGCCTCTCAGCCCCTTGCCGATGGTCGTTTTTCTCCGAGTTTGCTCAGGCAGACCTCCGTGATGTCCAGCCATGCTGAGAGGGGGAATGCAGTACTGGGGCCCGCCCGCTGGGGCCCCCAGGGGCCCGGGGACGCTCCTGCCTCTCAGTCCCTTGCCGATGGTCGTTTTTCTCTGAGTTTGCTCAGGCAGACCTCTGTGAGGTCTGGCCATGCTGAGAGGGGGAAGGCAGCCCTGGGGCCCGCCGCTGGGGCCCCCAGGGGCCCAGGGATGCTCCTGCCTCTCAGTCCCTTGCCGATGGTCGTTTTTCTCCGAGTTTGCTCAGGCAGTCCTCTGGGAGGTCTGGCCATGCTGAGAGGGGAAGACAGCACCGGGGCCCGCCCGACGGGGCCCCCAGGGGCCCAGGGATGCTCCTGCCTCTCAGCCCCTTGCCGATGGTCCTTTTTCTCAGAGTTTTCTCAGGCAGACCTCCGTGAGGTCTGGCCATGCTGAGAGGGGAAAGGCAGTCCTGGGGCCCCCAGGGGCCCAGGATGCACCTGCCTCACGGGCCTCTTGCCGATGGTCTTTTTTCTTGGAGTCTGAGTGCCCCGGCAGCAGGCATGCAGGGGATGCTAAGCCAGTGTACCTCCCCTGTGCTGGGTGGCCTCCCAGGGGATGCCCCGGCTGTACTCTGATCGATTGGGCACTCTCGGTCCATTTAGGGATGGACTGCTTGGCCAGCCTCGGCTGTTGTTTCAAGCAAAGAGCTTCCACCCTGCATTGACTGTCTGACTCTAGGGAGGGCCTGCCGCATGGCGGTTAGGTCGTTCACCCTACCCAGAAGAGCGAAGGCTGAGCGGCCCTGGCAGCTCGTGGCCCCCAGTGGTCTGACGCGAGCAGAAGGGGCAGGTGGTGCCAGACCCTCGGATGCTGCCTGGCTTGCAGGTCTGTGGGCCCTGTGTGCCACGCTGTCACCCCTCTCGGCCCAGCACGTTTCCACAGCAGCTTGGAACGCCTGTTCCGAGGGGTGCCGCTGCCACCAGGCTCCAGCACCCTTGCATCTCTCTCACGCTGCGCCTCGGCCTGCCTTTCCCTCCCGGGGGAGACGGCTGGGCCTGCCGGTGCCCATGTGACCGGCGCACCTCTCCACACCCCTCCAGTGAGCCCTCCTGCCCAGGTGGGTGGGCTCCTTCCCCTGACAGGCTTCCGAGAGACGGAGGGTTGCACGAAGGTCGCCGGTCGGGGAGATGGGCACGCGGCTCCCACCCCGTTGTCAGGTGCAGCTACCTGGTTGATCCTGCCAGTAGCATATGCTTGTCTCAAAGATTAAGCCATGCACGTGTATGTAGACACGGCCGGTACAGTGAAACTGCGAATGGCTCATTAAATCAGTTATGGTTCCTTTGATCGCTCCATCTGTTACTTGGATAACAGTGGTAACTGCTTTGGTGACTCTAGATAACCTCGGACCGATTGGAATGAGTACACTTGAAATCCTTTAACGAGGATCCATTGGAGGGCAAGTCTGGTGCCAGCTCCCGCTGTAATTCCAGCTCCAATAGCGTATATTAAAGTTGCTGCAGTAAAAAAGCTCGAAGCGTTTACTTTGAAAAAATTACAGTGTTCAAAGCAGGCCGGTCGACTGAATACTTCTGCTAGGAGTAATGGAATAGGACTCCTGTTCTATTTTGTTGGTTTTCGGAACTGGTGCCATGATTAAGAGGGACGGCCGGGGGCATTCGTATTGTGCCGCTAGAGGTGAAATTCTTGGACCGGCGCAAGACGAACCAAAGCGAAAGCATTTGCCAAGAATGTTTTCATTAATCAAGAACAAAAGTCGGAGGTTCAAAGATGATCAGATACTGTCGTAGTTCCGACCATAAACGATGCCGACTAGTGATCCGGCGGCGTTATTCCCATGACCCGCCGAGCAGATTCCGGGGACCCAAAGTATTTGGGTTCCGGGGGGAGTATGGTTGCAAAGCTGAAACTTAAAGGAATTGACGGAAGGGCACCACCAGGAGTGGAGCCTGTGGCTTAATTTGACTCAACACGGGAAACCTCACCCGTCCCGGACATGGAAAGGATTGACAGATTGCTAGCTCTTTCTCGATTCTGTGGGTCCTGGTGCATGGCCGTTCTTAGTTGGTGGAGCGATTTGTCTAGTTAATTCCGATAACAAACGAGACTTCTTCCATGCTAACTAGTTACGCGACCCCCAGTGGTCGGTGTCCAACTTCTTAGAGGGACAAGTGGCGTTCAGCCACACGAGATCGAGCAATGACAGGTCTGTGATGCCCTTAGATGTCCGGGGCTCACCCGGCTCAGTACGAGAGGAACCGCAGGTTCAGACATTTGGTGTATGTGCTTGGCTGAGGAGCCAATGGGGCGAAGCTACCATCTGTGGGATTATGACTGAACGCCTCTAAGTCAGAATCCCCCCTAAATCGTATCAATACCTCAGTGCCGTGGAGCCTCGGTTGGCCTGGGATAGCCGGCCTCTCTTGGGGGGCCGGTGCGTAGAGCTGCTCGCTTGGGGACCGGAGTGCGGACGGAAGGGGGCCGCCTCCATCACCCTTAGTGCACCGCATATTCGTGGGACACCCGGTGCAAAATCATTCGTAGATGACCTGATTCTGGGTCAGGGTTTCGTAAGTAGCAGAGCAGCTACCTCGCTGCGATCTATTGAAAGTCATCCTCTGAGCCAAGCTTTAGTCTCTCCGTGCATGGGGGCCCGCGGAGGCCTCCCTCCACCACATCCAGGGGTGGGTCCCTCTGCCGCCAGGCCGGCGGGAGGGACGCGGAGGGGGTAACACGGGTCCGTGGGAGGCTGACTCCACCACGTGCCCTTCGGCACGGGGGCCTCCCCCTCCTGTCCCTGCCCCACCGGGGTGCAGGGATGGGGGCCACCATCCCTTGCGGGTCAGCAGGGTGACCAGATGGCCCACTGCTCCTGGGCAGGGAGGTGAGGAGCAGCCACCCAGGGGAAGTAAGCTCCAGAGCTTCTACCTTGGTGCACCTGGACCCCCTCGCCGGACTGCAAGGGCGATTGGGTACGACAGCCTCCCAGGCCATCTGGGCGCTGGGTCGTCCCGGGCCATCTGGCCACCTGGCTGTGTGACCAGATGGCCCTGCAGTCAGGGTGACCAGATGGCCCTGCGGGCTGGGTGACCAGATGGCCCTGCGGGCTGGGTGACCAGATGGCCCTGCGGGCTGGCGGCTGGGCCCACAGAAAGACTCAGTCCATACACCACTGAGTACCCCTGGGCAAAAGGCCCCAACAACAGCCCAAAAATCGAAAAACACACAAAAATCACCACAATCCAATGCCATCCATGCCCTCAATCATGTTCAAATTCAAGACACCCAACAAAAAGACTAGGCCCATGCACCACAGAGTACCCCTGGGCATAACGGATGAAAGCATGGCAGACTGGGTGCAGGCCTATGGCACAACAAAGCACACTGCCTGGCTTCAAAATGGCCCCTAGACCCCTACCACATGTCCAGGCCCTGCCTGTACCAGTCCTCAAAATGGCCCCCACCCACATGGACAGGCCCCATTAACACCCAAGAAAATCGAAAAACACACAAAAATCACCACAATCTAATGCCATCCATGCCCTCCATGATGTTTACATTAAAGAGACCCCACAGAAAGATTCAGTCCATGCACTACTGAGTACCCTTGGTCAAAAGGCCCCAACACCACCCAAAAAAATCAAAAAACACACAAAAATCACCACAATCCAATGCCATCCATGCCCTAAATGATGTTGAAATTCAACAAAACAGTTGTATCATGCACCCATAACTAACCCTGTTCCTACTGGATACTGTGGCTACCCACAATATATTTTATTTAATGTTCTGAAAAAGTTCCAAAATTGTAGTTGCAGCAACTGTAATGCCCCAAACAAACAACATCAACTTACTTGTGAAATTTCTAATCCAAAAGTGATCCATAGAAAGTCAAAAAGGCCTCAAATCCAAATATCCATCAGCATCCACATAAAGTAACCCTTCAAGGTCAAGATCATATTCAAAGTGACCAGGACATGAACAAAGCACTGGGAGGAGCCTGCTGGACAAGAACAGGAAGTTGGAGACTGTGGGGCACTTCCTTCCTCCTATCCCCCCCCCAAAATGGACTCCTTGCAAAAAAAAGTGTGGTAAATGTCAACCTGAGGAGTTATTCTGATAAAAATCATCATTTTCAGAAGGTTTATGCTGCCTGCTGGTGGATTTCTTTAACAGAATTGCAAATTTTGCAATTTCGCGAGTTCGAGATTTTAGCTGCCCGCCGCTTCTACGTGTTCGCAATTGTTTACTCCCGCGATGCGTGATCACGAGCCTTCATGACGTACTCGCGTTGACAAACTCTCGCTGTGCAAGGTGGCGGGCGCGATGACATAATCGCGGTCGACAAACTCCTGCGAGATCACGCAGCCAGATCCAAAATGGTGCAGCACACGCAAACATGGAGAAAAACAACTCTTCAAACTCTGAATGACGGTAAGTGAACGCCGCGCGCGGCAATATTGTACTTTTTTAAGGGCGACCAAGCAAAAAAATCTGCTGCGTGAGAATTTGCGAATTTTCGGCAAATTCGCGAGAATTCGCGAATTGCGAATTTGCCGAAAATCTGCAAATTCCGTGAGCGGAACTGATTTTACGCCCATGCTTAGTGTCCAGACGGCTTCCCTTTCGTGCCCGGCCATCTGGTCGCCCAGATCCCCTCGACCATCTGGTCGCCCAGATCCCCTCGGCCATCTGGTCGCCCGCAATGCTTTCCTACGGGGCGACCAGATAGCCTCCCTTTCGTGCCCGGCCATCTGGTTGCTCAGATCCCCTCGGCCATCTGGTCGCCAGGATCCCCTCGGCCATCTGGTCGCTCGGATCCCCTCGGCCATCTGGTCGCCCGGATCCCCTTGGCCATCTGGTCGCCCGCAATGCTTTCCTATGGGGCGACCAGATGGCCGGACTTCCCTGGAAGTCCCGATGAGGTGCCATTTGCCTCCCGGATCCCAGCGAGGGCTCCAGGAGGTCGGGTACTTGGCCGCCTTAGGTCCCCTCTGTCACATCGTGTGCACGGATTACAAGAAAGGGGGGTAATTTTCCTCCGGATTACTAGGGAGAGGGTGAGTCAGACCTCCGTGAGGTCTGGCGATTCTGAATCAGGGGAAGGCAGGACCAGGGCCCGCCCGCAGGGGCCCCCAGGGGCCCGGGGACGCTCCTGCCTCTCAGCCCCTTGCCGATGGTCGTTTTTCTCTGAGTTTGCTCAGGCAGACCTCCGTGAGGTCCGGCCATGCTGAGAGGGGGAATGCAGTACTGGGGCCCGCCTACTGGGGCCCCCAGGGGACCGGGGACGCTTCTTCCTCTCAGTCCCTTGCCGATGGTCGTTTTTCTCCGAGTTTGCTCAGGCAGACCTCTGTGAGGTCTGGCCATGCTGAGAGGGGGAAGGCAGCCCTGGGCCCGCCCGCTGGGGCCCACAGGGGCCCGGGGATGCTCCTGCCTCTCAGTCCCTTGCCGATGGTCGTTTTTCTCCGAGTTTGCTCAGGCAGTCCTCTGTGAGGTCTGGCCATGCTGAGAGGGGAAGACAGCACCGGGGCCTGCCCGACGGGGCCCCCAGGGGCCCGGGAATGCTCCTGCCTCTCAGCCCCTTGCCGATGGTACTTTTTCCCAGAGTTTGCTCAGGCAGACCTCCGTGAGGTCGGGCCATGCTGAGAGGGGAAAGGCAGTCCTGGGGCCCCCAGTGGCCCGGGATGCACCTGCCTCACGGGCTTCTTGCCGATGGTCTTTTTTCTTGGAGTCTGAGTGCCCCGGCAGCAG
>NC_141691.1:715919799-715934799 GCF_964263255.1 Lissotriton vulgaris
TTATACATCAGGAGTAGCCCCCCCCAGTCTGATAATTAGGATTGAGCCACGTATATTTTTGGATGATATAAAATTCCGTACAGATTGGAGTTTTATCGCTAATAAATGTACCAGAGACTGGCTCATTCTGATTATTAGCACGGCCCAACGATTAAGCGAAGAACTCTTAAAAGAGATTCTTGAGCTGGAAGAAAAAATAGCGAATGATACTACTCTTGTGGACAGCAAAGAACATCTGCAGAAGATACAGGACGACCTTGCAGACTACAAAAACTACATGGTCAACCAAAAGATTAAGGGACTGACAAAGAATCTGGAGAGGTACACTCATGAGTGGGCTTTCCCTTATGTAAAGGAGGAATATTACCAGCAAGCACCTGAACAGCACTTTGCAGGTAGTAGGCAAAGAGGCAGGGGAGGGAGACAACAGCCCAGACGCACACCCAATAACTGGACGTTTGATAATACGTCCAGTGAGGAAGAGGAAGAACCCCAGCAAAGTAACAGAGTTAGGTTCAATCAACAGAACCGTCAGACTGAAGATTTAGGCACTCTATTACGTTCTTTTTTAGAGCAGGGCCAGAGAACCAACCACAACAGGGGAAGGGGAACCGCAGGACGAGGCAGAGGGAGAGGCAATCCAGCACCCCAATGGCAGACCTTTTCACCCAGGGTGACCCGCAGTCGGGGGCGAACAGACAACTAAATGAGAGTATTGTAGTAAACCTATCTGATCACATGTTAACATCTGGTGAGGAACGTGTGCTCAACAAAGGGTTGGGGTTTGTTCCGACGCCGAAACATGATTCATTTAGGTGTCGCATAGAATTCCACGAGACAATGCGGAGAATTAAACTTAAGAAATTCTTCGCACAAAAAGATAATGACAAAGAGACGGACCAATTCCGTGGTACTAATCTGAAAAAACCTTCCACATTTTGCCCTATGTCATCTGCAGTTGGCCCAGAGGTGACAGTATTTGAGGCGAAAGTTCTCCAAGATATCGAGAATCTAGAAAAATCCCAGGAACGTTCGAATCACACTAATATGACAAGAGAAGACTGGGAGGCAGTAAGAGGACTGGAAAAGAATACCTCGTTGACTATAAAGTCAGCGGATAAGGGAGGGGCGGTGGTGGTCCTTAATACGCAGGATTATGATACAGAGATACATCGCTTGTTGAATGTGCGTACCAACTACCAACCCCTTAGAAAGGATCCGGTTGATGACCTGTTGAAAACCATTAGAGAGATGGTCAATAAAGCTAAAACCAACAAATGGATATCAGTAAAAGAAGCGGAGTTCCTTGTGAATAATACCCCCAGGACTCCGGCATTCTATATTTTACCCAAGATTCACAAGCCTACCCGCCCCCCGCCGGGGAGACCCATAGTATCGGGTATACAATCAGTGTTGGAACCCCTTTCGCAGTATGCGGATTACTTCCTACGCGAGTCAGTGGTGAATCAACGGTCATTTGTTAAGGACACCACAGATGTGCTAAACATGCTGGAGAGCACTTCGTATAACCCTAACACTCAGTTTCTGGTGACTATCGATATTGAGTCACTGTATACGAGTATCCCCCAGGACGCGACGTTGGTGGCAGCGGCGCGCGCTCTGGGGGATCTCGAATGGTTCTATGATGCTCCACAATCATTCGTCATGGAATGTATAGAGTTGGCACTCACCCGAAATTATTTCGGATACAAAGACCAACTTTATTTACAAACCTCCGGAACGTCTATGGGGGCCACTATGGCCCCCAGCCTGGCATGCATTTATGTGGGCCGGTTTGAAGAGCACATCGTCTATCCTGATACCAACCCCTTCCAGCGGCACATTTGTCTCTGGAAGAGATATATAGACGATGTGCTCTGCGTTTGGTCAGGTACTGAGGAATCCTTGCTTGAGTTTCTGACATGGTTGAACTCACAGGACCAGAGTTTGAGATTTACTTGGTCATACAGCCATACCACTGCTGTGTACCTGGACCTTGAAATTAAAGCACACAGTGAAGGTGGTCTTAGCACCAGGGTACATCAGAAGCTGACTGATAGAAATTCGCTTCTCATGTACCAGTCATACCACCCTAGAGCCCTCCGCGATAACCTTCCGGTGGGTCAATTCCTACGGTACCGGAGAAATTGCTCTACTACCAGGGATTTTTTGGTACAGTCGGATGACTTAACCAGGAAACTTGAACAACGCAGCTATCCCAGGAAAGTGATCAAGAACGCAAGAAAGAGGGCCCTGAATACACCTCGGAGTGTCCTTCTCGAACATACCAACAGAGAAAGAAAAGATTGCCTCCCGGTGGTGATGACCTTTGACCCAATGGCGACGAAAATCAGACAGTCCATCAGAAAACATTGGGCCTTATTGTCTAACAAGGATTTCTGTATGCCACCACCTAGGTTTGCCTTTAAAAGGTCAGGCAACTTGAAGGATAGGCTTGTCCATACCCGTGCCCCCTTACTCCAGAGGAATGATTCCACGACCGTACCCAATGGGCACTACCCGTGCGGAATGTGCTCGGTTTGTCCGCTAACAACTAAAAACACAAGTGTAATTTTGAGTTCAGGGAAGGAATGGTTCCTGAACCACTTCAGCAATTGTAATACCACGAATGTGGTTTACAGATTGCTGTGCTGTTGTGGTCTCCAATATATTGGTCTGACCACACGAAAAATTAAAGTGCGTATTCAGGAACACCTAAGTACCATCAGGTCAGGTAAACTAACCACAAAACTAGTCCAGCATTGTCACAAAGAAAAACATGGTTTCACTTGGACCGTACTTAAAACAGTGAAGGGCAACCCACAAAACATGGAGACAGTATTGCTAAACAAGGAAGCAAGATGGATTTATGGTGAACATAGTGACACACAGGGTCTTAACGAGATTATTGAATGGAACAGACTAAAATAAATCCATGCTGTTTTATGAGGATGGTCATTTGTCCCCACAGCACCTACACACTCTTCATGCAATCAGTTGTCATTTGCTGTCCATAATGAGTATGTACTGTATTTTGCTTGGCTGATCTGACCGGTGTCTTGTAGTGTTGAGCAGTATACACAAGATTAAAGTAGCTCCATAGGCTCCCTTGTCATGATCATGCCCTAGTTTTGTTTTCCCATAATGATAATGACATTTTTGAGATCAGTGCAAACTTCTATCTGTCAATTCCGGGCGGGTATGCAAGAATTATAAAGAGCCAGTATATGGGTCGGACTGCTACTGACCAGCGCTCCGCCATGTGGAGTGAGATACACAGTGTGTATGAAGGCACTGTCAACATTGCTGCATCCTTTAAGATCTTAATAATGATAATATCCCTTCATCAAGTTGTTACTCATATGTGAGCGCGCAGCAACTAATTTAGTTCACACAGCCGTTGGTTTGGGGTAAAATTGTTTGCATATAGCAGTAACGAGACTGATAAAAACATCGAAAAAACACATCCAAAGATGGCGCCCACAGGAGTGCAAACTAGTAGGCGCCCCTGCGCATGCCTGGGAAGTCACGTGACCGGACTACTCCCGGTCTCGCTGCAATCAACATTGTGGTTAAATAACCCAGATAGCGAGCATCCGGCGTTCCTGGGATGATTTGAGGTCCTGGTTTCAAAGGTGTACGGTAAGGAGAGGGGTGAAAACCTGAGTAGAAGCACCCAGCGAGGCATAAGAGAGACATGGAGAGTCCGTGAGCTCGGGTGACTCTCTAATTACTTTTTAAATATTCGGAAGCAGGCGCGTTGTTTTTCACTCAGCAGTTACATGAGAGCAAGCTTGGCTTCCCATTACTTTTCAAGTATTCGGATGCTGGCGCTGTGATTTTCGCGCAATTCGGCAATTATATGAGAGCCAGCTAGGCTTTCCATTTAACTTTTAAGCACTGTCGAGATGAGGGATAGAGTTTTTCAACATCAGGGTTGAGTGGGAAGCAATCGACTTACGAGCAAGTTGTGCGTTGAGTGCCTTTACAGTTCACTGATGTAGGCGCCCAGCATAGGTTGTTGATCAGATGGTCTTTACCCCTTGCAGACTGATGTATCAATCGACACAAAACAAAGTGGATGGGGGTTTGAACAGCTGGTATGAGAAGACAGGGCTGAATCAGGGTAAATAGTGCCTTATTATTTTTGACCCCAATATTTTTCTAGAGGAATAAGATGTCCAGATTGGTGCCACAACAAGGTTTTTAATGGTTCTATACGGGTGTGTTGTTGTTTTTTCAACTCAACAGTGTCCAGAAAGAGGTGTCCACAATCGGTGCAGTGACCGAGTGTTAATACCCTGATGAATCTGCCAAAAGCATTGGGGCAGTGAAACATGTCGGTATCAGGTATTGGTATGCATATTTAAGCTACCAGCCGTTTTAATTCACCAGCACACACTAATATAAATAATAAAGATATATAGTGAGTGTGTCTGATGATTTTATGTCACTTGTTTATGTTGGTCACACTAGTTGGCTATTGTTGTAAGCTTTCTGTCTAGCACCGTTTTACACGCATTTTTGCTTTTGTGTTGTACACTTTCTGTGTTTTGTACACTCATTTCTTTCTGGATTGGAATGGCAACCGATGATGAGAAAGGGGCATAGAATTGGTAAAAATATCTGCCAAGTTCCCCGAGGGTTGTTCGCCCGTGAGGTGCCTTCCTCTCCACCACACATTTTTCTCATCTCTTCACCTGTTTGAGTGTGGAATGATGGACTGTCTGACCAAGGGCAGTTACCATTGGACATTTTGAGTTGATTGCCACCCGGTAATTTTTAAGGTTCTAAGATACAAACACTGTTTTGTGTATGGACAGCAAGACATTAGAGAAAACACACCTCACTGTGAAGAGAAAGGGGGTTGTCTCTGGTACATTGTAATAATAGGTCCAGAGCAAGTGTACTCTCATGTTGAGTAAATAGAGTACCTGTCCTGGGTACAGGGATCTTTTTTGTGAATTATTGTTTAGAGTGGAGGGCGATCCCGGTGGTACTTTCTGTATCCCTCTTGGCTCCTTTTGTGTTTTGGGATGCCAGATCTTACCTTGATCTTTCTTGTACACTCCCCCGCTGGTCCATAACGAATTTGGGCCGATAAATTAGAATAGAGTCTAGCTAAGAAATGGATAATAGCAGGGGGGGCACCCATACCCAATAAGGTTGACCACAACAAAGTGTGGTCAACCAGATCGAAGGCGCTAGAAAGATCCGCAAAACACAGATACAAAGATCCTGGTTTGGCCTTGGTGTATTTTCCAATTAAAAGATTCAGGTTAATACATTGTTCTATAGTACCAAGGCCTTTTCTAAAGCCATATTGGGATGGGGCGAGAATATTATTGTCTATAGCCCATTCTTCCAATCGTGATAGTAAGACCCTACTCAAAATTTTTAGTGAGGAGTCCAGAAGGGAGATAGGGCGGTAGTTCTTGGCCTCTCCTCTATCCCCCTTCTTATAGATAGGAATTATAATGGATTCACCCCAACTTAAGGGGTCTTGTTATCCACAGCGGCATTAAACCCTAAGGTTAGTAATGGACTCCAGAGGGCCAAATCATATTTATAAAGGTCAATTGGCACCCCATCTGGGCCAGGTGCCTTCCCTCCTTTACTGTTCTTTATAGCCAAGTCTACTTCATGAATCATGATTCCCAGGGGTTCAACTGGAGTAATGAGATTGTTACAGATGTTATCATTAGACTCTCCAGTTGGATCAAAAATCCCTGAGAAATGTAAAACCCAACTATCTTCGCTTACTTGGGCGGTAAGGACTGGGAATTCTTCCTTTTGGAGAAATGGGCTATTAATAGTACTCCAGAACAGCTTGATATCCCGGGGGGCTGCTGCTTTGTTCAAATCGTCCCAGGCTAGTTCTCTAAGCTCTTGTTTCCTGTCTCTTAGTGCAATGTTATAATTGGCCCTCAAGTGTTTGACAGCTTCCCTGTCTCTAGGCAGGTTGGAAAGGGCAAGCTTAAGGGCTTTTAAAGCCTTAGTGCAGGCCTGGTTAAACCAGCCCAATGTTTCCCTATTAATTGGGACCTTCTTGGTAGTAAGGGTTTGCTTGATTATGGTACCCAGTTTCTCAAAATTATTTACAATACAATCAGGTGGGCATCAATTTCGAGACAACAGAGTATCGTTTTTAGACCAGCTTTCACAACACTACGATGTAAATTCTCGGATTTTTCCCCACACCACTTAATACGTATCCCGTTTGGCCTACATGGGATAATGTCATCTACAACCCTACCGGTAAATTCTTTCCTAGTGATCTCACAAAAGATGGACATAGTTAGAGCATTGTGGTCACTCAGTCCAAGATCAAGAATAGACGGGACCGTACAATGTGGGACTATCCGGGTTGAGATGAGCAAATAATCAACAATAGAAACAGCATTCCTCCCCGTAAAAGTTGGGGCCATGTTACCCTCATTATCAGGGGCATGTTGATGGATGGACATGTCATACTTTAACATAAGGTTGTTGAGGGAAGTACCATAGGGGGAGTGTAAAAAGTGTAATGAATACTCCCCATTGTCCCCATCATACCCACAAGCTGTTGTATAAGAGAGAGGGCAGGTTCTGATGTTTAAAATCTCCCCCCCATATAATATCATAGGATATGGCCGAATTATAGACAATTGAGTCTAAGGTTGTTTCATGTTCATCCACAACAGAGGTACTGGTTGGGTCAAAGGTGTTATTATAGTGGTTAATCAGCAGAATATTTCTACCCCTACTAACCATTATTTCCAATATCTGCGAATGGGACCCCACTTGATGGCTTTTTCTTACATGTACAGGGAGGTGTACAGATAGTAAAATCAGAAGTCCGCCTTTAGCCCTCCCCATAACAGATTCTTCAGCATGACAATTGTAAGAGACAAAACCATCGTAGTGAATATCTTCCACAGACCATGTTTCTTGCAGACACAAAATGTCAAAGTCCGAGATGTGTTCTCTCCATCCCAGGGCTACAACTTTTTGTCGCCACCCTGCAATATTCCAACTTGCCATTGAGTATCCTGATGGCTTGGGGACCTGTACCAGTTCAGTGGGGGTAACTATGATGGATGGTGTTGCATGACCCACATCAGTAGGTCCCAGGACATGAGGTACTGGCTTTCATTAATCAAGAACGAAAGTCGGAGGTTCAAAGACGTTCAGATACCGTCGTAGTTCCGACCATAAACGATGCCGACTAGCGATCCGGCGGCGTTATTCCCATGACCCGCCGAGCAGCTTCCAGGAAACCAAAGTATTTGGGTTCCAGGGGGAGTATGGTTGCAAAGCTGAAACTTAAAGGAATTGACGGAAGGGCACCACCAGGAGTGGAGCCTGTGGCTTAATTTGACTCAACACTGGAAACCTCACCCGTCCCGGACATGGAAAGGATTGACAGATTGCTAGCTCTTTCTCGATTCTGTGGGTCCTGGTGCATGGCCGTTCTTAGTTGGTGGAGCGATTTGTCTAGTTAATTCCGATAACAAACGAGACTTCTTCCATGCTAACTAGTTACGCGACCCCCAGTGGTCGGTGTCCAACTTCTTAGAGGGACAAGTGGCGTTCAGCCACACGAGATCGAGCAATGACAGGTCTGTGATGCCCTTAGATGTCCGGGGCTCACCTGGCTCAGTACGAGAGGAACCGCAGGTTCAGACATTTGGTGTATGTGCTTGGCTGAGGAGCCAATGGGGCGAAGCTACCATCTGTGGGATTATGACTGAACGCCTCTAAGTCAGAATCCCCCCGAAATCGTATCAATACCTCAGTGCCGTGGAGCCTCGGTTGGCCTGGGATAGCCGGCCTCTCTTGGGGGGCCGGTGCGTAGAGCCCCCGCTTGGGGACCGGAGTGCGGACGGAAGGGGGGCCGCCTCCATCACCCTTAGTGCACCGCATATTCGTGGGACACCCGGTGCAAAATCATTCGTAGACGACCTGATTCTGGGTCAGGGTTTCGTAAGTAGCAGAGCAGCTACCTCGCTGCGATCTATTGAGAGTCATCCTCTGAGCCAAGCTTTTGTATCTCCGTGCATGGGGGCCCGCGGATGCCTCCCTCCACCACATCCAGGGGTGGGTCCCTCTGCCGCCAGGCCGGCGGGAGGGACGCGGAGGGGTTAACACGGGTCCATGGGAGGCTGCCTTCACAACGTGCCCTTCGGCATGGGGGCCTCCCCCTCCTGTCCCTGCCCCACAGGGGTGCGGGGATGGGGGCCACCATCCCTTGCAGGTCAGCAGGGTGACCAGATGGCCCACTGCTCCCAGGCAGGGAGTTGAGGAGCAGCCACCTGGGGGAAGGAAGCTCCAGAGCTTCTGCCTTGGTGCACCTGGACCCCCTTGCCGGACTGCAAGGGCGACTGGGTACGACAGCCTCCCAGGCCATCTGGGCGCTGGGTCGTCCCAGGCCATCTGGTCACCTGGCTGTGTGACCAGATGGCCCTGCAGGCAGGGTGACCAGATGGCCCTGTGGGCTGGGTGACCAGATGGCCCTGCGGGCTGGGTGACCAGATGGCCCTTCGGGCCGGCGGCTGGGCCCACAGAAAGACTCAGTCCATGCACCACTGAGTACCCCTGGGCAAAAGGCCCCAACAACAGCCCAAAAATCGAAAAACACACAAAAATCACCACAATCCAATGCCATCCATGCCCTCAATCATGTTCAAATTCAAGACACCCCACAGAAAGACTAGGCCCATGCACCACTGAGTACCCCTAGGCATAACGGATGAAAGCATGGCAGACTGGGTGCAGGCCTATGGCACAACAAAGCACACTGCCTGGCTTCAAAATGGCCCCCAGACCCCCACCACTTGGCCAGGCCCTGCCTGTACCAGTCCTCAAAATGGCCCCCAACCACATGGACAGGCTCCATCAACACCCCAAAAACATCAAAAAACACACAATAATCACCACAATCCAATGCCCTCCATGCCCTCCATGATGTTTACATTAAAGAGACCCCACAGAAAGACTCAGTCCATGCACCACTGAGTACCCCTGGCAAAAGGTCCCAACAACAGCCCAAAAATCGAAAAACACACAATAAGCACCACAATCCAATGCCATCCATGCCCTCAATCATGTTCAAATTCAAGACACCCCACAGAAACACTAGTCCCATGCACCACTGAGTACCCCTGGGCACAATGGATGAAAGCATGGCAGACTGGGGGCAGGCCTATGGCACAACAAAGCACACTGCCTGGCTTCAAAATGGCCCCCAGACCCCCACCACATGGCCAGGCCCTGCCTGTACCAGTCCTCAAAATGGCCCCCAACCACATGGACAGGCTCCATCAACACCCCAAAAACATCAAAAAACACACAAAAATCACCACAATCCAATACCCTCCATGCCCTCCATGATGTTTACATTAAAGAGACCCCACAGAAAGACTCAGTCCATGCACCACTGAGTACCCCTGGGCAAAAGGCCCCAACAACAGCCCAAAAATCGAAAAACACACAATAAGCACCACAATCCAATGCCATCCATGCCCTCAATCATGTTCAAATTCAAGACACCACACAGAAAGACTAGGCACATGGACCACTGAGTACCCCTGGGAATAATGGATGAAAGCATGGCAGACTGGGTGCAGGCCTATTGCACAACAAAGCACAATGCCTGGCTTCAAAATGGCCCCTAGACCCCCACCACATGGCCAGGCCCTGCCTGTACCAGTCCTCAAAATGGCCCCCACTCACATGGACAGGCCCCATCAACACCCCAAAAAATCGAAAAACACACAAAAATCACCACAATCCAATGCCATCCATGCCCTCCATGATGTTTACATTAAAGAGACCCCACAGAAAGACTCAGTCCATGCACCTCTGAGTACCCCTGGGCAAAAGGCCCGACAACAGCCCAAAAATCGAAAAACACACAAAAATCACAACAATCCAATGCCCTCCATGCCCTCAATCATGTTCAAATTCAAGACACCCCACAGAAAGACCAGGCCCATGCACCACTGAGTACCCCTGGGCATAGCGGATGAAAGCATGGCAGACTGGGTGCTGGCCTATGGCACAACAAAGCACACTGCCTGGCTTCAAAATGGCCCCAAGACCCCCACCACATGGCCAGGCCCTGCCTGTACCAGTCCTCAAAATGGCCCCCAACCACATGGACAGGCTCCATCAACACCCCAAAAACATCGAAAAACACACAAAAATCACCACAATCCAATGCCCTCCATGCCCTCCATGATGTTTACGTTAAAGAGACCCCACAGAAAGACTCAGTCCATGCATCACTGAGTACCCCTGGGCAAAAGGCCCCAACAACAGCCCAAAAATCGAAAAACACGCAATAAGCACCACAATCCAATGCCATCCATGCCCTCAATCATGTTCAAATTCAAGACACCACACAGAAAGACTAGGCCCATGTACCACTGAGTACCCCTGGGAATAATGGATGAAAGCATGGCAGACTGGGTGCAGGCCTATTGCACAACAAAGCACAATGCCTGGCTTCAAAATGGCCCCTAGACCCCCACCACATGGCCAGGCCCTGCCTGTACCAGTCCTCAAAATGGCCCCCTCTCACATGGACAGGCCCCATCAACACCCCAAAAAATCAAAAAACACACAAAAATCACCGCAATCCAATGCCATCCATGCCCTCCATGATGTTTACATTAAAGAGACCCCACAGAAAGACTCAGTCCATGCACCTCTGAGTACCCCTGGGCAAAAGGCCCGACAACAGCCCAAAAATCGAAAAACACACAAAAATCACCACAATCCAATGCCATCCATGCCCTCAATCATGTTCAAATTCAAGACACCCCACAGAAAGACCAGGCCCATGCACCACTGAGTACCCCTGGGCATAACGGATGAAAGCATGGCAGACTGGGTGCTGGCCTATTGCACAACAAAGCACACTGCCTGGCTTCAAAATGGCCCCTAGACCCCCACCACATGTCCAGGCCCTGCCTGTACCAGTCCTCAAAATTGCCCCCACCCACATGGACAGGCCCCATCAACACCCCAAAAAATAAAAAAACACACAAAAATCACCACAATCCAATGCCATCCATGCGCTCCATGATGTTTACATTAAAGAGACCCCACAGAAAGACTCAGTCCATGCACCACTGAGTACCCCTGGGCAAAAGGCCCCAACAACAGCCCAAAAATCGAAAAACACACGCAAATCACCACAATCCAATGCCTTCCATGCCCTCAATCATGTTCAAATTCAAGACACCCCACAGAAGGCCTAGGCCCATGCACCACTGAGTACCCCTGGGCATAATGGATGAAAGCATGGCAGACTGGGTGCAGGCCTATGGCACAAAATAGCACACTGCCTGGCTTCAAAATGGCCCCTAGACCCCCACCACATGGCCAGGCCCTGTTTGTACCAGTCCTCAAAATGGCCTCCACCCACATGGACAGGCCCCATCAACACCCAAAAAAATCGAAAAACACACAACAATCACCACAATCTAATGCCATCCATGCCCTCCATGATGTTTACATTAAAGAGACCCCACAGAAAGACTCAGTCCATGCACCACTGAGTACCCTTGGGCAAAAGGCCCCAACACCACCCAAAAAAATCGATAAACACATAAAAATCACCACAATCCAATGCCATCCATGCCCTAAATGATGTTGAAATTCAACAAAACAGTTGTATCATGCACCCATAACTAACCCTGTTCCTACTGGATACTGTGGCTACCCACCATATATTTTATTTTATGTTCTGAAAAAGTTCCAAAATTGTAGTTGCAGCAACTGTAATGCCCCAATCAAACAACATCAACTTACTTGTGAAATTTCTAATCCAAAAGTGATCCAAAGAAAGTCAAAAAGGCCTCAAATCCAAATATCCAGCAGCATCCACATAAAGTTATCCTTCAAGGTCAAGATCCAATTCAAAGTTACCAGGACATGAACAAAGCACTGGGAGGAGCCTGCTGGACAAGAACAGGAAGTTGGAGACTGTGGGGCACTTCCTTCCTCCTATCCCCCCCAAAATGGACTCCTTGCAAAAAAAAGTGCGGGTAAATGTCAACCTGAGGAGTTATTCTGATAAAAATCATCATTTTCAGAAGGTTTATGCTGCCTGCTGGTGGATTTCTTTTACAGAATTGCTAATTTTGCAATTTCGCGAGTGCGAGATTTTAGCTGCCCGCCGCTTCTACGTGTTCGCAATTGTTTACTCCCGCGATGCGTGATCACGAGCCTTTATGACGTACTCGCATTGACAAACTCTCGCTGTGCAAGGTGGCGGGCGCGATGACATATTCGCGGTCGACAAACTCCTGCGAGATCACGCAGCCAGATCCAAAATGGTGCAGCACACGCAAACATGGAGAAAAACAACTCTTCAAACTCTGAATGACGGTAAGTGAACGCCGCGCGCGGCAATATTGTACTTTTTTAAGCGCGACCAAGAAAAAAAATCTGCTGCGTGAGAATTTGCGAATTTTTGGCAAATTCGCGAGAATTCGCGAATTGCGAATTTGCCGAAAATCTGCAAATTCCGTGAGCGGAACTGATTTTACGCCCATGCTTAGTGTCCAGACGGCTTCCCTTTCGTGCCCGGCCATCTGGTCGCCCAGATCCCCTCGGCCATCTGGTCGCCCGGATCCCCTCGGCCATCTGGTCGCCCGCAATGCTTTCCTACGGGGCGACCAGATAGCCTCCCTTTCGTGCCCGGCCATCTGGTTGCTCAGATCCCCTCGGCCATCTGGTCGCCAGGATCCCCTCAGCCATCTGGTCGCTCAGATCCCCTCGGCCATCTGGTCGCCCGGATCCCCTCGGCCATCTGGTCGCCCGCAATGCTTTCCTATGGGGCGACCAGATGGCCGGACTTCCCTGGAAGTCCCGATGAGGTGCCATTTGCCTCCCGGATCCCAGCGAGGGCTCCAGGAGGTCGGGTACTTGGCCGCCTTAGGTCCCCTCTGTCACATCGTGTGCACGGATTACAAGAAAGGGGGGTAATTTTCCTCCGGATTACTAGGAGAGGGTCTGTCAGACCTCCGGTGCAAAATCATTCGTAGATGACCTGATTCTGGGTCAGGGTTTCGTAAGTGGCAGAGCAGCAACCTCGCTGCGATCTATTGAAAGTCATCCTCTGAGCCAAGCTTTTGTCTCTCCGTGCGTGGGGGCCCGCGGACGCCTCCCTCCACCACATCCAGGGGTGGGTCCCTCTGCCGCCAGGCCGGCGGGAGGGACGCGGAGGGGGTAACACGGGTCCGTGGGAGGCTGCCTCCACCACGTGCCCTTCGGCACGGGGGCCTCCCCCTCCTGTCCCTGCCCCACCGGGGTGCAGGGATGGGTGCCACCATCCCTTGCGGGTCAGCAGGGTGACCAGATGGCCCATTGCTCCTGGGCAGGGAGGTGAGGAGCAGCCACCCAGGGGAAAGAAGCTCCAGAGCTTCTACCTTGGTGCACCTGGACCCCCTCGCCGGACTGCAAGGGCGAATGGGTACGACAGCCTCCCAGGCCATCTTGGCGCTGGGTCGTCCCGGGCCATCTGGCCACCTGGCTGTGTGACCAGATGGCCCTGCAGTCAGGGTGACCAGATGGCCCTGCGGGCTGGGTGACCAGATGGCCCTGCGGGCTGGCGGCTGGGCCCACAGAAAGACTCAGTCCATGCACCACTGAGTACCCCTGGGCAAAAGGCCCCAACAACAGCCCAAAAATCGAAAAACACACAAAAATCACCACAATCCAATGCCATCCATGCCCTCAATCATGTTCAAATTCAGGACACCCCACAGAAAGACTAGGCCCATGCACCACTGAGTACCCCTGGGCATAACGGATGAAAGCATGGCAGACTGGGTGCAGGCCTATGGCACAACAAAGCACACTGCCTGGCTTCAAAATGGCCCCTAGGCCCCTACCACATGTCCAGGCCCTGCCTGTACCAGTCCTCAAAATGGCCCCCACCCACATGGACAGGCCCCATCAACACCCAAAAAAATCGAAAAACACACAAAAATCACCACAATCTAATGCCATCCATGCCCTCCATGATGTTTACATTAAAGAGACCCCACAGAAAGATTCAGTCCATGCACTACTGAGTACCCTTGGGCAAAAGGCCCCAACACCACCCAAAAAAATCGAAAAAAACACACAAAAATCACCACAATCCAATGCCATCCATGCCCTAAATGATGTTGAAATTCAACAAAACAGTTGTATCATGCACCCATAACTAACCCTGTTCCTACTGGATACTGTGGCTACCCACAATATATTTTATTTAATGTTCTGAAAAAGTTCCAAAATTGTAGTTGCAGCAACTGTAATGCCCCAAACAAACAACATCAACTTACTTGTGAAATTTCTAATCCAAAAGTGATCCAAAGAAAGTCAAAAAGGCCTCAAATCCAAATATCTATCAGCATCCACATAAAGTAATCCTTCAAGGTCAAGATCCAATTCAAAGTGACCAGGACATGAACAAAGCACTGGGAGGAGCCTGCTGGACAAGAACAGGAAGTTGGAGACTGTGGGGCACTTCCTTCCTCCTATCCCCCCCCAAAATGGACTCCTTGCAAAAAAAAGTGCAGGTAAATTTCAACCTGAGGAGTTATTCTGATAAAAATCATCATTTTCAGAAGGTTTATGCTGCCTGCTGGTGGATTTCTTTTACAGAATTGCAAATTTTGCAATTTTGCGAGTGCGAGATTTTAGCTGCCCGCCGCTTCTACGTGTTCGCAATTGTTTACTCCCGCGATGGGTGATCACGAGCCTTTATGACGTACTCGCGTTGACAAACTCTCGCTGTGCAAGGTGGCGGGCGCGATGACATAATCGCGGTCGACAAACTCCTGCGAGATCACGCAGCCAGATCCAAAATGGTGCAGCACACGCAAACATGGAGAAAAACAACTCTTCAAACTCTGAATGACGGTAAGTGAACGCCGCGCGCGGCAATATTGTACTTTTTTAAGCGCGACCAAGCAAAAAAATCTGCTGCGTGAGAATTTGCAAATTTTCGGCAAATTC
>NC_141691.1:715944799-715949799 GCF_964263255.1 Lissotriton vulgaris
TAGCTGCCCGCCGCTTCTACGTGTTTGCAATTGTTTACTCCCGCGATGCGTGATCACGAGCCTTTATGACGTACTCGCGTTGACAAACTCTCGCTGTGCAAGGTGGCGGGCGCGATGACATAATCGCGGTCGACAAGCTCCTGCAAGATCACGCGGCCAGATCCAAAATGGTGCAGCACACGCAAACATGGAGAAAAACAACTCTTCAAACTCTGAATGACGGTAAGTGAACGCCGCGCGCGGCAATATTGTACTTTTTTAAGCGCGACCAAGCAAAAAAATCTGCTGCGTGAGAATTTGCGAATTTTCGGCAAATTCGCGAGAATTCGCGAATTGCAAATTTGCCGAAAATCTGCAAATTCCGTGAGCGGAACTGATTTTACGCCCATGCTTAGTGTCCAGACGGCTTCCCTTTCGTGCCCGGCCATCTGGTCGCCCAGATCCCCTCGGCCATCTGGTCGCCCGGATCCCCTCGGCCATCTGGTCGCTCAGATCCCCTCGGCCATCTGGTCGCCCGGTTTCCCCTCGGCCATCTGGTCGCCCGCAATGCTTTCCTATGTGAGACCAGATGGCCGGACTTCCCTGGAAGTCCCGATGAGGTGCCATTTGCCTCCCGGATCCCAGCGAGGGCTCCAGGAGGTCGGGTACTTGGCCGCCTTAGGTCCCCTCTGTCACATCGTGTGCACGGATTACAAGAAAGGGGGGTAATTTTCCTCCGGATTACTAGGGAGAGGGTCAGTCAGACTTCCGTGAGGTCTGGCGATTCTGAATCAGGGGAAGGCAGGACCAGGGCCCGCCCGCAGGGGCCCCCAGGGGCCCGGGGACGCTCCTGCCTCTCAGCCCCTTGCCGATGGTCGTTTTTCTCCGAGTTTGCTCAGGCAGACCTCCGTGAGGTCCGGCCATGCTGAGAGGGGGAATGCAGTACTGGGGCCCGCCCGCTGGGGCCCCCAGGGGCCCGGGGACGCTCCTGCCTCTCAGTCCCTTGCCGATGGTCGTTTTTCTCCGAGTTTGCTCATGCAGACCTCTGTGAGGTCTGGCCATGCTGAGAGGGGGAAGGCAGCCCTGGGGCCCGCCCGCTGGGGCCCCAGGGGCCCGGGGATGCTCCTGCCTCTCAGTCCCTTGCCGATGGTTGTTTTTCTCCGAGTTTGCTCAGGCAGTCCTCTGTGAGGTCTGGCCATGCTGAGAGGGGAAGACAGCACCGGGGCCCGCCCGACGGGTCCCCCAAGGGCCCGGGGATGCTCCTGCCTCTCAGCCCCTTGCCAATGGTCCTTTTTCTCAGAGTTTGCTCAGGCAGACCTCCGTGAGGTCTGGCCATGCTGAGAGGGGAAAGGCAGTCCTGGGGCCCCCAGGGGCCCGGGATGCACCTGCCTCACGGGCCTCTTGCCGATGGTCTTTTTTCTTGGAGTCTGAGTGCCCCGGCAGCAGGCATCCAGTGTACCTCCCCTTTGCTGGGTGGCCTCCCAGGGGATGCCCCGGCTGTACTCTGATCGATTGGGCACTCTCGGTCCATTTAGGGATGGACTGCTTGGCCAGCCTCGGCTGTTGTTTCAAGCAAAGAGCTTCCACCCTGCATGGACTGTCTGACTCTAGGGAGGGCCTGCCGCATGGCGGTTAGGTCGTTCACCCTACCCAGAAGAGCGAAGGCTGAGCGGCCCTGGCAGCTCGTGGCCCCCAGTGGTCTGACCCGAGTGGAAGGGGCAGGTGGTGCCAGACCCTCGGATGCTGCCTGGCTGGCAGGTCTGTGGGCCCTGTGTGCCACGCTGTCACCCCTCTCGGCCCAGCACGTTTCCACAGCAGCTTGGAACGCCTGTTCCGAGGGGTGCCGCTGCCACCAGGCTCCAGCACCCTTGCATCTTTCTCACGCTGTGCCTCGGTCTGCCTTTCCCTCCCGGGGGAGATGGCTGGGCCTGCCGGTGCCCATGTGACCGGCGCACATCTCCACACCCCTCCAGTGAGCCCTCCTGCCCAGGTGGGTGGGCTCCTTCCCCTGACAGGCTTCCGAGAGACGGAGGGTTGCACGAAGGTCGCCGGTCGGGGAGATGGGCACGCGGCTCCCACCCAGTTGTCAGGTGCAGCTACCTGGTTGATCCTGCCAGTAGCATATGCTTGTCTCAAAGATTAAGCCATGCACGTGTATGTAGACACGGCCGGTACAGTGAAACTGCGAATGGCTCATTAAATCAGTTATGGTTCCTTTGATCGCTCCATCTGTTACTTGGATAACAGTGGTAACTGCTTTGGTGACTCTAGATAACCTTGGACTGATTGGAATGAGTACACTTGAAAAACTTTAACGAGGATCCATTGGAGGGCAAGTCTGGTGCCAGCAGCCGTGGTAATTCCAGCTCCAAAAGCGTATATTAAAGTTGCTGCAGTAAAAAAGCTTTAAGCGTTTACTTTGAAAAAATTAGAGTGTTCAAAGCAGGCCGGTCGCCTGAATACTTCAGCTAGGAATAATGGAATAGGACTCCTGTTCTATTTTGTTGGTTTTCAGAACTGGGGCCATGATTAAGAGGGACGGCCGGGGGCATTCGTATTGTGCCGCTAGAGGTGAAATTCTTGGACCGGCGCAAGACGAACCAAAGCGAAAGCATTTGCCAAGAATGTTTTCATTAATCAAGAACGAAAGTCGGAGGTTCAAAGATGATCAGATACCGCCGTAGTTCCGACCACAAACGATGCCGACTAGCGATCCGGCGGCGTTATTCCCATGACCCGCCGAGCAGATTCCAGGGACCCAAAGTATTTGGGTTCCGGGGGGAGTATGGTTGCAAAGCTGAAACTTAAAGGAATTGACGGAAGGGCACCACCAGGAGTGGAGCCTGTGGCTTAATTTGACTCAACACGGGAAACCTCACCCGTCCCGGACATGGAAAGGATTGACAGATTGCTAGCTCTTTCTCGATTCTGTGGGTCCTGGTGCATGGCCGTTCTTAGTTGGTGGAGCGATTTGTCTAGTTAATTCCGATAACAAACGAGACTTCTTCCATGCTAACTAGTTACGCGACCCCCAGTGGTCGGTGTCCAACTTCTTAGAGGGACAAGTGGCGTTCAGCCACACGAGATCGAGCAATGACAGGTATGTGATGCCCTTAGATGTCCGGGGCTCACCCGGCTCAGTACGAGAGGAACCGCAGTTTCAGACATTTGGTGTATGTGCTTGGCTGAGGAGCCAATGGGGCGAAGCTACCATCTGTGGGATTATGACTGAACGCCTCTAAGTCAGAATCCCCCCTAAATCGTATCAATACCTTAGTGCCGTGGAGCCTCGGTTGGCCTGGGATAGCCGGCCTCTCTTGGGGGGCCGGTGCGTAGAGCTGCTCGCTTGGGGACCGGAGTGCGGACGGAAGGGGGCTGCCTCCATCACCCTTAGTGCACTGCATATTCGTGGGACACCTGGTGCAAAATCATTCGTAGATGACCTGATTCTGGGTCAGGGTTTCGGAAGTAGCAGAGCAGCAACGTCGCTACGATCTATTGAAAGTCATCCTCTGAGCCAAGCTTTTGTCTCTCCGTGCGTGGGGGCCCGCGGACGCATTCCTCCACCACATCCAGGGGTGGGTCCCTCTGCCGCCAGGCCGGTGGGAGGGACGCGGAGGGGGTAACACGGGTCCGTGGGAGGCTGCCTCCACCACGTGCCCTTCGGCACGGGGGCCTCCCCCTTCTGTCCCTGCCCCACCGGGGTGCAGGGATGGGGGCCACCATCCCTTGCGGGTCAGCAGGGTGACCAGATGGCCCACTGCTCCTGGGCAGGGAGGTGAGGAGCAGCCACCCAGGGGAAAGAAGCTCCAGAGCTACTACCTTGGTGCACCTGGACCCCCTCGCCGGACTGCAAGGGCGATTGGGTACGACAGCCTCCCAGGCCATCTTGGCGCTGGGTCGTCCCGGGCCATCTGGCCACCTGGCTGTGTGACCAGATGGCCCTGCAGTCAGGGTGACCAGATGGCCCTGCGGGCTGGGTGACCAGATGGCCCTGCGGGCTGGGTGACCAGATGGCCCTGCGGGCTGGCGGCTGGGCCCACAGAAAGACTCAGTCCATGCACCACTGAGTACCCCTGGGCAAAATGCCCCAACAACAGCCCAAAAATCGAAAAACACACAAAAATCACCACAATCCAATGCCATCCATGCCCTCAATCATGTTCAAATTCAAGACACCCCACAGAAAAACTAGGCCCATGCACCACTGAGTACCCCTGGGCATAGCGGATGAAAGCAGGGCAGACTGGGTGCAGGCCTATGGCACAACAAAGCACACTGCCTAGCTTCAAAATGGCCTCTAGACCCCTACCACATGTCCAGGCCCTGCCTGTACCAGTCCTCAAAATGGCCCCCACCCACATGGACAGGCCCCATCAACACCCAAAAAATCGAAAAACACACAAAAATCACCACAATCTAATGCCATCCATGCCCTCCATGATGTTTACATTAAAGAGACCCCACAGAAAGATTCAGTCCATGCACTACTGAGTACCCTTGGGCAAAAGGCCCCAACACCACCCAAAAAAATCGAAAAACACACAAAAATCACCACAATCCAATGCCATCCATGCCCTAAATGATGTTGAAATTCAACAAAACAGTTGTATCATGCACCCATAACTAACCCTGTTCCTACTGGATACTGTGGCTACCCACAATATATTTTATTTAATGTTCTGAAAAAGTTCCTAAATTGTAGTTGCAGCAACTGTAATGCCCCAAACAAACAACATCAACTTACTTGTGAAATTTCTAATCCAAAAGTGATCCAAAGAAAGTCAAAAAGGCCTCAAATCCAAATATCCATCAGCATCCACATAAAGTAATCCTTCAAGGTCAATATCCAATTCAAAGTGACCAGGACATGAACAAAGCACTGGGAGGAGCCTGCTGGACAAGAACAGGAAGTTGGAGACTGTGGGGCACTTCCTTCCTCCTATCCCCCCCCCCAAAATGGACTCCTTGCAAAAAAAAGTGCAGGTAAATGTCAACCTGAGGAGTTATTCTGATAAAAA
>NC_141691.1:715964799-715967299 GCF_964263255.1 Lissotriton vulgaris
CTACTGGATACTGTGGCTACCCACAATATATTTTATTTAATGTTCTGAAAAAGTTCCAAAATTGTAGTTGCAGCAACTGTAATGCCCCAAACAAACAACATCAACTTACTTGTGAAATTTCTAATCCAAAAGAGATCCAAAGAAAGTCAAAAAGGCCTCAAATCCAAATATCCAGCAGCATCCACATAAAGTAATCCTTCAAGGTCAAGATCCAATTCAAAGTGACCAGGACATGAACAAAGCACTGGGAGGAGCCTGCTGGACAAGAACAGGAAGTTGGAGACTGTGGGGCACTTCCTTCCTCCTATCCCCCCCCCCCCCAAAATGGACTCCTTGCAAAAAAAAGTGCGGTAAATGTCAACCTGAGGAGTTATTCTGATAAAAATCATCATTTTCAGAAGGTTTATGCTGCCTGCTGGTGGATTTCTTTTACAGAATTGCAAATTTTGCAATTTCGCGAGTGCGAGATTTTAGCTGCCCGCCGCTTCTACGTGTTCGCAATTGTTTACTCCCGCGATGCGTGATCACGAGCCTTTATGACGTACTCGCGTTGACAAACTCTCGCTGTGCAAGGTGGCGGGCTCTCCGTGCGTGGGGGCCCGCGGACGCCTCCCTCCACCACATCCAGGGGTGGGTCCCTCTGCCGCCAGGCCGGCGGGAGGGACGCGGAGGGTGTAACACGGGTCCGTGGGAGGCTGCCTCCACCACGTGCCCTTCGGCACGGGGGCCTCCCCCTCCTGTCCCTGCCCCACCGTGGTGCAGGGATGGGGGCCACCATCCCTTGCGGGTCAGCAGGGTGACCAGATGGCCCACTGCTCCTGGGCAGGGAGGTGAGGAGCAGCCACCCAGGGGAAAGAAGCTCCAGAGCTTCTACCTTGGTGCACCTGGACCCCCTCGCCGGACTGCAAGGGCGATTGGGTACGACAGCCTCTCAGGCCATCTGGGCGCTGGGTCGTCCGGGCCATCTGGCCACCTGGCTGTGTGACCAGATGGCCCTGCAGTCAGGGTGACCAGATGGCCCTGCGGGCTGGGTGACCAGATGGCCCTGCGGGCTGGGTGACCAGATGGCCCTGCGGGCTGGCGGCTGGGCCCACAGAAAGACTCAGTCCATGCACCACTGAGTACCCCTGGGCAAAAGGCCCCAACAACAGCCCAAAAATCGAAAAACACACAAAAATCACCACAATCCAATGCCATCCATGCCCTCAATCATGTTCAAATTCAAGACACCCCACAGAAAGACTAGGCCCATGCACCACTGAGTACCCCTGGGCATAACGAATGAAAGCAGGGCAGACTGGGTGCAGGCCTATGGCACAACAAAGCACACTGCCTAGCTTCAAAATCGCCCCTAGACCCCTACCACATGTCCAGGCCCTGCCTGTACCAGTCCTCAAAATGGCCCCCACCCACATGGACAGGCCCCATCAACACCCAAAAAAATCGAAAAACACACAAAAATCACCACAATCTAATGCCATCCATGCCCTCCATGATGTTTACATTAAAGAGACCCCACAGAAAGATTCAGTCCATGCACTACTGAGTACCCTTGGGCAAAAGGCCCCAACACCACCCAAAAAATCGAAAAACACACAAAAATCACCACAATCCAATGCCATCCATGCCCTAAATGATGTTGAAATTCAACAAAACAGTTGTATCATGCACCCATAACTAACCCTGTTCCTACTGGATACTGTGGCTACCCACAATATATTTTATTTAATGTTCTGAAAAAGTTCCAAAATTGTAGTTGCAGCAACTGTAATGCCCCAAACAAACAACATCAACTTACTTGTGAAATTTCTAATCCAAAAGTGATCCAAAGAAAGTCAAAAAGGCCTCAAATCCAAATATCCATCAGCATCCACATAAAGTAATCCTTCAAGGTCAAGATCCAATTCAAAGTGACCAGGACATGAACAAAGCACTGGGAGGAGCCTGCTGGACAAGAACAGGAAGTTGGAGACTGTGGGGCACTTCCTTCCTCCTATCCCCCCCCCAAAACGGACTCCTTGCAAAAAAAAGTGCAGGTAAATGTCAACCTGAGGAGTTATTCTGATAAAAATCATCATTTTTAGAAGGTTTATGCTGCCTGCTGGTGGATTTCTTTTACAGAATTGCAAATTTTGCAATTTCGCGAGTGCGAGATTTTAGCTGCCCGCTGCTTCTACGTGTTCGCAATTGTTTACTCCCGCGATGCGTGAGCACGAGCCTTTATGACGTACTCGCGTTGACAAACTCTCGCTGTGCAAGGTGGCGGGCGCGATGACATAATCGCGGTCGACAAACTCCTGCGAGATCACGCAGCCAGATCCAAAATGGTGCAGCACACGCAAACATGGAGAAAAACAACTCTTCAAACTCTGAATGACGGTAAGTGAACGCCGCGCGCGGCAATATTGTACTTTTTTAAGCGCGACCAAGCAAAAAGATCTGCTGCGTGAGAATTTGCGAATTTTCGGCAAATTCGCGAGAATTCGCGAATTGCGAATTT
>NC_141691.1:715972299-716009799 GCF_964263255.1 Lissotriton vulgaris
TCGCGGTCGACAAACTCTTGCGAGATCACGCAGCCAGATCCAAAATGGTGCAGCACACGCAAACATGGAGAAAAACAACTCTTCAAACTCTGAATGACGGTAAGTGAACGCCGCGCGCGGCAATATTGTACTTTTTTAAGCGCGACCAAGCAAAAAAATCTGCTGCGTGGGAATTTGCGAATTTTTGCGAGAATTCGCGAATTGCGAATTTGCCGAAAATCTGCAAATTCCGTGAGTGGAACTGATTTTACGCCCTTGCTTAGTGTCCAGACGGCTTCCGTTTCGTGCCCGGCCATCTGGTCGCCCAGATCCCCTCGGCCATCTGGTCGCCCGGATCCCCTCGGCCATCTGGTCGCCCGCAATGCTTTCCTACGGGGCGACCAGATGGCCTCCCTTTCGTGCCCGGCCATCTGGTTGCTCAGATCCCCTCGGCAATCGTGTCGCCAGGACCCCCTCGGCCATCTGGTCGCTCAGATCCCCTCGGCCATCTGGTCGCCCGGATCCCCTCGGCCATCTGGTCGCCCGCAATGCTTTCCTATTGGGCGACCAGATGGCCGGACTTCCCTGGAAGTCCCGATGAGGTGCCATTTGCCTCCCGGATCCCTGCGAGGGCTCCAGGAGGTCGGGTACTTGGCCGCCTTAGTTCCCCTCTGTCACCTCGTGTGCACGGATTACAAGAAAGGGGGGTAATTTTCCTCCAGATTACTAGGGAGAGGGTCAGTCAGACCTCCGTGAGGTCTGGCGATTCTGAATCAGGGGAAGGCAGGACCAGGGCCCGCCCGCAGGGGCCCCCAGGGGCCCGGGGTTGCTCCTGCCTCTCAGCCCCTTGCCGATGGTCGTTTTTCTCTGAGTTTGCTCAGGCAGACCTCCGTGAGGTCCGGCCATGCTGAGAGGGGGAATGCAGTACTGGGGCCCGCCCGCTGGGGCCCCCAGGGTCCCGGGGACGCTCCTGCCTCTCGGTCCCTGGCCGATGGTTGTTTTTCTCCGAGTTTGCTCAGGCAGACCTCTGTGAGGTCTGGCCATGCTGAGAGGGGGAAGGCAGCCCTGGGGCCCGCCCGCTGGGGCCCCCAGGGCCCGGGGATGCTCCTGCCTCTCAGTCCCTTGCCGATGGTCTTTTTTCTCCGAGTTTGCTCAGGCAGTCCTCTGTGAGGTCTGGCCATGCTGAGAGGGGAAGACAGCACCGGGCCCGCCCGACGGGGCCCCCAGGGGCCCGGGGATGCTCCTGCCTCTCAGCCCCTTGCCGATGGTCCTTTTTCTCAGAGTTTGCTCAGGCAGACCTCCGTGAGGTCTGGCCATGCTGAGAGGGGAAAGGCAGTCCTGGGGCCCCCAGGGGCCCGGGATGCACCTGCCTCACGGGCCTCTTGCCGATGGTCTTTTTTCTTGGAGTCTGAGTGCCCCGGCAGCAGGCATGCAGGGGATGCTAAGCCAGTGTACCTCCTCTGTGCTGGGTGGCCTCCCAGGGGATGCCCCGGCTGTACTCTGATCGATTGGGAACTCTCGGTCCATTTAGGGATGGACTGCTTGGCCAGCCTCGGCTGTTGTTTCAAGCAAAGAGCTTCCACCCTGCATGGACTGTCTGACTCTAGGGAGGGCCTGCCGCATGGCGGTTAGGTCGTTCACCCTACCCAGAAGAGCGAAGGCTGAGCGGCCCTGGCATCTCGTGGCCCCCAGTGGTCTGACCCGAGCGGAAGGGGCAGGTGGTGCCAGACCCTCGGATGCTGCCTGGCTGGCAGGTCTGTGGGCCCTGTGTGCCACGCTGTCACCCCTCTCGGCCCAGCACGTTTCCACAGCAGCTTGGAACGCCTGTTCCGAGGGGTGCCGCTGCCACCAGGCTCCAGCACCCTTGCATCTTTCTCACGCTGCGCCTCGGCCTGCCTTTCCCTCCCGGGGGAGACGGCTGGGCCTGCCGGTGCCCATGTGACCGGCGCACCTCTCCACACCCCTCCAGTGAGCCCTCCTGCCCAGGTGAGTGGGCTCCTTCCCCTGACAGGCTTCCGAGAGACGGAGGGTTGCACGAAGGTCGCCGGTCGGGGAGATGGGCACGCGGCTCCCACCCCGTTGTCAGGTGCAGCTACCCGGTTGATCCTGCCAGTAGCATATGCTTGTCTCAAAGATTAAGCCATGCATGTGTATGTAGACACGGCCGGTACAGTGAAACTGCGAATGGCTCATTAAATCAGTTATGGTTCCTTTGATCGCTCCATCTGTTACTTGGATAACAGTGGTAACTGCTTTGGTGACTCTAGATAACCTCGGACTGATTGGAATGAGTACACTTGAAAAACTTTAGCGAGGATCCATTGGAGGGCAAGTCTGGTGCCAGCAGCCACGGTAATTGCAGCTCCAATAGCGTATATTAAAGTTGCTGCAGTAAAAAAGCTCAAAGCGTTTACTTTAAAAAAATTAGAGTGTTCAAAGCAGGCCGGTCGCCTGAATACTTCAGCTAGGAATAATGGAATAGGACTCCTGTTCTATTTTGTTGGTTTTCGGAACTGGGGCCATGATTAAGAGGGACGGCCGGGGGCATTCGTATTGTGCTGCTAGAGGTGAAATTCTTGGACCGGCGCAAGACGAACCAAAGCGAAAGCATTTGCCAAGAATGTTTTAATTAATCGTTTTGTTTCTTAAACTTTATTCGTTTGTTTTAAAAAACATCATAAAAGTATACAAAATAAAACAGTGCACATACAAAGATATAACTCCAGGGAAAGTACATATCATACGGTTGGGCAAGAAGGTTTTAGCATAAAATGTAAAAAGCCTAGTACATAAATTAGGGGAAAACCATACTTTGTCTTACTGTGATAGATTTTAAAATAAAAGTAGCAGTAAAGAAACATAAATCTGGGCTCTCAAGTGAAAATAATAACTTCATTGCATTTCCTGCGGTATACGTGGAATATTTCAAAAACATAGGTTTAAGATAATAAATGCGCTGAGCTTTGTACATAGGGCAGAGTAGGAGAAAGTGTAGTGTGCTTTGTTTAGTTAAACCGTCACACGGACAAGGGGTAACAGAGTAGCATTTCATTGTGGGAAAAGCAACCAAATTATGTACAATGCCTAGTCTCAGTCTTGAAAGTACAAATTGATGAGACCGTCTACTAATAGCATTAAGATACATAGGTATACCAGAAACATCATCTTTAAGGGAATAATAAAAAACATGAGTAGAATACTCTTTTGTTGCATTTTTCCGCTAGTCGGTTTTGACCCGCAAAAATTCATTTTTGACCTCCTGTTTGGTCAGAGAATTAATACATACAGGATCTTTACTCACATCCATATCAAACAGATCCTTAACAGTTGAAATTACATATTTTAGCCAAGGAATGTTAGAGACTTTTTCTAACAATGGACAGTCCTTAATAATATCTTTAGTAAAGGCAGTTTCAGACTTGGTAAAAATGAATTTCCAGACCAACAGTGGCCTCAGCTCGATTAGGTCAGCTAAATAGTCCAGATCTAATTCCATGTGCGTTAAAACAGTAGATGCCGAGGGTAGGAGGCAAAGCAACCGTTTGAGGAATATATTTTCCGTAGTTTGCAGGGCCTTTACACTACAATGTCCCCAAACCCCTGAACCATACAATGCTATCGATGCACATCTATGTTTGTATTAAGTATGGGCGAATTTTGCGAATCTCGCGTTCGCGAATTTTGCGGATTTGCGAACTCGCAATCCGCAAAATCCGCAAATTCTTGCGAATTTGCGGATTTTTTTTTTTTGTGTTCGCAAGGATTTCTGCCAGTTCGCGAGGGTTTCGTACCAGTTCGCAATTGCGAACTTACATTTCGTCGCGCAACGGTCGCGAATTATGTTGTTTCTACGTCTGGTTCATCATCACAGGTTCCCAGCACCTTCTGTTTCACCACTGCAACCCTCTGTTACATCAATGCCACCCTCTGGTTCATCATTACTGTAGATTATGGGGGGGAAAAGCAAGCACACCAGCCCTGCTTCAACTGAGATGAATTAATTTGGGGTTAGTTTGTTAATGTGTCACTGTTTTAAAATTCCAGTCTGGCACCTGCTTCCTTATCTGTAATTTTGCTTTCTGTTGCAGTGCATTTTATTTCCCCAGGAGTCAGGACCTTCTTTGTGGCCTACTTGTAGCTATTGTATGAGCCTGCTGTGAGGGTCAGAGCAGGGTCATACAATTGTTGCAACTAGCAACTGAATTCTGGAGGGGCCCCAGTCAGGAAGCACTACCGGGAATTGTTACTAATGATGAGTTTGAACTCTTGCCCCTGCCGAGTGCTTTCAGTTTTGAAAAACTCGTTTTTCTGCAATTTCGCGGGGTTCGTGGGGTGCGAACACGCGCGAGATCGGATTCGGAAGCCGCAAATTCGTGCGAATATGCAATTTGTTTTTTTTGCGGCGTGTTAGTTGGCAAGGTTTTGTGCGTTTTTGCGAGCCGCTCGTAGCGCAAGACGCGAAGTTACCCTCGCGGTCGTTCAAGGGCGCAGCCATCTTGTTTGCCTGACGTATTTCCGTTTCCGGGCGCGACGTGTAATCTCGCATAGTCCGCGGCTTGCCAGTACAGTCTCGCGCGTGTTCGCAAGGAAAATCTCGCGCGAACTTACCCGCGCGGTCGTGAACGGGCGCGGCCATCTTGTTTCTCATTCAATGCTATGGTTCTGGGCATGGTCTTTGTATCCTCTGTCAATCTCTGCCATCCTTTGCTTGTTTGAAGTTTTTTTGATCTATTTTACTTATTATCTATCCCTCTATTTTTCTAGCCCTATATTTTTGTGTTTACTGCTACTTTTGGTTAATTTTAAACTACTTTTGTAAACTCTTTTCTTTTCTTCTCTTCCCTATTCTATTTTCTTTATTCCTTTCCGCCCAGACCATGGCGAAGGGAGCCGGGAAGCATCCCGAGAAGGGGAAGGGTCCTGCACCCCGTGTCCGGCTCCCGTGCGGGCGTTTGAGGGGGGAGCTAGTGATGCCACGGGAGATCTTTACCCCGGAGGAGGTGGCCGAACTCATTTTTTATGTTCAGCGCCGCCTCCCCAGGACCATCATGGGAGGCGGCAGGATCAGTGCCGGGTACAGGGCCCGGGAGCGCCGGAAGCGGTGGGAGAAGGTGTGCAAGGCCATTTACCACCACTCTCGGGTCTGGCGCACCTACAACCAGGCCACCCACCGCTGGACGGATGTCCTGACCCGTGAGCGAGATCTGCTCGACCTCCTTGGCCTTGAGATCCCCGGGCTTGGTGAGTAGTAGTAGCTATGTCTTTACTACTATGTTTTCTCCTGCTGTGTTATTATATTGCAAATTTTTGTTTTTTACCAAGAGCAATAATGCTGCTCATTACATTGTAGGTAAATTTTATTTCAAAATCTTCTGTGCATTTCAGGTACACTGCTCTCCTTCTTCTCAGTAGTGTTGCTACTATGCTTATTTGTTTTAGATTTTGTGTTCATTTCATTGGCCTGTGAAATTATGTATGAGTGTAGTTGAAAGAACTGCGTAATGCTACACACTAAGGTTCAGATTTTTAATTACCGGCGCATCCCTGCAAAGTTGCAGGGATGCGCCAGTAATTGTGCGTCACGCCACCATCACCCATGGTGCGCCGTATTTACAATGCGGCGCGCCATGGGCCCAAAACGTCACCAAAGCGTTACGCATCTGTGCCGTAAAGGCGGCGCATTGCTGGAGTTGCGTCGCAACGATGGTGCAGCTCCATCAATGCTCTGGGGTGCCCTATCTCCCCAATGCTGCGTCAAGCCGTACGTCTGCTTCAAGCAGGCGCAGGGTTTGAGTCACGCATCATTGTCCTCAAAGTGACTGATTGAAATCTTGTAGATTTCCCTCAGCCACTTTTAGGATGCGTTCCTGCGCAGGAACGCCCTCCCTTGCGCCGGAACACCCCTATTGGCGCAGGGCTTTACAAGGTGATGCATCTCCCAGATGCGTCACGTTGTTAATATACGCCGCACCATTGCGCCTCTTTTGTGCTGTCGCTGCGTCACAAAAGTCACGCAACAATGGAGCAAAAGAGCCGCAAGGGCCTTCCAAATCAGCCCCTACAGACTCAAGTCCAGTCCTTCCTTTGTACACATGGCGATAAGAAGAAATAGTGGTGGTGGATTAATAGTTTGAGTATTTTAATGACTGGTGAATGTAGTAGGAAACTTTAGTGTTGTCGCTGATCTTCAATCACAATGGACTTTGGCTGTCACTTTGCGTGCTGCGGACTGCTGCCTGCCAATCCTAGGCAAACCTTTTTAGTACTTTGTTTAGTGAGTTACATAGGGTAGTTTCCAATTCGACGGTCCGCAAATCAAGCAATACTAAAGTAATGACGTAGTCGACCACATGAGATTGGTTAATAATATATCCCGTGGAGTCGTTCCCTATTTGCTATTTCGCAAAAATATTTTGTTACTTTGTTAGTTCTTTTTTAAATGTTTGATTTGGTTGAGAAATATCATCCATGTTTTCTGTTTTTCTTTCTTTCATGTTGTCCATCAGCTTCCCCCAGGGGCAAGAGGAGGACACAGGAGGAGGAGGAGGAGGGTGCTGTTGTCGATGCAGGCCAGGACCGGGCAGTCGAGGGCTCCTTTGCTGGCCCCAGTAAGTTTTAATTTTAATATAGAGTACTTATTTTTTCCTAGCGTTCCTCATTCGATTTTTTCTAAATCATCTTTGATCTTCTTGTAGACAGGATCTAAATTCTTATCCTGCCTCGACTATGACTCTGTGTGGTATTACTAGATTATTCTTATTAGTCTGTCTGTGTAGCTAACTAAGATTGCACATTTGGCATTTCCATTGGACTCCCATTCTAGTCAGCAATAGCTGTATGCACTGAGTGTAGTCCTCTGGGATTGTCCATAATGTCTTTTCAAGTATTCTAAATGTTTATGCTTTGACCATTGCCAACAATAAAAAGGTGAATGACCACCACCAAGAAATAATAAGATACTACTTTACTTTTGGTTTTGATAGGAGGACAATCCATTCTACTACTGTTGCAGGGACAAATCTGCACAAACAGAACTATGGACACTAAATAATGCATCGCTTAGCTTATCAATTATAATAGGTGCTGTAACTGTTAGACTTTCCACATACCTCAGTGATAACAGACTTTGTAGTTGAACCCCCAATCTCCTTACTGACTAGATAGTGTGGCAGAGTCATTTAGCTCCCAAAGTCACCGATGGCAGAGGCACGGACTCATGCTTGCAAAAATTCGAAAACCTTTAGCTCATCCACTCTAGTCTGGAGGACCAAAAACCACAGAGTCTACTTAAGTTTAAAAGCTTTATTAAAAGTAAACACATTTATTAAATTCAAGTTTGTCATAAAAGTGAACGTGTAACTGAAAATGGAAAAGTGCTTAGTGCTGACGATTAATTGGACACATTTCTTGTGGTCGAGCCGAGCTCTCACCTGGTTTGAACTTGATCCTGCTCGTGTTCTTAGAAGTCAAGGTTCTGTCTGTTAGGAGAAAAAGTGGTGCGTGTTAAAAAGTAAAAAGCAAACATTCATCAGTTGTGCCAAAAAGTGCAGCAAGACAACAGCCTTCCCTGGAAAAAGGGACATTTTTACTCTAGAGTACACAGTCAAAAATTATTAAATTGTACACTTTTTTTCACATTTCTTTCTTCCTCCTAGACCAAATATTATATAGTAGTGAGTGGTGTATTCTAACATTATTAAATGTACTTTGTAGGTGGAACATCTGGAGACGGGGCCAGCGCGGAGGTGGTGGTGGCATTGGACGAGGAGGACAACTCTGGGGAGGAGGCGGTGCAAGTGCCGGACAAGGACATGCCTGTGAGGGTTCACACGGTGGTGGCGGGCAGAGGTAAGCTATACATTCCTTAGTCATTGAGATTGAAGACTGCAGAGTGTGCTTTCTGCACGGGTGTATTATAAAAAAAGCAGGTAGTAGCCTCCTCTAAATGTACTTCGACTTAGCTGTGAAGTTTTTGGCGAGAAGAATCCCAATCAGATCTGAGGTGAACTTGATGGATGGGATGAACGAAAAGCGAAAGAAGGGTGTAAGTAAGTGTGGAAGCACGAGAAATGTAATGATGACTGGCAAAGAAGAATGATATGTGTTTGCTTGGTCCCCGAGGTGGCTGGGAAGGTAAGAAAATGGTATGGTGCATGGCTGGGTGAATGATGAAGCAAGGATGGGTGGAAGGAGAACAGCCTGGGTGGGTGAGACAGAAACTGTATGTGTGCAATATACTTTGAATGGATGGATGCCTGGATCATTCAGGGTACTATATGACTCTTAGATAGCATATGTGAATCTAGAGAGAGTAGACGGTCACTGGATGAACTAAGTGTTACTTTGAAGAGCATGTAACACCGCACCCGCACGTCCGTTCCAGTGTAGGAAAGGCAAGGAAAAGAAGTTGTAACGTTGTCCAAAGACTACCATGAATAGTAGCAGTAGTTTGTATTGCAACTGCAAGCACAGCATATATCCAGTTATTACGGTGGACACTCCCTACCTCCCTTAATAACTTTAGTTTAGTAGTAGTACGTCATTCATGTGTGGGGGTATCACTGTTCACTCAATAATAAGCAAAGCACCTAAAGTCATCCCATATGTCATCAAATACATCCCATGTGAAGTGATAGATAATCAGATAATTTAGCTTCTTCATTTTCCTTTTCTAATACTCATTTGCACTGTAGGGTGAAAGCTAAATTAATTAAGCAGTAGCCCTTTTAACAGAGTATTCTCAGTGCCACCCGTAATAGAAAAGTAAGAGCTTCACCACCTGCATGTACTGGACCGGTACAGTAACGCAAGTCTGTCTCACTCACCATGGTGTGCGTCTGTTTTTCTCGGGTGCAAGTTCACTGCGCTGGCATTATGGCGGCTTGCATAAGATAACGTACCAATTTTCCTAAACAAGAGAGAAGAAGAAGAATAAGAGTGGTGTACTGTCATAGTCGACTGTAATAGAAGTCCATAGTGCTCGTAGAATTTGTTCCTTAAACTCCCACTAATGTTAGAGCAAGGATGAAGAAGTCGGAGGTTACATAGATACTGTCCTCAATAGTTATGCACTGTGCTTTCAATTTGCTACTTGTACTGTGACAACTTTCTGCTCAATCATTTTGTGTTAATCTTAAGGAGCATTGGTTACAGACTATGTCTTTCTTTTTTCATGTAGTTGCTCCTTCCAAACCCAAGACACCATCAAGGAGGAAGGAGCTGGCTCGAATGGCCCGGCAACGGAGGCTGGATGCCACTGTTGCTGAATATCGGCGCCTGGTGGCCCTGGAGGAGGAGGAGACGCAGTCTGGTACAACAACAACGTCCACTGGGACAGCTGCATCCTCCTCCGTGCGTGCTGCCAGCCAGCGCAGTGCTCCAGCGGTACGGAGCCGGGCTACCAAAGCCAAACGCCACCGCCCAGCAGCAAAGAAAGCAGCTGCCCCTCACAGGATTTGCAAGGCACACCGGCGCCGCTTATCCCTCAGACTGTCCTACCTGGAGCAGGAGGTCCATAATTATAAGAACGTGGTGGAGGGCCTCCGCTTCGAACTTGCCACCCTCCGCAAGGAGCATGATGCCCTGGCTGCTAATTCCAACAGCACCCTGCCATAGTGTCCTTGCCCCTTTTTTAGAGACTTTTGGGGGGTGGGAATTGGGAGTTGTGATTTTTGGGGACTTTTGAAGGACAATCGTTGGGGTTAGGGAGGGTCTTGCGGGAGATTCTTTTGTTAGGGCTATAAAAATATACTTTTTGAAACTTTATCTGACCATACCTGTTTTTTACTGCTTTTGAGTCTGGTGGGTGGGGGTTTAACATAACAGTAAGTTTGTTTTCCTGAATAGTCCTAGGACTTTAGTAGTACTACCGTCAATCAAATCTCTCGTCTCTCCTAATACTCCATTATACTACCTCCAACCAAAACGCCTATCTTACCTGTAATTTCTGTTTGCAAGTAGGGCTAGGCCCAGGGCTGGCTCCACGGGAAACAGCAAATAAGGTTGGCAATCCTGGGCGGATAAAATTTCCTCATAGCGGTGGTACTAGTGGTGTGACACAGTGGCAGTTGCTTGCCTATGAAAAAAAAGAAAATGAAATCTGGTTTGTCCTCCTGAGCAATACAAAGGTACAATACAGAATATAGCAGGTGACAGAAGTATACTAGAACAGTGCCACATTGTAGCCTAACAAATGTTAAAGTATAACTAATTCGGTTGAAGTTCTTTGACATTAGCCATGGGTCTTTGTCAAGCAGAGTAAGAATATATCCTCGGATTTCTTCACCAGCCTGTTGCTATCACCTTATCCTCCCCAGCAAGTGTGTGGATTTATTGCTGTAATTTAGTCACACATCAATCAAAACCACACAGCCCGGGGGAAGAGGGTTAGGGTTTGAAAAATGGATGGGTACGGGGGTTTTTGGGAAAGGTTTTGGGAGACAAGAAAAAGTAGCACAGCATGGACACACAATTGTGAACATAAACAAATCTTTGGGTACAAACCTATCCATCAATCTTTGAAAGTGCATACACTACTGCATGCATGTCAGTTAAAAGTAAGTAGTACTTTCGACAACTGTGGAAGAAAGAATGCGACAGTACAGGGCGTGGGTGGAAATATTGATAACTATATTCAACATAAGGTCTCTGTAGCCAGATACCTGAGAGCCTTGCTGGTCACTATAAATCCATTCACAACAACACTCAATGGGGTTGGTCTGGAAGGTATAGTAGATAGAAAAGGAGAAATTGCTTTTTTTCTAGGTGTCCCCTCACTCACCAGGGTTGCCCCTTGGTGACATGCTTCATCATTGGGGCCATCCCAGTCCTCTACGGGCTGGGGCGTGCTGCGACTTGCGAATTACGTAGGAGCACTTACAAATGACTATGTGTGGTGCAGATGTTATAGTGGAGTGGACTAAGTGATGTGTTAAGGGATCAATTTCGAAGCCGAGAAAGATCCAAGAAATGCAGTCGCACTCAGAGAAAAAGGCAAGGGATACTGTATCTATGTGGTTGTAGTGGTCCTGTTGGAAGTGGTAAGTAAGTTGCCTGGATTTTGTCCCAACCACTTCTACCCGGTATTAGACCTTCCCAGGAATGCCCCAAGACCCGCCAACCCACCCGCCAAGAAGCATAACACCCCCAAACAGGCCAAAAGCAAAATCTCATACTTGCAATATTTCTGGGCCTTCGGTCCAAACGCGCTGCGTAGCTAGGCCATAAGTCGGGGTTGGCACAACGGATTTCCTGAAAAGCAAATGCAATCAAGATTAGAGTGTCCCAGCAATGCTCCCAGACCACGAAACTCACCCACAAACAGACGGAACCCCCCCTAAGAGCACCTCAAAGGCAAGCAAGTCATCAAAAACACAAAAAATTTTCCACCTGGGATTTGGTCCAAAACACTTTTATCCGGTATTAGAGCTTCCCAGCAATGGCCCCAGAGCCGTCAACCCAGGAGAAAACGAGTAGAAGACCCCCAAACAGCCAAAGAGCAAAAGTACAAAAATGGGGACTTAGTCAATTTTTCACAAATTTCCCAAATCACTCCGCGCGCGCTCTGCAGCTAGGCCCTAACTCCCCTCTGCCACCATGGATTTGCTTCAAACCTCTTGCAAAGTAAAGTATATATAGCCAGCAGTGCTCCCAGACCACGAAACTCACCCACAAACACCAGGAAGCCCCCCAAACAGGCCCCCGAAAACGCTACATAGAGCAAAATGTCAGAAATAGCCAAAAAAAAATCGGCCTGGATTTTGTCCCAACCACTTCTACCCGGTATTAGACCTTCCCAGGAATGCCCCAAGACCCGCCAACCCACCCGCCAAGAAGCATAACACCCCCAAACAGGCCAAAAGCAAAATCTCATACTTGCAATATTTCTGGGCCTTCGGTCCAAACGCGCTGCGTAGCTAGGCCATAAGTCGGGGTTGGCACGACGGATTTCCTGAAAAGCAAATGCAATCAAGATTAGAGTGTCCCAGCAATGCTCCCAGACCACGAAACTCACCCACAAACAGACGGAACCCCCCCTAAGAGCACCTCAAAGGCAAGCAAGTCATCAAAAACACAAAAAATGTTCCGCCTCGGATTTGGTCCAAACCACTTTTAGTGCTTCCCAGCAATGGCCCCAGACCCGTCAACTCACCTGCAAAGAGGTAGAACAACACCCCCACAAGTGCTGAGTCTTTCTTCATTGGGCGTAAACCAGCCCTCTGCTTGATGGAAATAGGAGTCTGGAGGAGGAGGATAGAGGAGCATGTTCTTCTGAACTTGTGAACCTGAGGAATGCAGACTGCGGCACCTTCAAATCAATTAGCAAACAAGTGAAGACAGTTCTGCTGATGGGCTTGTTTTTGTGATTATCTGATTAAAGTTTGAATTATATTAACTGTGCACAACAAAGAAAGACAGACACACAGGAATAAAAGTGAATAAGGATGAAAAAGAAAGTTATTGATTCGTTGTCTCATTTTCAGGGCTCGGTATCACGGTCCAGGAATAAGAATAAGGCTTCGTCATCATACTCTGCGAATTCAGGCAGGGTGAGCTCAGTGTCACCTGACAGAGTAGAAATTCCCTCATCTATGTTGCTGGCCACCTCCTCTTCATCCGGCACGCTCTCTCGTACTCTGAAATCTGGTGGTATGAGGTGCTGATTCATCTTGATCATTGTTAACCTCTCCACATTTTTGGGCGAGAGGCGGCTCCGTTTGGGAGTTACAATCCCACCAGCCGCACTGAAAACCCGTTCAGAAGACACGCTTGCGAGTGGGCAAGACAAGTAGTTTAAAGCCAGGTTGGTGAGCTGTGGCCACAATTCTTTTTTCCCATGCCAATACGCCAATGGGTCAGAATTAACATAGACCTCTGTTGAGTCATTCAGATAGTCCTTCACCATCGACTCAAGGTCCTAATCCAAGGTTCCTCCACTTTGCTTAGCTCTTGCTGTGCCTCTGACCTTTTGAGAACCAAACCCACGCAGAGCTAGCCAATCCTCTTCAGCCTCCAATGTTTCTGTTGTCTTTCGTGCAGATGATCCGGTTGCCGGTGTCTTTAACGGCTGAGAGGTCACTTGTGCCACAGCCACAGGTGCAGAAGTGGATTGTTTTGACTGGGGATGGCCTGCTGATGTACTGCCATTTCCTTCAATTTCCAGCCGTTCTGTTTCAAACCTCTTGGCTGACAAGGCTAGCCAACGTTTGTACTTTGGAACATGTTCATCATCAAAAGGAAAGAATGCTTGGCCTGCCAGCGCCTTTTTGTAGCGTGGATCCAGAATAGTAGCACAAATGTAATGCTGTTCTGAGTGGATCTTTTTAAGACGTTCATCACCTTGTAGGAGCTCTAATAATTGCTCAGCCAGAAGCAAAGAGTCTTGGTTTTTGTCATCTTTTCCAAACACAGAACACACCTCCTTCAGTTGGTCCTCCAGCATGTACAACAATGGGATAGCTTTTCCCAAATTAGAGTCCTCCTTGCTGACTGCACGCGTGAAGAACTCAAAAGGACGAAGCATGCGTGTCAGGCTTTCAACTATGTTCCATTGCGGCCCACCCATCCTCAGCTCCTCTGTACCCTCTTTAAGGAAATATTGATCGAGTTCCGTATACTGCTCATACAGACGCTCAAGCATGTAGAAGGTTGAGTTCCAACGTGTTACCACCTCCTGGATGAGTGCTTTCACTGGCATTTGACGTTGATATAGCAGGCTCCTCAGCTGCTTCCGGGCCTTAAAAGAATGCCTGAAATGCTTGCACATTTTTCGGCAGGTCTCCAATACACTGTACGCTGCACTGCCTTTATTACCCAAGAATTTTTGGACTACCAGGTTTATACAGTGCGCCAAACACGGCACTCTGAAATAGTAACCGTCCCTCATGGCCTTAACTATATTGGCGCCATTGTCCGTGGAAACATAACCAACCTTGCGTTTTAGTGGGGACAGCCAGTTAAGGACCTTTGTGTTAAAGACATCCAAAATGTTTTCTGCTGTGTGACGTTTCTCCAAACCAAACATGGCTAGTGTTGCATGTTTCCGAGCACCTTTAAAAACAATGTTCGTGTCAACACCTGCGTTTAGCTTTGCTTTAGCCCCTGAAAAAGAGACCCAGTGTGCAGTGATGCACATGTAATCAGCGCCTGCGCCACTGGTCCACATGTCTGTTGTCAGATGTATAGTGTGAACAGCACTCTTCTGCAAAGCTGCCCCAATCACCTTCAGAATATCTTCATGTAGTGCTGGAACCGCAACTCGGGCAAAATAGAACCGGCTAGGAACCTTCCATTTAGGGCAGAGCGCTGTCACTAATTCTAGAAAACCAACCCCTTCTACAAAAGAAAAAGGGAGAAGGTCCAGAGCTAGCATTTTAGCCAGCTTAGTGTTATACAGACGGGTCATTGGGTGGTTGCGTTCATATTGCGCTTCTGTAAACAACATCTTTTTAATGTTGCCCTGGACCAAGGATTTACGGGATGATGATGATCTCTTCGACCCAGTTACGCTCGCTGATGAACTTTTCCGCATTGATGTCTCACTCTCTCCCACACTCTTAGTGTGGCTCCCATGGGGTGTGCTGCTGACAGGGGAACTGGGTGTAAGTGAAGTGTTTGAATCGGCTTCTTCCTCCTCGTCATCATCAGATGAAAAATCAACGTTTTCATTGCGTGCAATTCGGGCTTCCTTGATCGCGTGTAGGTGCGCAAACCATTGGACATCGTGCGTTCTCCTAAGATGACCTCTCTGGCCTCCGGTACCATAGTTGGAACCCAACTTACCACGACTAACTCGAAGCTTACAAATGCTACAAATGGCTACGTTTTCCTTTTTTGGGCAAACACTAAAGAAGTCCCAAACTGGAGACTTGAAATGTCTTCGGGGGCCGGAGGAGGCGGCGATACTGGTGGTGGTGGTCCTGCTGCTAATGCCAGATGAAGTGGAGGATGTGGATTGCCGAACTTCAGTACGTTTTGCACTTTCACCACCACGAATTGAGGTCAAGGACGAGGTGGGTACCTTCTTGCGAGGAAGAAATATGGAAGCGGTAGGTTTTGGTGTACTACTTAACTCCAAATCTAATGATTCCATTTCCATTGCCTCCTCGCCGACATCATCATCACGCTCAGCAGCATCTCGGGATAGGGTCAAAATGTCTCTTTGCTGCATGCCCGGTGGGGCTGCAGTGACCTTTGTGATGACTGGCTCGTCGTCATCGTGAGAGGCTTCATCACCAGCAGTATCTGTCACTTCTTGTTGAGCCTCATCACACTCCATAGGTTTGAGTTTTTGGACGACCTTCCTTTTACGCTTAGGTACCGGTGTCATATCATGGTGTGCCTCACTGTCAGACCGCAGTTGTGGTTCCCAAGACAGATCACTTGCATCAGAACGAGGTGGGCTTGAAGAAGATGTAGACACCCCCCTTGATCTTTTCCTTGCTAGGGATGTGGAAGACAATGAATGATCATCAGGAGGAGTGGCTTCCAATGATACCTCGGCTTCATTGTCGATTTCCTGATGTGCCCCTACTTCGGGAGGAACAACTATTGTGGGCACTTGTGAACCTCCATGCACCTTTGCTTGCGCATCTCCTTTTGCTGCCTCTCCTTCCACATGTACTTGGGCGTGTACTTGCACATGGTGTTGTTGTTGCGGCTGTGGTTGTTCAACACTTGTCAGATGAGTTACAACAACCTGTGTTGATTCAGGGACATTGCTGCTACTTTCTTGCGATGAGCCAACATCACTGGTCGATGGTGATTGGAGAAGTACACTGACTGCCTCTGAAGCACTCAAGGGCTTTGACTTAAGTTGGCGTGGTGGTGGAGGCACTGAACCCAATGGAGCAGGGGTGCTGCTCCCAGCTTGGTCCCCAGCAGATCCTGCTGCTGCAGGCGTACTTTTTTTTTTCTCCCAAAAAACGTGGCGGGTGGCACACCAGCCTCCTTGGTAACTTGCTTCTTCTGCTCCTTACTAGCAACTTTCTTGCTAGAGGAGCTACGGAGAACTTTCTTTGGGGCCATCTTCTTCAGAGCAGGTCAGACAGCAGGCCGCAGTTGCACGAATTGTAGAGTTGTCTGAGGCCAGACGTGACGTCGCGTGACGTTATGCTGCACACACACACCGCTGCAGGACTTCTTCCTGGCACTGGTGGTTCTCTTGAGTCTTGTGCACCTAAAAAAAATGGAAGACAGAGGAACATCAGTTCAGTTATAGAGCACAAAAAAATCGAAAAACACTGCAAAATCAGCACAACCCCATTCCATCCATGCCCTCCATGATGTTTAAATTCAAGACACCCCACAGAAAGACTAGGCCCATGCACCACTCACTACCCCTGGTCAAGGCCCCAACAACAGGTCAAAAATCGAAAAACACAGAAAAATCAGCACAATCCCATTCCATCCATGCCCTCCATGATGTTTAAGTTCAAGACAGCCCACAGAAAGACTAGGCCCATGCTAGACTCAAATACCCCTGGTGAAAAGGCCACAAGTACAGGCCCAAAAAACGAAAATCACTGAAAAATCTGCACAATCCCATTCCATCCATGGCCTCCATGATGTTTAAATTCAAGACAACCCACAGAAAGACTAGGCCCATGCAAGACTCACTACCCCTGGGCATAAATAAAGGTTGAAAAGTAGGCAAAATGGTTGGAGGCCTAACAACAAAGCCTGCATTCAAAATGGCCACTTGCCTGCAAGCACATGGCCAGTGCCTGTAGCTGCACTCAAAATGGCCACCAGCCACATGGCATGTCCCTCCCCATGAACACCCCCAAAAATCGAAAAACACTGCAAAATCAGCACAATCCCATTCCATCCATGGCCTCCATGATGTTTAAATTCAAGACAACCCACAGAAAGACTAGGCCCATGCAAGACTCACTACCCCTGGGCATAAATAAAGGTTGAAAAGTAGGCAAAATGGTTGGAGGCCTAACAACAAAGCCTGCATTCAAAATGGCCACTTGCCTCCTAGCACATGGCCAGGGCCTGCCTGTACCAGCACTCAAAATGGCCCCCACCCACATGGCCTGTCCCCATGAACACCCCCAAAAATCGAAAAACACTGCAAAATCAGCACAATCCCATTCCATCCATGCCCTCCATGATGTTTAAATTCAAGACACCCCACAGAAAGACTAGGCCCATGCACCACTCACTACCCCTGGTCAAGGCCCCAACAACAGGTCAAAAATCGAAAAACACAGAAAAATCAGCACAATCCCATTCCATCCATGCCCTCCATGATGTTTAAGTTCAAGACAGCCCACAGAAAGACTAGGCCCATGCTAGACTCAAATACCCCTGGTGAAAAGGCCACAAGTACAGGCCCAAAAAACGAAAATCACTGAAAAATCTGCACAATCCCATTCCATCCATGGCCTCCATGATGTTTAAATTCAAGACAACCCACAGAAAGACTAGGCCCATGCAAGACTCACTACCCCTGGGCATAAATAAAGGTTGAAAAGTAGGCAAAATGGTTGGAGGCCTAACAACAAAGCCTGCATTCAAAATGGCCACTTGCCTGCCAGCACATGGCCAGTGCCTGTAACTGCACTCAAAATGGCCACCAGCCACATGGCATGTCCCTCCCCAGGAACACCCCCAAAAATCGAAAAACACTGCAAAATCAGCACAATCCCATTCCATCCATGGCCTCCATGATGTTTAAATTCAAGACAACCCACAGAAAGACTAGGCCCATGCAAGACTCACTACCCCTGGGCATAAATAAAGGTTGAAAAGTAGGCAAAATGGTTGGAGGCCTAACAACAAAGCCTGCATTCTAAATGGCCACTTGCCTCCTAGCACATGGCCAGGGCCTGCCTGTACCAGCACTCAAAATGGCCCCCACCCACATGGCCTGTCCCCATGAACACCCCCAAAAATCGAAAAACACTGCAAAATCAGCACAATCCCATTCCATCCATGCCCTCCATGATGTTTAAATTCAAGACACCCCACAGAAAGACTAGGCCCATGCACCACTCACTACCCCTGGTCAAGTCCCCAACAACAGGTCAAAAATCGAAAAACACAGAAAAATCAGCACAATCCCATTCCATCCATGCCCTCCATGATGTTTAAGTTCAAGACAGCCCACAGAAAGACTAGGCCCATGCTAGACTCAAATACCCCTGGTGAAAAGGCCACAAGTACAGGCCCAAAAAACGAAAATCACTGAAAAATCTGCACAATCCCATTCCATCCATGGCCTCCATGATGTTTAAATTCAAGACAACCCACAGAAAGACTAGGCCCATGCAAGACTCACTACCCCTGGGCATAAATAAAGGTTGAAAAGTAGGCAAAATGGTTGGAGGCCTAACAACAAAGCCTGCATTCAAAATGGCCACTTGCCTGCCAGCACATGGCCAGTGCCTGTAACTGCACTCAAAATGGCCACCAGCCACATGGCATGTCCCTCCCCAGGAACACCCCCAAAAATCGAAAAACACTGCAAAATTAGCACAATCCCATTCCATCCATGGCCTCCATGATGTTTAAATTCAAGACAACCCACAGAAAGACTAGGCCCATGCAAGACTCACTACCCCTGGGCATAAATAAAGGTTGAAAAGTAGGCAAAATGGTTGGAGGCCTAACAACAAAGCCTGCATTCTAAATGGCCACTTGCCTCCTAGCACATGGCCAGGGCCTGCCTGTACCAGCACTCAAAATGGCCCCCACCCACATGGCCTGTCCCCATGAACACCCCCAAAAATCGAAAAACACTGCAAAATCAGCACAATCCCATTCCATCCATGCCCTCCATGATGTTTAAATTCAAGACACCCCACAGAAAGACTAGGCCCATGCACCACTCACTACCCCTGGTCAAGGCCCCAACAACAGGTCAAAAATCGAAAAACACAGAAAAATCAGCACAATCCCATTCCATCCATGCCCTCCATGATGTTTAAGTTCAAGACAGCCCACAGAAAGACTAGGCCCATGCTAGACTCAAATACCCCTGGTGAAAAGGCCACAAGTACAGGCCCAAAAAACGAAAATCACTGAAAAATCTGCACAATCCCATTCCATCCATGGCCTCCATGATGTTTAAATTCAAGACAACCCACAGAAAGACTAGGCCCATGCAAGACTCACTACCCCTGGGCATAAATAAAGGTTGAAAAGTAGGCAAAATGGTTGGAGGCCTAACAACAAAGCCTGCATTCAAAATGGCCACTTGCCTGCCAGCACATGGCCAGTGCCTGTAGCTGCACTCAAAATGGCCACCAGCCACATGGCATGTCCCTCCCCGTGAACACCCCCAAAAATCGAAAAACACTGCAAAATCAGCACAATCCCATTCCATCCATGGCCTCCATGATGTTTAAATTCAAGACAACCCACAGAAAGACTAGGCCCATGCAAGACTCACTACCCCTAGGCATAAATAAAGGTTGAAAAGTAGGCAAAATGGTTGGAGGCCTAACAACAAAGCCTGCATTCAAAATGGCCACTTGCCTCCTAGCACATGGCCAGGGCCTGCCTGTACCAGCACTCAAAATGGCCCCCACCCACATGGCCTGTCCCCATGAACACCCCCAAAAATCGAAAAACACTGCAAAATCAGCACAATCCCATTCCATCCATGCCCTCCATGATGTTTAAATTCAAGACACCCCACAGAAAGACTAGGCCCATGCACCACTCACTACCCCTGGTCAAGGCCCCAACAACAGGTCAAAAATCGAAAAACACAGAAAAATCAGCACAATCCCATTCCATCCATGCCCTCCATGATGTTTAAGTTCAAGACAGCCCACAGAAAGACTAGGCCCATGCACCACTCACTACCCCTGGTCAAGGCCCCAACAACAGGTCAAAAATCGAAAAACACAGAAAAATCAGCACAATCCCAATTCATCCATGGCCTCCATGATGTTTAAGTTCAAGACAACCCACAGAAAGACTCAGTCCACCCACCACTGAGTACCCCTGGGCAAAAGGCCCCAAAACAGCCCAAAAATCGAAAATTCTAAAATTTTAATTGCAGCAACTGTAATGCCCCAAACAAACTTACTTGTAAAATTTCTAATCCAACAGTGATCCAAAGAAAGTCAAAAAGGCCTCAAATCCAAATATCCAGCAGCATCCACAAAAAGTAATCCTTCCAGCTCCAGACCCAAATGAAAAGTGACCAGGAGATGGACAAAGCACTGGGAGGAGCCTGCTGAACAGGAACAGGAAGTTGAAGACTGTGGGGCACTTCCTTCCTCCCACCCCCCTGCCCCCCTCCCCAAAATGGACTCCTCGCTAAAAAAGTGCAGGCAAATGTCAAACTAAGGAGTTATTCAGATAAAAATCATCATTTCTAGAAGGTTTATGCTGCTTGCTGGTGGATTTCTTGTGCAGAATTGCAAATTTATATTTTCGCTCGCCGCATCTCACATCTCGCAATTGCGAAGTACCGCGAGACGTGATCTCGCCGTACTCGCGTTGACAAACTATCGCTGGCAAGCCGCGATGACGTAATCGCGCTCGCCAATTCTCGCGGGATCACACAGCAAGATCCAAAATGGCGCAGCACTCGCAAACTATCGAAAAAAACAACTCGGCAAACGATGATAAACGCCGCGCGCCGCAAAAAAATGTATCACCAACGCCGCGCGCCGCCAAAAAAATCCGCTGCGTGCGAATTTGCGGATTTTGCGGGAAATTCGCAAATCTCGCGGATTGCGAATTTCCCAAAAATCCGCAAAATCCGCGAGCGTAACGGATTTTCCGCCCATGCTTAGTTTGTATATATTCAACATATCTATGATACGGCGGCTTCCCACTTTTGAAGCAAAGCAAAAGACGCCTAGGGAGGCTTTCCCCATTCTTGCTTTCACATTAGTTTGTTCTGGGACCCAGGAACCTCTGTTGTTAAAAGTAACACCCAGGTAACAAAAATTATCAACAGTCTCAATACGGTTTTCCTTAAAATAAAAGGGTTTAAGATGTTTTACCTTTTTGCCACACAACATAACAAAAGTTTTAGGATTGTTAATTTTAAGTTTCTTCCCCTGGATAAAATCATAAAAACCATTCCTCAATTTTTGAAGACCTATAGTGGTCCTAGAAAGTAAGACAGTATCGTCGCCATAGAGTAATACCGGTATAGGAAGACCTCCTGCTTGAGGAGCATCAGCTTGGATTTTCTTTAAATCTTGCTCAACTGAATTAATAAAGAGCGAGAAAAGCAACGGGGCCAAAACACATCCCTGTCGGATGCCAGATCTTACCTTGATCTTTCTTGTACACTCCCCCGCTGGTCCATAACGAATTTGGGCCGATAAATTGGAATAGAGTCTAGCTAAGAAATGGATAATAGCAGGGGGGGCACCCATACCCAATAAAGTTGACCACAACAAAGTGTGGTCAACCAGATCGAAGGCGCTAGAAAGATCCGCAAAACACAGATACAAAGATCCTGGTTTGGCCTTGATGTATTTTCCAATTAAAAGATTCAGGTTAATACATTGTTCTATAGTACCAAGGCCTTTTCTAAAGCCATATTGGGATGGGGCGAGAATATTATTGTCTATAGCCCATTCTTCCAATCGTGATAGTAAGACCCTACTCAAAATTTTTAGTGAGGAGTCCAGAAGGGAGATAGGGCGGTAGTTCTTGGCCTCTCCTCTATCCCCCTTCTTATAGATAGGAATTATATTGGATTCACCCCAACTTAAGGGGTCTTGTTATCCACAGCGGCATTAAACGCTAAGGTTAGTAATGGACTCCAGAGGGCCAAATCATATTTATAAAGGTAAATTGGCACCCCATCTGGGCCCGGTGCCTTCCCTCCTTTACTGTTCTTTATAGCCAAGTCTACTTCATGAATCATGATTCCCAGGGGTTCAACTGGAGTAATGAGATTGTTACAGATGTTATCATTAGACTCTCCAGTTGTATCAAAAATCCCTGAGAAATGTAAAACCCAACTATCTTCGCTTACTTGGGCGGTAAGGACTGGGAATTCTTCCTTTTGGAGAAATGGGCTATTAATAGTACTCCAGAACAGCTTGATATCCCGGAGGGCTGCTGCTTTGTTCAAATCGTCCCAGGCTAGTTCTCTAAGCTCTTGTTTCCTGTCTCTTAGTGCAATGTTATAATTGGCCCTCAAGTGTTTGACAGCTTCCCTGTCTCTAGGCAGGTTGGAAAGGGCAAGCTTAAGGGCTTTTAAAGCCTTAGTGCAGGCCTGGTTAAACCAGCCCAATGTTTCCCTATTAATTGGGACCTTCTTGGTAGTAAGGGTTTGCTTGATTATGGTACCCAGTTTCTCAAAATTATTTACAATACAATCAGGTGGGGCATCAATTTCGAGACAACAGAGTATTGTTTTTAGACCAGCTTTCACAACACTACGATGTAAATTCTCGGATTTTTCCCCACACCACTTAATACGTATCCCGTTTGGCCTACATGGGATAATGTCATCTACAACCCTACCGGTAAATTCTTTCCTAGTGATCTCACAAAAGATGGACATAGTTAGAGCATTGTGGTCACTCAGTCCAAGATCAAGAATAGACGGGACCGTACAATGCAGGACTATCCGGGTTGAGATGAGCAAATAATCAACAATAGAAACAGCATTCCTCCCCGTAAAAGTTGGGGCCATGTTACCCTCATTATCAGGGGCATGTTGATGGATGGACATGTCATACTTTAACATAAGGTTGTTGAGGGAAGTACCATAGGGGGAGTGTAAAAAGTGTAATGAATACTCCCCATTGTCCCCATCATACCCACAAGCTGTTGTATAAGAGAGAGGGCAGGTTCTGATGTTAAAATCTCCCCCCCATATAATATCATAGGATATGGCCGAATTATAGAAAATTGAGTCTAAGGTTGTTTCAAGTTCATCCACAACAGAGGTACTGGTTGGGTCAAAGGTGTTATTATAGTGGTTAATCAGCAGAATATTTCTACCCCTACTAACCATTATTTCCAATATCTGCAAATGGGACCCCACTTGATGGCTTTTTCTTACATGTACAGGGAGGTGTACAGATAGTAAAATCAGAAGTCCGCCTTTAGCCCTCCCCATAACAGATTCTTCAGCATGACAATTGTAAGAGACAAAACCATCGTAGTGAATATCTTCCACAGACCATGTTTCTTGCAGACACAAAATGTCAAAGTCCGAGATGTGTTCTCTCCATCCCAGGGCTACAACTTTTTGTCGCCACCCTGCAATATTCCAACTTGCCATTGAGTATCCTGATGGCTTGGGGACCTGTACCAGTTCAGTGGGGGTAACTATGATGGATGGTGTTGCATGACCCACATCAGTAGGTCCCAGGACATGAGGTACTGGCTTTCATTAATCAAGAACGAAAGTCGGAGGTTCAAAGACGTTCAGATACCGTCGTAGTTCCGACCATAAACGATGCCGACTAGCGATCCGGCGGCGTTATTCCCATGACCCGCCGAGCAGCTTCCAGGAAACCAAAGTATTTGGGTTCCGGGGGGAGTATGGTTGCAAAGCTGAAACTTAAAGGAATTGACGGAAGGGCACCACCAGGAGTGGAGCCTGTGGCTTAATTTGACTCAACACTGGAAACCTCACCCGTCCCGGACATGGAAAGGATTGACAGATTGCTAGCTCTTTCTCGATTCTGTGGGTCCTGGTGCATGGCCGTTCTTAGTTGGTGGAGCGATTTGTCTAGTTAATTCCGATAACAAACGAGACTTCTTCCATGCTAACTAGTTACGCGACCCCCAGTGGTCGGTGTCCAACTTCTTAGAGGGACAAGTGGCGTTCAGCCACACGAGATCGAGCAATGACAGGTCTGTGATGCCCGTAGATGTCCGGGGCTCACCCGGCTCAGTACGAGAGGAACCGCAGGTTCAGACATTTGGTGTATGTGCTTGGCTGAGGAGCCAATGGGGCGAAGCTACCATCTGTGGGATTATGACTGAACGCCTCTAAGTCAGAATCCCCCCGAAATCGTATCAATACCTCAGTGCCGTGGAGCCTCGGTTGGCCTGGGATAGCCGGCCTCTCTTGGGGGGCCGGTGCATAGAGCCCCCGCTTGGGGACCGGAGTGCGGACGGAAGGGGGGCCGCCTCCATCACCCTTAGTGCACCGCATATTCGTGGGACACCCGGTGCAAAATCATTCGTAGACGACCTGATTCTGGGTCAGGGTTTCGTAAGTAGCAGAGCAGCTACCTCGCTGCGATCTATTGAAAGTCATCCTCTGAGCCAAGCTTTTGTCTCTCCGTGCATGGGGGCCCGCGGATGCCTCCCTCCACCACATCCAGGGGTGGGTCCCTCTGCCGCCAGGCCGGCGGGAGGGACGTGGAGGGGTTAACACGGGTCCGTGGGAGGCTGCCTTCACAACGTGCCCTTCGGCATGGGGGCCTCCCCCTCCTGTCCCTGCCCCACCGGGGTGCGGGGATGGGGGCCACCATCCCTTGCGGGTCAGCAGGGTGACCCGATGGCCCACTGCTCCCAGGCAGGGAGTTGAGGAGCAGCCACCCGGGGGAAGGAAGCTCCAGAGCTTCTGCCTTGGTGCACCTGGACCCCCTCGCCGGACTGCAAGGGCGACTGGGTACGACAGCCTCCCAGGCCATCTGGGCGCTGGGTCGTCCCAGGCCATCTGGTCACCTGGCTGTGTGACCAGATGGCCCTGCAGGCAGGGTGACCAGATGGCCCTGTGGGCTGGGTGACCAGATGGCCCTGCGGGCTGGGTGACCAGATGGCCCTTCGGGCCGGCGGCTGGGCCCACAGAAAGACTCAGTCCATGCACCACTGAGTACCCCTGGGCAAAAGGCCCCAACAACAGCCCAAAAATCGAAAAACACACAAAAATCACCACAATCCAATGCCATCCATGCCCTCAATCATGTTCAAATTCAAGACACCCCACAGAAAGACTAGGCCCATGCACCACTGAGTACCCCTAGGCATAACGGATGAAAGCATGGCAGACTGGGTGCAGGCCTATGGCACAACAAAGCACACTGCCTGGCTTCAAAATGGCCCCCAGACCCCCACCACATGGCCAGGCCCTGCCTGTACCAGTCCTCAAAATGGCCCCCAACCACATGGACAGGCTCCATCAACACCCCAAAAACATCAAAAAACACACAAAAATCACCACAATCCAATGCCCTCCATGCCCTCCATGATGTTTACATTAAAGAGACCCCACAGAAAGACTCAGTCCATGCACCACTGAGTACCCCTGGCAAAAGGTCCCAACAACAGCCCAAAAATCGAAAAACACACAATAAGCACCACAATCCAATGCCATCCATGCCTCAGTCATGTTCAAATTCAAGACACCCCACAGAAACACTAGTCCCATGCACCACTGAGTACCCCTGGGCACAATGGATGAAAGCATGGCAGACTGGGTGCAGGCCTATGGCACAACAAAGCACACTGCCTGGCTTCAAAATGGCCCCCAGACCCCCACCACATGGCCAGGCCCTGCCTGTACCAGTCCTCAAAATGCCCCCCAACCACATGGACAGGCTCCATCAACACCCCAAAAACATCACAAAACACACAAAAATCACCACAATCCAATACCCTCCATGCCCTCCATGATGTTTACATTAAAGAGACCCCACAGAAAGACTCAGTCCATGCACCACTGAGTACCCCTGGGCAAAAGGCCCCAACAACAGCCCAAAAATCGAAAAACACACAATAAGCACCACAATCCAATGCCATCCATGCCCTCAATTATGTTCAAATTCAAGACACCACACAGAAAGACTAGGCACATGTACCACTGAGTACCCCTGGGCATAATGGATGAAAGCATGGCAGACTGGGTGCTGGCCTATGGCACAACAAAGCACACTGCCTGGCTTCAAAATGGCCCCTAGACCCCCACCACATGGCCAGGCCCTATTTGTACCAGTCCTCAAAATGGCCTCCACCCACATGGACAGGCCCCATCAACACCCAAAAAAATCGAAAAACACACAAAAATCACCACAATCTAATGCCATCCATGCCCTCCATGATGTTTACATTAAAGAGACCCCACAGAAAGACTCAGTCCATGCACCACTGAGTACCCTTGGGCAAAAGGCCCCAACACCACCCAAAAAAATCGAAAAACACATAAAAATCACCACAATCCAATGCCATCCATGCCCTAAATGATGTTGAAATTCAACAAAACAGTTGTATCATGCACCCATAACTAACCCTGTTCCTACTGGATACTGTGGCTACCCACAATATATTTTATTTTATGTTCTGAAAAAGTTCCAAAATTGTAGTTGCAGCAACTGTAATGCCCCAATCAAACAACATCAACTTACTTGTGAAATTTCTAATCCAAAAGTGATCCAAAGAAAGTCAAAAAGGCCTCAAATCCAAATATCCAGCAGCATCCACATAAAGTTATCCTTTCAAGGTTAAGATCCAATTCAAAGTTACCAGGACATGAACAAAGCACTGGGAGGAGCCTGCTGGACAAGAACAGGAAGTTGGAGACTGTGGGGCACTTCCTTCCTCCTATCCCCCCCAAAATGGACTCCTTGCAAAAAAAAGTGCGGGTAAATGTCAACCTGAGGAGTTATTCTGATAAAAATCATCATTTTCAGAAGGTTTATGCTGCCTGCTGGTGGATTTCTTTTACAGAATTGCAAATTTTGCAATTTCGCGAGTGCGAGATTTTAGCTGCCCGCCGCTTCTACGTGTTCGCAATTGTTTACTCCCGCGATGCGTGATCACGAGCCTTTATGACGTACTCGCGTTGACAAACTCTTGCTGTGCAAGGTGGCGGGCGCGATGACGTAATAGCGGTCGACAAACTCCTGCTAGATCACGCAGCCAGATCCAAAATGGCGCAGCACACGCAAACATGGAGAAAAACAACTCTTCAAACTCTGAATGACGGTAAGTGAACGCCGCGCGCCGCAATATGGTATTTTTTAAGCGCGACCAAGCAAAAAAATCGCTGCGGAAGAATTTGCGAATTTTCTGCAAATTCGCGAGAATTCGCGGATCGCGAATTTGCCGAAAATCCACAAATTCCATGAGCGGAACTGATTTTACGCCCATGCTTAGTGTCCAGACGGCTTCCCTTTCGTACTACAAAAAATGGGAGTCTAGAGGGAAAGACAAACGGAACTAGGACGCCCTCCACTCTGAAAGCTAGTCAACAAAAAAGGTCCTAGTTCTCATGGCAATTTTCTTTTGCTACACTGTAAACATCTATGGTCAAAATTTGTTATCCAAGGGATCTCTTTAGTCTCGAGAGAATCCTAAGATGTTTCAATCTATTGCCTCATTAAAACCACAACCTCTCTGATTGATACATACAGGACAGCACAAACAAAAAATGTGTGAAAAGCGAGATGACACCTCACGGGCGCACCACCAATGGGACCCCTGGTTGGTACTCACCAGGACGGCCCTGTTCTCATCATCGGTGTCATCAAGCTAAAACCAAAAAACGTGTCTCGAACCTCAAAAATAAAAAGACAGTGAATGGTGCAGTGGACACAACTTATGTGTGACAAAACTGACAACATTTAACATATAAGACACTGGGCAACTGGGACCATAAACTTTACTCTTTTTCCCTTTCTCTGTTGCAAAACAGTGAACACACATATACTAAAAAAGAAGAGAGTAAATACTCCCTATCGATTTACTCTCTACTCACAGCCGACATGTTTCATTGCCTTGGTTTTTATCAGGCAATTTCTTCAGGGCAATACAATTTCAATGCCACTGCAAGAGACACTGAAGCTTGAGTGCCTGCATGCAGTTTTGCCTCTCATACCAGTGATGAAGTAATATTAAAAACGGGAACCAGCTCCCTTAGGTGAACATGGTCCTTTAGAGTAGCGGTCGAGGACGCCGACCGCTACTCTAAAACCGTGACTTTCTGGTACGGAGAGTAAGGACCATGTTCACCTAAGGGAGCTGGTTCCCGTTTTTAATATTACTTCATCACTGGTATGAGAGGCAAAACTGCATGCAGGCACTCAAGCTTCAGTGTCTCTTGCAGTGGCATTGAAATTGTATTGCCCTGAAGAAATTGCCTGATAAAAACCAAGGCAATGAAACATGTCGGCTGTGAGTAGAGAGTAAATCGATAGGGAGTATTTACTCTCTTCTTTTTTAGTATATGTGTGTTCACTGTTTTGCAACAGAGAAAGGGAAAAAGAGTAAAGTTTATGGTCCCAGTTGCCCAGTGTCTTATATGTTAAATGTTGTCAGTTTTGTCACACATAAGTTGTGTCCACTGCACCATTCACTGTCTTTTTATTTTTGAGGTTCGAGACACGTTTTTTGGTTTTAGCTTGATGACACCGATGATGAGAACAGGGCCGTCCTGGTGAGTACCAACCAGGGGTCCCATTGGTGGTGCGCCTGTGAGGTGTCATCTCGCTTTTCACACATTTTTTGTTTGTGCTGTCCTGTATGTATCAATCAGAGAGGTTGTGGTTTTAATGAGGCAATAGATTGAAACATCTTAGGATTCTCTCGAGACTAAAGAGATCCCTTGGATAACAAATTTTGACCATAGATGTTTACAGTGTAGCAAAAGAAAATTGCCATGAGAACTAGGACCTTTTTTGTTGACTGGCTTCCCTTTCGTGCCCGGCCATCTGGTCGCCCAGATCCCCTCAGCCATCTGGTCGCCCGGATCCCCTCGGCCATCTGGTCGCCCGCAATGCTTTCCTACGGGGCGACCAGATGGCCTCCCTTTCGTGCCCGGCCATCTGGTCGCTCAGATCCCCTCGGCCATCTGGTCGCCCGGATACCCTCGGCCATCTGGTCGCCCGCAATACTTTCCTATGGGGCGACCAGATGGCCGGACTTCCCTGGAAGTCCCGATGAGGTGCCATTTGCCTCCCGTATCCCAGCTAAGCATGGGCGAATTTTGCGAATCTCGCGTTCGCGAATTTTGCGGATTTGCGAACTCGCAATCCGCAAAAAACGCGAATTCCCGCGAATTTGCGGATTTTTTTTTTTTGTGTTCGCCCGTGTTTCTGCCAGTTCGCGAGGGTTTTTACAATTTCGCAATTTGCGAACTTACCTGTCGGGTCGCAAGTTTTGCGAACTTGTTGTTTCTACGTGTCCAGCCTGTTTGGGACACTCTTCTTCATCACTGCCACTCTCTGTCACCACTGCCACTCTCTGACTACTCATGCCACCCTCTGGCCCACCCATGCCACCCTCTGTTTCATCACCACACCCTCTGGTTGTCCAGTGTACATTATTTTCGGCAAAGCAAAGCACACCTTCCCTGCCTCAAGTGACCTGAATTAATTTGGGGCTGATTAATGTGTCACAGAATATTTTTTTAGCTGGCACCTGCTTCCTTAGTGCGCCCTGATTAGTGATCTTTTGCACTTGCTAAGTGCTTTCATTGTTGCAAAACTAGTTACAACACCTGCCCTGCCCCAACTGACAATAATGAATTAGGGGCTGATTAATGGATTTTAACATCCAGCCTGGCTCCTGCTTGTCTCCCTTAGCTGTAATTCAGGACCTTTGTGGCATATGTGTAACTATTCTGAGGTTCAGAGCAGGGTCACATAATAGTTGCAACTGGCAACTGAACTCTGGAGGGGCCCCTCAGGAAGCACTACAGGAAATGGCTACTAATGATGAGCCTGAACTTTTGAACCTGGTAAGTAGTTTCAGTTTTGCTAAGATCGTATTTCTGCAATTTAGCACTTATTCGCGGGGCGCGAAGTTGTACTGGGAAGCCGCGAACTCACGCGAACAGTGCGAGCAGTGCGAGCAAAATCCGCTGCTCGCGGATTTGCGGATTTTGCGGGAGATTCGCGAATCTCGCGGATTGCGAATTTCCCGAAAATCCGCAAAATCCGCGAGCGAAACGGATTTTCCGCCCATGCTTAATCCCAGCGAGGGCTCCAGGAGGTCGGGTACTTGGCCGCCTCAGGTCCCATCTGTCACCTTGTGTGCACGGATTACAAGAAAGGGGGTTAATTTTCCTCCGGATTACTAGGGAGAGGGTCAGTCAGACCTCCGTGAGGTCTGGCGATTCTGAATCAGGGGAAGGCAGGACTAGGGACCGCCCGCTGGGGCCCCCAGGGACCCGGGGACGCTCCTGCCTCTCAGCCCCTTGCCGATGGTCGTTTTTCTCCGAGTTTGCTCAGGCAGACCTCCGTGAGGTCCGGCCATGCTCAGAGGGGGAAGGCAGTCCTGGGGCCCGCCCGCTGGGGCCCCCAGTGGCCCGGGGACGCTCCTGCCTCTCAGTCCCTTGCCGATGGTCGTTTTTCTCAGAGTTTGCTCAGGCAGACCTCTGTGAGGTCTGGCCATGCTGAGAGGGGGAAGGCAGCCTCGGGGCCCGCCAGCCGGGGCCCCCAGGGCCCCAGCTCCACACTCCTGCCTCTCAGCCCCTTGCTGATGGTCGTTTTCCTCCGAGTTTTCTCAGGCAGTCCTCTGTGAGGTCTGGCCATGCTGAGAGGGGAAAACAGCACCGGGGCCCGCCCGCCGGGGCCCCCAGGGGCCCAGGGATGCTCCTGCCTCTCAGCCCCTTGCCGATGGTCCTTTTTCTCAGAGTTTGCTCAGGCAGACCTCCGTGAGGTCTGGCCATGCTGAGAAGGGGAAGGCAGCCCCGGGGCCCACCTGCTGGGGCCCCCAGGGGCCCGGGGATGCTCCTGCCTCTCAGCCCCTTGCCGATGGTCCTTTGTCTCTGAGTTTGCTCAGGCAGACCTTCGTGAGGTCTGGACATGCTGAGAGGGGAAAGGTAGTCCTGGGGCCCCCAGGGGCCCGGGATGCACCTGCCTCACGGGCCTCTTGCCGATGGTCTTTTTTCATGGAGTCTGAGTGCCCCGGCAGCAGGCATGCAGGGGATGCTAAGCCAGTGTACCCCCCTGTGCTGGGTGGCCAGCCAGGGGATGCCCCGGCTGTACTCTGCTCAATTGGGCACTCTCGGTCCATTTAGGGATGGACTGCTTGGCCAGCCTCGGCTGTTGTTTCAAGCAAAGAGCTTCCACCCTGCATGGACTGTCTGACTCTAGGGAGGGTCTGCCGCATGGCAGTTAGGTCGTTCACCCTACCCAGAAGAGCGAAGGCTGAGCGGCCCTGGCAGCTCGTGGCCCCCAGTGGTCTGACCCGAGCGGAACGGGCAAGTGGTGCCAGACCCTCGATGCTGCCTGGCTGGCAGGTCTGTGGGCCCTGTGTGCCACGCTGTTACCCCTCTCGGCCCAGCACGTTTCCACAGCAGCTTGGAACGACTGTTCCGAGGGGTGCCGCTGCTGCCAGGCTCCGGCACCCTTGCATCTTTCTCACGCTGCGCCTCGGCCTGCCTTTCTCTCCCGGGGGAGACGGCTGGGCCTGCCGGTGCCCATGTGACCGGTGCACCTCTCCACACCCCTCCAGTGAGCCCTTCTGCCCAGGTGGGTGGGCTCCTTCCCCTGACAGGCTTCCGAGAGACGGAGGGTTGCACGAAGGTCGCCGGTCGGGGAGATGGGCACGTGGCTCCCACCCCGTTGTCAGGTGCAGCTACCTGGTTGATCCTGCCAGTAGCATATGCTTGTCTCAAAGATTAAGTCATGCACGTGTATGTAGACACAGCCGGTACAGTGAAACTGCGAATGGCTCATTAAATCAGTTATGGTTCCTTTGATCGCTCCATCTGTTACTTGGATAACAGTGGTAACTGCTTTGGTGACTCTGAATAACCTCGGGCCGATTGGAATGAGTACACTTGAAATCCTTCAACGAGGATCCATTGGAGGGCAAGTCTGGTGCCAGCAGCCGCGGTAATTCCAGCTCCAATAGCGTATATTAAAGTTGCTGCAGTAAAAAAGCTCGAAGCGTTTACTTTGAAAAAATTAGAGTGTTCAAAGCAGGCCGGTCGCCTGAATACTTCAGCAAGGAATAATGGAATAGGACTCCTGTTCTATTTTGTTGGTTTTCGGAACTGGGGCCATGATTAAGAGGGACGGCCGGGGGCATTCGTATTGTGCTACTAGAGGTGAAATTCTTGGTCCGGCGCAAGACGAACCAAAGCGAAAGCATTTGCCAAGAATGTTTTCATTAATCAAGAATGAAAGTCGGAGGTTCAAAGACGATCAGATGCCGTCGTAGTTCCGACCATAAACGATGCAGACTAGCGATCCAGCGGCGTTATTCAAATGACCCGCCGAGCAGCTTCTGGGAAACCAAAGTATTTGGGTTCCGGGGGGAGTATGGTTGCAAAGCTGAAACTTAAAGGAATTGACGGAAGGGCACATCCAGGAGTGGAGCCTGTGGCTTAATGTGACTCAACACTGGAAACCTCACCCGTCCCGGACATGGAAAGGATTGACAGATTGCTAGCTCTTTCGCGATTCTGTGAGTCCTGGTGCATGGCCGTTCTTAGTTGATGGAGCGATTTGTCTAGTTAATTCCGATAACAAACGAGACTTCCTCCATGCTAACTAGTTACGTGACCCCCAGTGGTCGGTGTCCAACTTCTTAGAGGGACAAGTGGCGTTCAGCCACACTAGATCGAGCAATGACAGGTCTGTGATGCCCTTAGATGTCCGGGGCTCACCCGGCTCAGTACGAGAGGAACCGCAGGTTCAGACATTTGGTGTATGTGAATGGCTGAGGAGCCAATGGGGCGAAGCTACCGTCTGTGGGATTATGACTGAACGCCTCTAAGTCAGAATCCCCCCTAAATCGTATCGATACCTCAGTGCCGTGGAGCCTCGGTTGGCCTGGGATAGCCGGCCTCTCTTGTGGGGCCGGTGCGTGGAGCCGCTCGCTTGGGGACCGGAGTGCGGACGGAAGGGGGCCCCCTCCATCACCCTTAGTGCACCGCATATTCGTGGCACACCCGGTGCAAAATCATTTGTAGACGATCTGATTCTGGGTCAGGGTTTCGTAAGTAGCAGAGCAGCTACCTCGCTGCGATCTATTGAAAGTCATCCTCTGAGCCAAGCTTTTGTCTCTCCGTGCGTGGGGGCCCGCGGACCCCTCCCTCCACCACATCCAGGGGTGGGTCCCTCTGCTGCCGGGCTGTCGGGAGGGACGCGGAGGGGGTAACACGGGTCGGTGGGAGGCTGCCTCCACCACGTGCCCTTCGGCACGGGGGCCTCCCCCTCCTGTCCCTGCCCCACCGGGGTGCAGGGATGGGGGCCACCATCCCTTGCGGGTCAGCAGGGTGACCAGATGGCCCACTGCTCCTGGGCAGGGAGGTGAGGAGCAGCCACCCAGGGGAAAGAAGCTCCAGAGCTTCTACCTTGGTGCACCTGGACCCCCTCGCCGGACTGCAAGGGCGATTGGGTACGAAAGCCTCCCAGGCCATCTGGGCGCTGGGTCGTCCCGGGCCATCTGGCCACCTGGCTGTGTGACCAGATGGCCCTGCAGTCAGGGTGACCAGATGGCCCTGCGGGCTGGGTGACCAGATGGCCCTGCGGGCTGGGTGACCAGATGGCCCTGCGGGCTGGCGGCTGGGCACACAGAAAGACTCAGTCCATGCACCACTGAGTACCCCTGGGCAAAAGGCCCCCACAACAGCCCAAAAATCGAAAAACACACAAAAATCCCCACAATCCAATGCCATCCATGCCCTCAATCATGTTCAAATTCAAGACACCCCACAGAAAGACTAGGCCCATGCACCACTGAGTACCCCTGGGCATAACGGATGAAAGCATGGCAGACTGGGTGCAGGCCTATGGCACAACAAAGCACACTGCCTGGCTTCAAAATGGCCCCTAGACCCCTACCACATGTCCAGGCCCTGCCTGTACCAGTCCTCAAAATGGCCCCCACCCACATGGACAGGCCCCATCAACACCCAAAAAAATCGAAAAACACACAAAAATCACCACAATCTAATGCCATCCATGCCCTCCATGATGTTTACATTAAAGAGACCCCACAGAAAGATTCAGTCCATGCACTACTGAGTACCCTTGGGCAAAAGGCCCCAACACCACCCAAAAAAAATCGAAAAACACACAAAAATCACCACAATCCAATGCCATCCATGCCCTAAATGATGTTGAAATTCAACAAAACAGTTGTATCATGCACCCATAACTAACCCTGTTCCTACTGGATGCTGTGGCTACCCACAATATATTTTATTTAATGTTCTGAAAAAGTTCCAAAATTGTAGTTGCAGCAACTGTAATGCCCCAAACAAACAACATCAACTTACTTGTGAAATTTCTAATCCAAAAGTGATCCAAAGAAAGTCAAAAAGGCCTCAAATCCAAATATCCATCAGCATCCACATAAAGTAATCCTTCAAGGTCAAGATCCAATTCAAAGTGACCAGGACATGAACAAAGCACTGGGAGGAGCGTGCTGGACAAGAACAGGAAGTTGGAGACTGTGGGGCACTTCCTTCCTCCTATCCCCCCCCCAAAATGGACTCCTTGCAAAAAAAAGTGCAGGTAAATGTCAACCTGAGGAGTTATTCTGATAAAAATCATCATTTTCAGAAGGTTTATGCTGCCTGCTGGTGGATTTCCTTTACAGAATTGCAAATTTTGCAATTTCTCGAGTGCGAGATTTTAGCTGCCCGCCGCTTCTACGTGTTCGCAATTGTTTACTCCCGCGATGCGTGATCACGAGCCTTTATGACGTACTCGCGTTGACAAACTCTCGCTGTGCAAGGTGGCGGGCGCGATGACATAATCGCGGTCGACAAACTCCTGCGAGATCACGCAGCCAGATCCAAAATGGTGCAGCACACGCAAACATGGAGAAAAACAACTCTTCAAACTCTGAATGACGGTAAGTGAACGCCGCGTGCGGCAATATTGTACTTTTTTAAGCGCGACCAAGCAAAACAATCTGCTGCGTGAGAATTTAATTCGCGAGAATTCGCGAATTGCGAATTTGCCGAAAATCTGCAAATTCCGTGAGCGGAACTGATTTTACGCCCATGCTTAGTGTCCAGACAGCTTCCCTTTCGTGCCCGGCCATCTGGTCGCCCAGATCCCCTCGGCCATCTGGTCGCCCGGATCCCCTCGGCCATCTGGTCGCCCGCAATGCTTTCCTACGGGGCGACCAGATGGCCTCCCTTTCGTGCCCGGCCATCTGGTTGCTCAGATCCCCTCGGCCATCTGGTCGCCAGGATCCCCTCGGCCATCTGGTCGCTCAGATCCCCTCGGCCATCTGGTCGCCCGGATCCCCTCGGCCATCTGGTCGCCCGCAATGCTTTCCTATGTGCGACCAGATGGCCGGACTTCCCTGGAAGTCCCGATGAGGTGCCATTTGCCTCCCGGATCCCAGCGAGGGCTCCAGGAGGTCGGGTACTTGGCCGCCTTAGGTCCCCTCTGTCACATCGTGTGCACGGATTACAAGAAAGAGGGGTAATTTTCCTCCGGATTACTAGGGAGAGGGTCAGTCAGACCTCCGGTGCAAAATCATTCGTAGATGACCTGATTCTGGGTCAGGGTTTCATAAGTAGCAGAGCAGCAACCTCGCTGCGATCTATTGAAAGTCATCCTCTGAGCCAAGCTTTTGTCTCTCCGTGCGTGGGGGCCCGCGGACGCCTCCCTCCACCACATCCAGGGGTGGGTCCCTCTGCCGCCAGGCCGGCGGGAGGGACGCGGAGGGGGTAACACGGGTCCGTGGGAGGCTGCCTCCACCACGTGCCCTTCGGCACGGGGGCCTCCCCCTCCTGTCCCTGCCCCTTCGGGGTGCAGGGATGGGTGCCACCATCCCTTGCGGGTCAGCAGGGTGACCAGATGGCCCACTGCTCCTGGGCAGGGAGGTGAGGAGCAGCCACCCAGGGGAAAGAAGCTCCAGAGCTTCTACATTGGTGCACCTGGACCCCCTCGCCGGACTGCAAGGGCGATTGGGTACGACAGCCTCCCAGGCCATCTGGGCGCTGGGTCGTCCCGGGCCATCTGGCCACCTGGCTGTGTGACCAGATGGCCCTGCAGTCAGGGTGACCAGATGGCCCTGCGGGCTGGGTGATCAGATGGCCCTGCGGGCTGGCGGCTGGGCCCACAGAAAGACTCAGTCCATGCACCACTGAGTACCCCTGGGCAAAAGGCCCCAACAACAGCCCAAAAATCGAAAAACACACAAAAATCACCACAATCAATGCCATCCATGCCCTCAATCATGTTCAAATTCAGGACACCCCACAGAAAGACTAGGCCCATGCACCACTGAGTACCCCTGGGCATAACGGATGAAAGCATGGCAGACTGGGTGCAGGCCTATGGCACAACAAAGCACACTGCCTGGCTTCAAAATGGCCCCTAGACCCCTAACACATGTCCAGGCCCTGCCTGTACCAGTCCTCAAAATGGCCCCCACCCACATGGACAGGCCCCATCAACACCCAAAAAAATCGAAAAACACACAAAAATCACCACAATCTAATGCCATCCATGCCCTCCATGATGTTTACATTAAAGAGACCCCACAGAAAGATTCAGTCCATGCACTACTGAGTACCCTTGGGCAAAAGGCCCCAACACCACCCAAAAAAATCGAAAAAACACACAAAAATCACCACAATCCAATGCCATCCATGCCCTAAATGATGTTGAAATTCAACAAAACAGTTGTATCATGCACCCATAACTAACCCTGTTCCTACTGGATACTGTGGCTACCCACAATATATTTTATTTAATGTTCTGAAAAAGTTCCAAAATTGTAGTTGCAGCAACTGTAATGCCCCAAACAAACAACATCAACTTACTTGTGAAATTTCTAATCCAAAAGTGATCCAAAGAAAGTCAAAAAGGCCTCAAATCCAAATATCCATCAGCATCCACATAAAGTAATCCTTCAAGGTCAAGATCCAATTCAAAGTGACCAGGACATGAACAAAGCACTGGGACGAGCCTGCTGGACAAGAACAGGAAGTTGGAGACTGTGGGGCACTTCCTTCCTCCTATCCCCCCCCCCAAAATGGACTCCTTGCAAAAAAAAGTGCAGGTAAATTTCAACCTGAGGAGTTATTCTGATAAAAATCATCATTTTCAGAAGGTTTATGCTGCCTGCTGGTGGATTTCTTTTACAGAATTGCAAATTTTGCAATTTCGCGAGTGCGAGATTTTAGCTGCCCGCCGCTTCTACGTGTTCGCAATTGTTTACTCCCGCGATGCGTGATCACGAGCCTTTATGACGTACTCGCGTTGACAAACTCTCGCTGTGCAAGGTGGCGGGCGCGATGACATAATCGCGGTCGACAAACTCCTGCGAGATCACGCAGCCAGATCCAAAATGGTGCAGCACACGCAAACATGGAGAAAAACAACTCTTCAAACTCTGAATGACGGTAAGTGAACGCCGCGCGCGGCAATATTGTACTTTTTTAAGCGCGACAAAGCAAAAAAATCTGCTGCGTGAGAATTTGGGAATTTTCGGCAAATTCGCGAGAATTCGCGAATTGCGAATTTGCCGAAAATCTGCAAATTCCGTGAGCGGAACTGATTTTACGCCCATGCTTAATGTCCAGACGGCTTCCATTACGTGCCCGGCCATCTGGTCGCCCAGATCCCCCCGGCCATCTGGTCGCCCGGATCCCCTCGGCCATCTGGTCACCCGCAATGCTTTCCTACGGGGCGACCAGATAGC
>NC_141691.1:716012299-716017299 GCF_964263255.1 Lissotriton vulgaris
ATTTGGGTTCCGGGGGGAGTATGGTTGCAAAGCTGAAACTTAAAGGAATTGACGGAAGGGCACCACCAGGAGTGGAGCCTGTGGCTTAATTTGACTCAACACGGGAAACCTCACCCATCCCGGACATGGAAAGGATTGACAGATTGCTAGCTCTTTCTCGATTCTGTGGGTCCTGGTGCATGGCCGTTCTTAGTTGGTGGAGCGATTTGTCTAGTTAATTCCGATAGCAAACGAGACTTCTTCCATGCTAACTAGTTACGCGACCCCCAGTGGTCGGTGTCCAACTTCTTAGAGGGACAAGTGGCGTTCAGCCACACGAGATCGAGCAATGACAGGTCTGTGATGCCCTTAGATGTCCGGGGCTCACCCGGCTCAGTACGAGAGGAACCGCAGGTTCAGATATTTGGTGTATGTGCTTGGCTGAGGAGCCAATGGGGCGAAGCTACCATCTGTGGGATTATGACTGAACGCCTCTAAGTCAGAATCCCCCCTAAATCGTATCAATACCTCAGTGCCTTGGAGCCTCGGTTGGCCTGGGATAGCCGGCCTCTCTTGGGGGGCCGGTGCGTAGAGCTGCTCGCTTGGGGACCGGAGTGCGGACGGAAGGGGGCCGCCTCCATCACCCTTAGTGCACTGCATATTCGTGGGACACCCGGTGCAAAATCATTCGTAGATGACCTGATTCTGGGTCAGGGTTTCGTAAGTAGCAGAGCAGCTACCTCGCTGCGATCTATTGAAAGTCATCCTCTGAGCCAAGCTTTTGTCTCTCCGTGCGTGGGGGCCCGCGGACGCCTCCCTCCACCACATCCAGGGGTGGGTCCCTCTGCCGCCAGGCCTGCGGGAGGGACGCGGATGGGGTAACACGGGTCCATGGGAGGCTGCCTCCACCACGTGCCCTTCAGCACGGGGGCCTCCCCCTCCTGTCCCTGCCCCACCGGGGTGCAGGGATGGGGGCCACCATCCCTTGCGGGTCAGCAGGGTGACCAGATGGCCCACTGCTCCTGGGCAGGGAGGTGAGGAGCAGCCACCCAGGGGAAAGAAGCTCCAGAGCTTCTACCTTGGTGCACCTGGACCCCCTCGCCGGACTGCAAGGGCGATTGGGTACGACAGCCTCCCAGGCCATCTGGGCGCTGGGTCGTCCCGGGCCATCTGGCCACCTGGCTGTGTGTTCCCAGATGGCCCTGCAGTCAGGGTGACCAGATGGCCCTGCGGGCTGGGTGGCCAGATGGCCCTGCGGGCTGGGTGACCAGATGGCCCTGCGGGCTGGCGGCTGGGCCCACAGAAAGACTCAGTCCATACACCACTGAGTACCCCTGGGCAAAAGGCCCCAACAACAGCCCAAAAATCGAAAAACACACAAAAATCACCACAATCCAATGCCATCCATGCCCTCAATCATGTTCAAATTCAAGACACCCCACAAAAAGACTAGGCCCATGCACCACTGAGTACCCCTGGGCATAACGGATGAAAGCATGGCAGACTGGGTGCAGGCCTATGGCACAACAAAGCACACTGCCTGGCTTCAAAATGGCCCCTAGACCCCTACCACATGTCCAGGCCCTGCCTGTACCAGTCCTCAAAATGGCCCCAACCCACATGGACAGGCCCCATCAACACCCAAAAAAATCGAAAAACACACAAAAATCACCACAATCTAATGTCATCCATGCCCTCCATGATGTTTACATTAAAGAGACCCCACAGAAAGATTCAGTCCATGCACTACTGAGTGCCCTTGGGCAAAAGGCCCCAACACCACCCAAAAAAATCAAAAAACACACAAAAATCACCACAATCCAATGCCATCCATGCCCTAAATGATGTTGAAATTCAACAAAACAGTTGTATCATGCACCCATAACTAACCCTGTTCCTACTGGATACTGTGGCTACCCACAATATATTTTATTTAATGTTCTGAAAAAGTTCCAAAATTGTAGTTGCAGCAACTGTAATGCCCCAAACAAACAACATCAACTTACTTGTGAAATTTCTAATCCAAAAGAGATCCAAAGAAAGTCAAAAAGGCCTCAAATCCAAATATCCAGCAGCATCCACATAAAGTAATCCTTCAAGGTCAAGATCCAATTCAAAGTGACCAGGACATGAACAAAGCACTGGGAGGAGCCTGCTGGACAAGAACAGGAAGTTGGAGACTGTGGGGCACTTCCTTCCTCCTATCCCCCCCCCAAAATGAACTCCTTGCAAAAAAAAGTGCGGTAAATGTCAACCTGAGGAGTTATTCTGATAAAAATCATCATTTTCAGAAGGTTTATGCTGCCTGCTGGTGGATTTCTTTTACAGAATTGCAAATTTTGCAATTTCGCGAGTGCGAGATTTTAGCTGCCCGCCGCTTCTACGTGTTCGCAATTGTTTACTCCCGCGATGCGTGATCACGAGCCTTTATGACGTACTCGCGTTGACAAACTCTCGCTGTGCAAGGTGGCGGGCTCTCCGTGCGTGGGGGCCCGCGGACGCCTCCCTCCACCACATCCAGGGGTGGGTCCCTCTGCGGCCAGGCCGGCGGGAGGGACGCGGAGGGGGTAACACGGGTCCGTGGGAGGCTGCCTCCACCACGTGCCCTTCGGCACGGGGGCCTCCCCCTCCTGTCCCTGCCCCACCGGGGTGCAGGGATGGGGGCCACCATCCCTTGCGGGTCAGCAGGGTGACCAGATGGCCCACTGCTCCTGGGCAGGGAGGTGAGGAGCAGCCACCCAGGGGAAAGAAGCTCCAGAGCTTCTACCTTGGTGCACCTGGACCCCCTCGCCGGACTGCAAGGGCGATTGGGTACGACAGCCTCCCAGGCCATCTGGGCGCTGGGTCATCCCGGGCCATCTGGCCACCTGGCTGTGTGACCAGATGGCCCTGCAGTCAGGGTGACCAGATGGCCCTGCGGGCTGGGTGACCAGATGGCCCTGCGGGCTGGGTGACCAGATGGCCCTGCGGGCTGGCGGCTGGGCCCACAGAAAGACTCAGTCCATGCACCACTGAGTACCCCTGGGCAAAAGGCCCCAACAACAGCCCAAAAATCGAAAAACACACAAAAATCACCACAATCCAATGCCATCCATGCCCTCAATCATGTTCAAATTCAAGACACCCCACAGAAAGACTAGGCCCATGCACCACTGAGTACCCCTGGGCATAACGAATGAAAGCAGGGCAGACTGGGTGCAGGCCTATGGCACAACAAAGCACACTGCCTAGCTTCAAAATGGCCCCTAGACCCCTACCACATGTCCAGGCCCTGCCTGTACCAGTCCTCAAAATGGCCCCCACCCACATGGACAGGCCCCATCAACACCCAAAAAAATCGAAAAACACACAAAAATCACCACAATCTAATGCCATCCATGCCCTCCATGATGTTTACATTAAATAGACCCCACAGAAAGATTCAGTCCATGCACTACTGAGTACCCTTGGGCAAAAGGCCCCAACACCACCCAAAAAAATCGAAAAACACACAAAAATCACCACAATCCAATGCCATCCATGCCCTAAATGATGTTGAAATTCAACAAAACAGTTGTATCATGCACCCATAACTAACCCTGTTCCTACTGGATACTGTGGCTACCCACAATATATTTTATTTAATGTTCTGAAAAAGTTCCTAAATTGTAGTTGCAGCAACTGTAATGCCCCAAACAAACAACATCAACTTACTTGTGAAATTTCTAATCCAAAAGTGATCCAAAGAAAGTCAAAAAGGCCTCAAATCCAAATATCCATCAGCATCCACATAAAGTAATCCTTCAAGGTCAAGATCCAATTCAAAGTGACCAGGACATGAACAAAGCACTGGGAGGAGCCTGCTGGACAAGAACAGGAAGTTGGAGACTGTGGGGCACTTCCTTCCTCCTATCCCCCCCCCAAAACGGACTCCTTGCAAAAAAAAGTGCAGGTAAATGTCAACCTGAGGAATTATTCTGATAAAAATCATCATTTTTAGAAGGTTTATGCTGCCTGCTGGTGGATTTCTTTTACAGAATTGCAAATTTTGCGAGATTTTAGCTGCCCGCCGCTTCTACGTGTTCGCAATTGTTTACTCCCGCGATGCGTGAGCACGAGCCTTTATGACGTACTCGCGTTGACAAACTCTCGCTGTGCAAGGTGGCGGGCGCGATGACATAATCGCGGTCGACAAACTCCTGCGAGATCACGCAGCCAGATCCAAAATGGTGCAGCACACGCAAACATGGAGAAAAACAACTCTTCAAACTCTGAATGACGGTAAGTGAACGCCGCGCGCGGCAATATTGTACTTTTTTAAGCGCGACCAAGCAAAAAGATCTGCTGCGTGAGAATTTGCGAATTTTCGGCAAATTTGCGAGAATTCGCGAATTGCGAATTTGCCGAAAATCTGCAAATTCCGTGAGCGGAACTGATTTTACGCCCATCCTTAGTGTCCAGACGTCTTCCCTTTAGTGCCCGGCCATCTGGTCCCCCAGATCCCCTTGGCCATCTGGTCGCCCGGATCCCCTCGGCCATCTGGTCGCCCGCAATGCTTTCCTACGGGGCGACCAGATGGCCTCCCTTTCGTGCCCGGCCATCTGGTTGCTCAGATCCCCTCGGCCATCTGGTCGTCAGGATCCCCTCGGCCATCTGGTCGCCCGGATCCCCTCGGCCATCTGGTCGCCCACAATGCTTTCCTATGGGGCGTCCAGATGGCCGGACTTCCCTGGAAGTCCCGATGAGGTGCCATTTGCCTCCCGGATCCCAGCGAGGGCTCCAGGAGGTCGGGTACTTGGCCGCCTTAGGTCCCCTCTGTCACCTCGTGTGCACGGATTACAAGAAAGGGGGGTAATTTTCCTCCGGATTACTAGGGAGAGGGTCAGTCAGACCTCCGTGAGGTCTGGCGATTCTGAATCAGGGGAAGGCAGGACCAGGGCCCGCACGCAGGGGCCCCCAGGGGCCCGGGGACGCTCCTGCCTCTCAGCCCCTTGCCGATGGTAGTTTTTCTCCGAGTTTGCTCAGGCAGACCTCCGTGAGGT
>NC_141691.1:716019799-716059799 GCF_964263255.1 Lissotriton vulgaris
CTCCCCCTCCTGTCCCTGCCCCACCGGGGTGCAGGGATGGGGGCCACCATCCCTTGCGGGTCAGCAGGGTGACCAGATGGCCCACTGCTCCTGGGCAGGGAGGTGAGGAGCAGCCACCCAGGGGAAGTAAGCTCCAGAGCTTCTACCTTGGTGCACCTGGACCCCCTTGCCGGACTGCAAGGGCGATTGGGTACGACAGCCTCCCAGGTCATCTGGGCGCTGGGTCGTCCCGGGCCATCTGGCCACCTGGCTGTGTGACCAGATGGCCCTGCAGTCAGGGTGACCAGATGGCCCTGCGGGCTGGGTGACCAGATGGCCCTGCGGGCTGGGTGACCAGATGGCCCTGCGGGCTGGCGGCTGGGCCCACAGAAAGACTCAATCCATGCACCACTGAGTACCCCTGGGCAAAAGGCCCCAACAACAGCCCAAAAATCGAAAAACACACAAAAATCCCCACAATCCAATGCCATCCATGCCCTCAATCATGTTCAAATTCAAGACACCCCACAGAAAGACTAGGCCCATGCACCACTGAGTACCCCTGGGCATAACGGATGAAAGCATGGCAGACTGGGTGCAGGCCTATGGCACAACAAAGCACACTGCCTGGCTTCAAAATGGCCCCTAGACCCCTACCACATGTCCAGGCCCTGCCTGTACCAGTCCTCAAAATGGCCCCCACCCACATGGACAGGCCCCATCAACACCCAAAAAAATCGAAAAACACACAAAAATCACCACAATCTAATGCCATCCATGCCCTCCATGATGTTTACATTAAAGAGACCCCACAGAAAGATTCAGTCCATGCACTACTGAGTACCCTTGGGCAAAAGGCCCCAACACCACCCAAAAAAATCGAAAAACACACAAAAATCACCACAATCCAATGCCATCCATGCCCTAAATGATGTTGAAATTCAACAAAACAGTTGTATCATGCACCCATAACTAACCCTGTTCCTACTGGATACTGTGGCTACCCACAATATATTTTATTTAATGTTCTGAAAAAGTTCCAAAATTGTAGTTGCAGCAACTGTAATGCCCCAAACAAACAACATCAACTTACTTGTGAAATTTCTAATCCAAAAGTGATCCAAAGAAAGTCAAAAAGGCCTCAAATCCAAATATCCATCAGCATCCACATAAAGTAATCCTTCAAGGCCAAGATCCAATTCAAAGTGACCAGGACATGAACAAAGCACTGGGAGGAGCCTGCTGGACAAGAACAGGAAGTTGGAGACTGTGGGGCACTTCCTTCCTCCTATCCCCCCCCCCAAAATGGACTCCTTGCAAAAAAAAGTGCAGGTAAATGTCAACCTGAGGAGTTATTCTGATAAAAATCATCATTTTCAGAAGGTTTATGCTGCCTGCTGGTGGATTTCTTTTACAGAATTGCAAATTTTGCAATTTCGCGAGTGCGAGATTTTAGCTGCCCGCCGCTTCTACGTGTTCGCAATTGTTTACTCCCGCGATGGGTGATCACGAGCCTTTATGACGTACTCGCGTTGACAAACTCTCGCTGTGCAAGGTGGCGGGCGCGATGACATAATCGCGGTCGACAAACTCCTGCGAGATCACGCAGCCAAATCCAAAATGGTGCAGCACACGCAAACATGGAGAAAAACAACTCTTCAAACTCTGAATGACGGTAAGTGAACGCCGAACGCGGCAATATTGTACTTTTTTAAGCGCGACCAAGCAAAAAAATCTGCTGCGTGGGAATTTGCGAATTTTCGCGAGAATTCGCGAATTGCGAATTTGCCGAAAATCTGCAAATTCCGTGAGTGGAACTGATTTTACGCCCTTGCTTAGTGTCCAGACGGCTTCCGTTTCGTGCCCGGCCATCTGGTCGCCCAGATCCCCTCGGCCATCTGGTCGCCCGGATCCCCTCGGCCATCTGGTCGCCCGCAATGCTTTCCTACGGGGCGACCAGATGGCCTCCCTTTCGTGCCCGGCCATCTGGTTGCTCAGATCCCCTCGGCAATCGTGTCGCCAGGATCCCCTCGGCCATCTGGTCGCTCAGATCCCCTCGGCCATCTGGTCGCCCGGATCCCCTCGGCCATCTGGTCGCCCGCAATGCTTTCCTATGGGGCGACCAGATGGCCGGACTTCCCTGGAAGTCCCGATGAGGTGCCATTTGCCTCCCGGATCCCTGCGAGGGCTCCAGGAGGTCGGGTACTTGGCCGCCTTAGTTCCCCTCTGTCACATCGTGTGCACGGATTACAAGAAAGGGGGGTAATTTTCCTCCAGATTACTAGGGAGAGGGTCAGTCAGACCTCCGTGAGGTCTGGCGATTCTGAATCAGGGGAAGGCAGGACCAGGGCCCGCCCGCAGGGGCCCCCAGGGGCCCGGGGACGCTCCTGCCTCTCAGCCCCTTGCCGATGGTCGTTTTTCTCTGAGTTTGCTCAGGCAGACCTCCGTGAGGTCCGGCCATGCTGAGAGGGGGAATGCAGTACTGGGGCCCGCCCGCTGGGGCCCCCAGGGTCCCGGGGACGCTCCTGCCTCTCGGTCCCTGGCCGATGGTTGTTTTTCTCCGAGTTTGCTCAGGCAGACCTCTGTGAGGTCTGGCCATGCTGAGAGGGGGAAGGCAGCCCTGGGGACCGCCCGCTGGGGCCCCCAGGGCCCGGGGATGCTCCTGCCTCTCAGTCCCTTGCCGATGGTCTTTTTTCTCCGAGTTTGCTCAGGCAGTCCTCTGTGAGGTCTGGCCATGCTGAGAGGGGAAGACAGCACCGGGGCCCGCCCGACGGGGCCCCCAGGGGCCCGGGGATGTTCCTGCCTCTCAGCCCCTTGCCGATGGTCCTTTTTCTCAGAGTTTGCTCAGGCAGACCTCCGTGAGGTCTGGCCATGCTGAGAGGGGAAAGGCAGTCCTGGGGCCCCCAGGGGCCCGGGATGCACCTGCCTCACGGGCCTCTTGCCGATGGTCTTTTTTCTTGGAGTCTGAGTGCCCCGGCAGCAGGCATGCAGGGGATGCTAAGCCAGTGTACCTCCTCTGTGCTGGGTGGCCTCCCTGGGGATGCCCCGGCTGTACTCTGATCGATTGGGAACTCTCGGTCCATTTAGGGATGGACTGCTTGGCCAGCCTCGGCTGTTGTTTCAAGCAAAGAGCTTCCACCCTGCATGGACTGTCTGACTCTAGGGAGGGCCTGCCGCATGGCGGTTAGGTCGTTCACCCTACCCAGAAGAGCGAAGGCTGAGCGGCCCTGGCAGCTCGTGGCCCCCAGTGGTCTGACCCGAGCGGAAGGGGCAGGTGGTGCCAGACCCTAGGATGCTGCCTGGCTGGCAGGTCTGTGGGCCCTGTGTGCCACGCTGTCACCCCTCTCGGCCCAGCACGTTTCCACAGCAGCTTGGAACGCCTGTTCCGAGGGGTGCCGCTGCCACCAGGCTCCAGCACCCTTGCATCTTTCTCACGCTGCGCCTCGGCCTGCCTTTCCCTCCCGGGGGAGACGGCTGGGCCTGCCGGTGCCCATGTGACCGGCGCACCTCTCCACACCCCTCCAGTGAGCCCTCCTGCCCAGGTGAGTGGGCTCCTTCCCCTGACAGGCTTCCGAGAGATGGAGGGTTGCACGAAGGTCGCCGGTCGGGGAGATGGGCACGCGGCTCCCACCCCGTTGTCAGGTGCAGCTACCCGGTTGATCCTGCCAGTAGCATATGCTTGTCTCAAAGATTAAGCCATGCATGTGTATGTAGACACGGCCGGTACAGTGAAACTGCGAATGGCTCATTAAATCAGTTATGGTTCCTTTGATCGCTCCATCTGTTACTTGGATAACAGTGGTAACTGCTTTGGTGACTCTAGATAACCTCGGACCGATTGGAATGAGTACACTTGAAAAACTTTAACGAGGATCCATTGGAGGGCAAGTCTGGTGCCAGCAGCCGCGGTAATTGCAGCTCCAATAGCGTATATTAAAGTTGCTGCAGTAAAAAAGCTCAAAGCGTTTACTTTAAAAAAATTAGAGTGTTCAAAGCAGGCCGGTCGCCTGAATACTTCAGCTAGGAATAATGGAATAGGACTCCTGTTCTATTTTGTTGGTTTTCGGAACTGGGGCCATGATTAAGAGGGACGGCCGGGGGCATTCGTATTGTGCTGCTAGAGGTGAAATTCTTGGACCGGCGCAAGACGAACCAAAGCGAAAGCATTTGCCAAGAATGTTTTAATTAATCGTTTTGTTTCTTAAACTTTATTCGATTGTTTTAAAAAACATCATAAAAGTATACAAAATAAAACAGTGCACATACAAAGATATAACTCCAGGGAAAGTACATATCATACGGTTGGGCAAGAAGGTTTTAGCATAAAATGTAAAAAGCCTAGTACATAAATTAGGGGAAAACCATACTTTGTCTTACTGTGATAGATTTTAAAATAAAAGTAGCAGTAAAGAAACATAAATCTGGGCTCTCAAGTGAAAATAATAACTTCATTGCATTTCCTGCGGTATACGTGGAATATTTCAAAAACATAGGTTTAAGATAATAAATGCGCTGAGCTTTGTACATAGGGCAGAGTAGGAGAAAGTGTAGTGTGCTTTGTTTAGTTAAACCGTCACACGGACAAGGGGTAACAGAGTAGCATTTCATTGTGGGAAAAGCAACCAAATTATGTACAATGCCTAGCCTCAGTCTTGAAAGTACAAATTGATGAGACCGTCTACTAATAGCATTAAGATACATAGGTATACCAGAAACATCATCTTTAAGGGAATAATAAAAAACATGAGTAGAATACTCTTTTGTTGCATTTTTCCGCAAGTCGGTTTTGACCCGCAAAAATTCATTTTTGACCTCCTGTTTGGTCAGAGAATTAATACATACAGGATCTTTACTCACATCCATATCAAACAGATCCTTAACCCTTTCGATGCTCATGACGAGCTCAGCTCGTCATGATGCACAGTTGAGCTGTGCTGATGACGAGCTGAGCTCGTCATGAATAAAGCTAAAGTGCAGTTTCCAGCACAGGAGGGGAAAACACCTAGCAGCCAAGGTGTTAACAGTTGAAATTACATATTTTAGCCAAGGAATGTTAGAGACTTTTTCTAACAATGGACAGTCCTTAATAATATCTTTAGTAAAGGCAGTTTCAGACTTGGTAAAAATGAATTTCCAGACCAACAGTGGCCTCAGCTCGATTAGGTCAGCTAAATAGTCCAGATCTAATTCCATGTGCGTTAAAACAGTAGATGCCGAGGGTAGGAGGCAAAGCAACCGTTTGAGGAATATATTTTCCGTAGTTTGCAGGGCCTTTACACTACAATGTCCCCAAACCCCTGAACCATACAATGCTATCGATGCACATCTATGTTTGTATTAAGTATGGGCGAATTTTGCGAATCTCGCGTTCGCGAATTTTGCGGATTTGCGAACTCGCAATCCGCAAAATCCGCGAATTCTTGCGAATTTGCGGATTTTTTTTTTTTTGTGTTCGCAAGGATTTCTGCCAGTTCGCGAGGGTTTCGTACCAGTTCGCAATTGCGAACTTACATTTCGTCGCGCAACGGTCGCGAATTATGTTGTTTCTACGTCTGGTTCATCATCACAGGTTCCCAGCACCCTCTGTTTCACCACTGCAACCCTCTGTTACATCAATGCCACCCTCTGGTTCATCATTACTGTAGATTATGGGGGGGAAAAGCAAGCACACCAGCCCTGCTTCAACTGAGATGAATTAATTTGGGGTTAGTTTGTTAATGTGTCACTGTTTTAAAATTCCAGTCTGGCACCTGCTTCCTTATCTGTAATTTTGCTTTCTGTTGCAGTGCATTTTTTTCCCCAGGAGTCAGGACCTTCTTTGTGGCCTACTTGTAGCTATTGTATGAGCCTGCTGTGAGGGTCAGAGCAGGGTCATACAATTGTTGCAACTAGCAACTGAATTCTGGAGGGGCCCCAGTCAGGAAGCACTACCGGGAATTGTTACTAATGATGAGTTTGAACTCTTGCCCCTGCCGAGTGCTTTCAGTTTTGAAAAACTCGTTTTTCTGCAATTTCGCGGGGTTCGCGGGGTGCGAACACGCGCGAGATCGGATTCGGAAGCCGCAAATTCGTGCGAATATGCAATTTGTTTTTTTTGCGGCGTGTTAGTTGGCAAGGTTTTGTGCGTTTTTGCGAGCCGCTCGTAGTGCAAGACGCGAAGTTACCCTCGCGGTCGTTCAAGGGCGCAGCCATCTTGTTTGCCTGACGTATTTCCGTTTCCGGGCGCGACGTGTAATCTCGCATAGTCCGCGGCTTGCCAGTACAGTCTCGCGCGTGTTCGCAAGGAAAATCTCGCGCGAACTTACCCGCACGGTCGTGAACGGGCGCGGCCATCTTGTTTCTCATTCAATGCTATGGTTCTGGGCATGGTCTTTGTATCCTCTGTCAATCTCTGCCATCCTTTGCTTGTTTGAAGTTTTTTTTGATCTATTTTACTTATTATCTATCCCTCTATTTTTATAGCCCTATATTTTTGTGTTTACTGCTACTTTTGGTTAATTTTAAACTACTTTTGTAAACTCTTTTCTTTTCTTCTCTTCCCTATTCTATTTTCTTTATTCCTTTCCGCCCAGACCATGGCGAAGGGAGCCGGGAAGCATCCCGAGAAGGGGAAGGGTCCCGCACCCCGTGTCCGGCTCCCGTGCGGGCGTTTGAGGGGGGAGCTAGTGATGCCACGGGAGATCTTTACCCCGGAGGAGGTGGCCCAACTCATTTTTTATGTTCAGCGCCGCCTCCCCAGGACCATCATGGGAGGCGGCAGGATCAGTGCCGGGTACGGGGCCCGGGAGCGCCGGAAGCGCCGGAAGCGGTGGGAGAAGGTGTGCCAGGCCATTTACCACCACTCTCGGGTCTGGCGCACCTACAACCAGGCCACCCACCGCTGGACGGATGTCCTGACCCGTGAGCGAGATCTGCTCGACCTCCTTGGCCTTGAGATCCCCGGGCTTGGTGAGTAGTAGTAGCTATGTCTTTACTACTATGTTTTCTCCTGCTGTGTTATTATATTGCAAATTTTTGTTTTTTACCAAGAGCAATAATGCTGCTCATTACATTGTAGGTAAATTTTATTTAAAAATCTTCTGTGCATTTCAGGTACACTGCTCTCCTTCTTCTCAGTAGTGTTGCTACTATGCTTATTTGTTTCAGATTTTGTGTTCATTTCATTGGCCTGTGAAATTATGTATGAGTGTAGTTGAAAGAACTGCGTAATGCTACACACTAAGGTTCAGATTTTTAATTACCGGCGCATCCCTGCAAAGTTGCAGGGATGCACCAGTAATTGTGCGTCACGCCACCATCACCCATGGTGCGCCGTATTTACAATGCGGCGCGCCATGGGCCCAAAACGTCACCAAAGCGTTACGCATCTGTGCCGTAAAGGCGGTGCATTGCTGGAGTTGCGTCGCAACGATGGTGCAGCTCCATCAATGCTCTGGGGTGCCCTATCTCCCCAATGCTGCGTCAAGCCGTACGTCTGCTTCAAGCAGGCGCAGGGTTTGAGTCACGCATCATTGTCCTCAAAGTGACTGATTGAAATCTTGTAGATTTCCCTCAGCCACTTTTAGGATGCGTTCCTGCGCAGGAACGCCATCCCTTGCGCCGGAACACCCCTATTGGCGCAGGGCTTTACAACGTGATGCATCTCCCAGATGCGTCACGTTGTTAATATACGCCGCACCATTGCGCCTCTTTTGTGCTGTCGCTGCGTCACAAAAGTCACGCAACAATGGAGCAAAAGAGCCGCAAGGGCCTTCCAAATCAGCCCCTACAGACTCAAGTCCAGTCCTTCCTTTGTACACATGGCGATAAGAAGAAATAGTGGTGGTGGATTAATAGTTTGAGTATTTTAATGACTGGTGAATGTAGTAGGAAACTTTAGTGTTGTCGCTGATCTTCAATCACGATGGACTTTGGCTGTCACTTTGCGTGCTGCGGACTGCTGCCTGCCAATCCTAGGCAAACCTTTTTAGTACTTTGTTTAGTGAGTTACATAGGGTAGTTTCCAATTCGACGGTCCGCAAATCAAGCAATACTAAAGTAATGACGTAGTCGACCACACGAGATTGGTCAATAATATATCCCGTGGAGTCGTTCCCTATTTGCTATTACGCAAAAATATTTTGTTACTTTGTTAGTTCTTTTTTAAATGTTTGATTTGGTTGAGAAATATCATCCATGTTTTCTGTTTTTCTTTCTTTCATGTTGTACATCAGCTTCCCCCAGGGGCAAGAGGAGGACACAGGAGGAGGAGGAGGAGGGTGCTGTTGTCGATGCAGGCCAGGACCGGGCAGTCGAGGGCTCCTTTGCTGGCCCCAGTAAGTTTTAATTTTAATATAGAGTACTTATTTTTTCCTAGCGTTCCTCATTCGATTTTTTCTAAATCATCTTTGATCTTCTTGTAGACAGGATCTAAATTCTTATCCTGCCTCGACTATGACTCTGTGTGGTATTACTAGATTATTCTTATTAGTCTGTCTGTGTAGCTAACTAAGATTGCACATTTGGCATTTCCATTGGACTCCCATTCTAGTCAGCAATAGCTGTATGCACTGAGTGTAGTCCTCTGGGATTGTCCATAATGTCTTTTCAAGTATTCTAAATGTTTATGCTTTGACCATTGCCAACAATAAAAAGGTGAATGACCACCACCAAGAAATAATAAGATACTACTTTACTTTTGGTTTTGATAGGAGGACAATCCATTCTACTACTGTTGCAGGGACAAATCTGCACAAACAGAACTATGGACACTAAATAATGCATCGCTTAGCTTATCAATTATAATAGGTGCTGTAACTGTTAGACTTTCCACATACCTCAGTGATAACAGACTTTGTAGTTGAACCCCCAATCTCCTTACTGACTAGATAGTGTGGCAGAGTCATTTAGCTCCCAAAGTCACCGATGGCAGAGGCACGGACTCATGCTTGCAAAAATTCGAAAACCTTTAGCTCATCCACTCTAGTCTGGAGGACCAAAAACCACAGAGTCTACTTAAGTTTAAAAGCTTTATTAAAAGTAAACACATTTATTAAATTCAAGTTTGTCATAAAAGTGAACGTGTAACTGAAAATGGAAAAGTGCTTAGTGCTGACGATTAATTGGACACATTTCTTGTGGTCGAGCCGAGCTCTCACCTGGTTTGAACTTGATCCTGCTCGTGTTCTTAGAAGTCAAGGTTCTGTCTGTTAGGAGAAAAAGTGGTGCGTGTTAAAAAGTAAAAAGCAAACATTCATCAGTTGTGCCAAAAAGTGCAGCAAGACAACAGCCTTCCCTGGAAAAAGGGACATTTTTACTCTAGAGTACACAGTCAAAAATTATTAAATTGTACACTTTTTTTCACATTTCTTTCTTCCTCCTAGACCAAATATTATATAGTAGTGAGTGGTGTATTCTAACATTATTAAATGTACTTTGTAGGTGGAACATCTGGAGACGGGGCCAGCGCGGAGGTGGTGGTGGCATTGGACGAGGAGGACAACTCTGGGGAGGAGGCGGTGCAAGTGCCGGACAAGGACATGCCTGTGAGGGTTCACACGGTGGTGGCGGGCAGAGGTAAGCTATACATTCCTTAGTCATTGAGATTGAAGACTGCAGAGTGTGCTTTCTGCACGGGTGTATTATAAAAAAAGCAGGTAGTAGCCTCCTCTAAATGTACTTCGACTTAGCTGTGAAGTTTTTGGCGAGAAGGATCCCAATCAGATCTGAGGTGAACTTGATGGATGGGATGAACAAAAAGCGAAAGAAGGGTGTAAGTAAGTGTGGAAGCACGAGAAATGTAATGATGACTGGCAAAGAAGAATGATATGTGTTTGCTTGGTCCCCGAGGTGGCTGGGAAGGTAAGAAAATGGTATGGTGCATGGCTGGGTGAATGATGAAGCAAGGATGGGTGGAAGGAGAACAGCCTGGGTGGGTGAGACAGAAACTGTATGTGTGCAATATACTTTGAATGGATGGATGCCTGGATCATTCATGGTACTATATGACTCTTAGATAGCATATGTGAATCTAGAGAGAGTAGACGGTCACTGGATGAACTAAGTGTTACTTTGAAGAGCATGTAACACCGCACCCGCACGTCCGTTCCAGTGTAGGAAAGGCAAGGAAAAGAAGTTGTAACGTTGTCCAAAGACTACCATGAATAGTAGCAGTAGTTTGTATTGCAACTGCAAGCACAGCATATATCCAGTTATTACGGTGGACACTCCCTACCTCCCTTAATAACTTTAGTTTAGTAGTAGTACGTCATTCATGTGTGGGGGTATCACTGTTCACTCAATAATAAGCAAAGCACCTAAAGTCATCCCATATGTCATCAAATACATCCCATGTGAAGTGATAGATAATCAGATAATTTAGCTTCTTCATTTTCCTTTTCTAATACTCATTTGCACTGTAGGGTGAAAGCTAAATTAATTAAGCAGTAGCCCTTTTAACAGAGTATTCTCAGTGCCACCCGTAATAGAAAAGTAAGAGCTTCACCACCTGCATGTACTGGACCGGTACTGTAACGCAAGTCTGTCTCACTCACCATGGTGTGCGTCTGTTTTTCTCGGGTGCAAGTTCACTGCGCTGGCATTATGGCGGCTTGCATAAGATAACGTACCAATTTTCCTAAACAAGAGAGAAGAAGAAGAATAAGAGTGGTGTACTGTCATAGTCGACTGTAATAGAAGTCCATAGTGCTCGTAGAATTTGTTCCTTAAACTCCCACTAATGTTAGAGCAAGGATGAAGAAGTCGGAGGTTACATAGATACTGTCCTCAATAGTTATGCACTGTGCTTTCAATTTGCTACTTGTACTGTGACAACTTTCTGCTCAATCATTTTGTGTTAATCTTAAGGAGCATTGGTTACAGACTATGTCTTTCTTTTTTCATGTAGTTGCTCCTTCCAAATCCAAGACACCATCAAGGAGGAAGGAGCTGGCTCGAATGGCCCGGCAACGGAGGCTGGATGCCACTGTTGCTGAATATCGGCGCCTGGTGGCCCTGGAGGAGGAGGAGACGCAGTCTGGTACAACAACAACGTCCACTGGGACAGCTGCATCCTCCTCCGTGCGTGCTGCCAGCCAGCGCAGTGCTCCAGCGGTACGGAGCCGGGCTACCAAAGCCAAACGCCACCGCCCAGCAGCAAAGAAAGCAGCTGCCCCTCACAGGATTTGCAAGGCAAACCGGCGCCGCTTATCCCTCAGACTGTCCTACCTGGAGCAGGAGGTCCATAATTATAAGAACGTGGTGGAGGGCCTCCGCTTCGAACTTGCCACCCTCCGCAAGGAGCATGATGCCCTGGCTGCTAATTCCAACAGCACCCTGCCATAGTGTCCCTTGCCCCTTTTTTAGAGACTTTTGGGGGGTGGGAATTGGGAGTTGTGATTTTTGGGGACTTTTGAAGGACAATCGTTGGGGTTAGGGAGGGTCTTGCGGGAGATTCTTTTGTTAGGGCTATAAAAATATACTTTTTGAAACTTTATCTGACCATACCTGTTTTTTACTGCTTTTGAGTCTGGTGGGTGGGGGTTTAACATAACAGTAAGTTTGTTTTCCTGAATAGTCCTAGGACTTTAGTAGTACTACCGTCAATCAAATCTCTCGTCTCTCCTAATACTCCATTATACTACCTCCAACCAAACGCCTATCTTACCTGTAATTTCTGTTTGCAAGTAGGGCTAGGCCCAGGGCTGGCTCCACGGGAAACAGCAAATAAGGTTGGCAATCCTGGGCGGATAAAATTTCCTCATAGCGGTGGTACTAGTGGTGTGACACAGTGGCAGTTGCTTGCCTATGAAAAAAAAGAAAATGAAATCTGGTTTGTCCTCCTGAGCAATACAAAGGTACAATACAGAATATAGCAGGTGACAGAAGTACACTAGAACAGTGCCACATTGTAGCCTAACAAATGTTAAAGTATAACTAATTCGGTTGAAGTTCTTTGACATTAGCCATGGGTCTTTGTCAAGCAGAGTAAGAATATATCCTCGGATTTCTTCACCAGCCTGTTGCTATCACTTTATCCTCCCCAGCAAGTGTGTGGATTTATTGCTGTAATTTAGTCACACATCAATCAAAACCACACAGCCCGGGGGAAGAGGGTTAGGGTTTGAAAAATGGATGGGTACGGGGGTTTTTGGGAAAGGTTTTGGGAGACAAGAAAAAGTAGCACAGCATGGACACACAATTGTGAACATAAACAAATCTTTGGGTACAAACCTATCCATCAATCTTTGAAAGTGCATACACTACTGCATGCATGTCAGTTAAAAGTAAGTAGTACTTTCGACAACTGTGGAAGAAAGAATGCGACAGTACAGGGCGTGGGTGGAAATATTGATAACTATATTCAACATAAGGTCTCTGTAGCCAGATACCTGAGAGCCTTGCTGGTCACTATAAATCCATTCACAACAACACTCAATGGGGTTGGTCTGGAAGGTATAGTAGATAGAAAAGGAGAAATTGCTTTTTTTCTAGGTGTCCCCTCACTCACCAGGGTTGCCCCTTGGTGACATGCTTCATCATTGGGGCCATCCCAGTCCTCTACGGGCTGGGGCGTGCTGCGACTTGCGAATTACGTAGGAGCACTTACAAATGACTATGTGTGGTGCAGATGTTATAGTGGAGTGGACTAAGTGATGTGTTAAGGGATCAATTTCGAAGCCGAGAGAGATCCAAGAAATGCAGTCACACTCAGAGAAAAAGGCAAGGGATACTGTATCTATGTGGTTGTAGTGGTCCTGTTGGAAGTGGTAAGTAAGTTGCCTGCAGAAAAAAAATCCTCCATTTAGCGGCACTCCTCCATTGCAGCCGACGCTTCGTCCATCGATGTTGGTCACCAGAAGACACCCTGTAAAAAAAAGCACAGCATAGACAAACAATGGAACATAAACAATTCTTTGGGTACAAACCTATCCATCAATCTTTGAAAGTGCAGGAACTACTGCATGCATGTCAGTGAAAAGTAAGTAGTACATTCGACAACTGTGGAAGAAAGAATGCGACAGTACAGGGCCTGTGTGGAATTATTGATAACGATATTCAACATAAGTTCTCTGTACTTAGCCAGATACCCGAGAGCCTTGCTGGTCACTATAAATCCATTCACAACAACACTCAGTGGGGTTGGTCTGGAAGGTATAGTAGATAGAAAAGGAGAAATTGCTTGTTTTCTAGGTGTCCCCTCACTCACCAGGGTTGCCCCTTGGTGACATGCTTCATCATTGGGGCCATCCCAGTCCTCTACGGGCTGGGGCGTGCTGCGACTTGCGAATTACGTAGGAGCACTTACAAATGACTATGTGTGGTGCAGATGTGATAGTGGAGTGGACTAAGTGATGTGTTAAGGGATCAATTTAGAAGCCGAGAGAGAGCCAAGAAATGCAGTCACAGTCAGAGAAAAAGGCAAGGGATACTGTATCAATGTGGTTGTAGTGGTCCTGTTGGAAGTGGTAAGTAAGTTGCCTGCAGAAAAAAAATCCTCCTATTAGCGGCACTCCTCCATTGCAGCCGACGCTTCGTCCATCGATGTTGGTCACCAGAAGACACCCTGTCCACTGCCTGCCTGATGCTGAATTGTGGCTCGCTACTGTGAAGCCTGACTCCATCCTTTTTTCCCCATTGCAGAGACTGAAACCCGGCCTGTAATTATTCAACGAAAAACAGGAAGTGATATAATATTACAACACCACTGATAAATAAATAAAAGGTATGTAGGCTGTGGAGTGCAAAAAGTCACAATTTGATTTTCCTAGTAGACAGTACAATATTTTTGAAAGTGCGTACTCTGAGTCACCTTTTGAAGGATAAATAAGTATGGGCAAATTAATGTAGCGGATCTTGCCCCTCAAGCTAGGTGTACTGTAAACTGTGTTTTAGAACAAAATTAGATCTTCCTAGCAGTGCTCCCACCCAGACCCTTACTAAAGCCAGTCGCAAAAATGTAGAAGACCCCCAATCAAATCTCAAAAAACGAGGCCTAGCAGAAAACTGGTGACAAAACTTACTTTGAAAGTAAAAGTAGGCCGAAGTACCCCCTTCCTAATTACCCATTACCCACCGTGGATTGCATTGAAACCACTTGCAAGCAACCAAGCAAAAGTAGCCATAGCCAGCATCGCTCCAAGACTCGAAATCCCCCCCACTCAAACACATGCAATAGAAATACTGCTAACCCTAACGAACCCTAAGTTAAGAATAGTGGCAAAGGCTTTCTTTAACTATGCCAAATCCCCCCTTTCCCACCTTGGATTTTCTTCAAATGACTTGCAACCAAAATTACACATTCTCACGAGTGCTCTAAGACCCCAGAACTCAGTTGGAATAATCTAGAACACCCCGAAACACATGCAATCCTGCTGCTAGGGCTAACCCTAACGAACCCTAAGTTACAAAAAGTGCCAAAAGGCTTTTCCGCGAGGATTTTATCCCAACCACTTCTACCCGGTATTAGACCTTCCCAGGAATGCCCCAAGACCCGCCAACCCACCCGCCAAGAAGCATAACACCCCCAAACAGGCCAAAAGCAAAATCTCATACTTGCAATATTTCTGGGCCTTCGGTCCAAACGCGCTGCGTAGCTAGGCCATAAGTCGGGGTTGGCACAACGGATTTCCTGAAAAGCAAATGCAATCAAGATTAGAGTGTCCCAGCAGTGCTCCCAGACCACGAAACTCACCCACAAACACCAGGAAGCCCCCCAAACAGGCCCCCAAAAACGCTACATAGAGCAAAATGTCAGAAATAGCCAAAAAAAAATCGGCCTGGATTTTGTCCCAACCACTTCTACCCGGTATTAGACCTTCCCAGGAATGCCCCAAGACCCGCCAACCCACCCGCCAAGAAGCATAACACCCCCAAACAGGCCAAAAGCAAAATCTCATACCGTACTTGCAATATTTCTGGGCCTTCGGTCCAAACGCGCTGCGTAGCTAGGCCATAAGTCGGGGTTGGCACAACGGATTTCCTGAAAAGCAAATGCAATCAAGATTAGAGTGTCCCAGCAGTGCTCCCAGACCACGAAACTCACCCACAAACACCAGGAAGCCCCCAAAACAGGCCCCCGAAAACGCTACATAGAGCAAAATGTCAGAAATAGCCAAAAAAAAATCGGCCTGGATTTTGTCCCAACCACTTCTACCCGGTATTAGACCTTCCCAGGAATGCCCCAAGACCCGCCAACCCACCCGCCAAGAAGCATAACACCCCCAAACAGGCCAAAAGCAAAATCTCATACTTGCAATATTTCTGGGCCTTCGGTCCAAACGCGCTGCGTAGCTAGGCCATAAGTCGGGGTTGGCACAACGGATTTCCTGAAAAACAAATGCAATCAAGATTAGAGTGTCCCAGCAGTGCTCCCAGACCACGAAACTCACCCACAAACACCAGGAAGCCCCCCAAACAGGCCCCCGAAAACTCTACATAGAGCAAAATGTCAGAAATAGCCCAAAAAAAAATCGGCCTGGATTTTGTCCCAACCACTTCTACCCGGTATTAGACCTTCCCAGGAATGCCCCAAGACCCGCCAACCCACCCGCCAAGAAGCATAACACCCCCAAACAGGCCAAAAGCAAAATCTCATACCGTACTTACAATATTTCTGGGCCTTCGGTCCAAACGCGCTGCGTAGCTAGGCCATAAGTCGGGGTTGGCACAACGGATTTCCTGAAAAGCAAATGCAATCAAGATTAGAGTGTCCCAGCAGTGCTCCCAGACCACGAAACTCACCCACAAACACCAGGAAGCCCCCAAAACAGGCCCCCGAAAACGCTACATAGAGCAAAATGTCAGAAATAGCCAAAAAAAAATCGGCCTGGATTTTGTCCCAACCACTTCTACCCGGTATTAGACCTTCCCAGGAATGCCCCAAGACCCGCCAACCCACCCGCCAAGAAGCATAACACCCACAAACAGGCCAAAAGCAAAATCTCATACTTGCAATATTTCTGGGCCTTCGGTCCAAACGCGCTGCGTAGCTAGGCCATAAGTCGGGGTTGGCACGACGGATTTCCTGAAAAGCAAATGCAATCAAGATTAGAGTGTCCCAGCAATGCTCCCAGACCACGAAACTCACCCACAAACAGACGGAACCCCCCCTAAGAGCACCTCAAAGGCAAGCAAGTCATCAAAAACACAAAAAATTTTCCGCCTGGGATTTGGTCCAAAACACTTTTATCCGGTATTAGAGCTTCCCAGCAATGGCCCCAGAGCCGTCAGCCCAGGAGAAAACGAGTAGAAGACCCCCAAACAGCCAAAGAGCAAAAGTACAAAAATGGGGACTTAGTCAATTTTTCACAAATTTCCCAAATCACTCCGCGCGCGCTCTGCAGCTAGGCCCTAACTCCCCTCTGCCACCATGGATTTGCTTCAAACCTCTTGCAAAGTAAAGTATATATAGCCAGCAGTGCTCCCAGACCACGAAACCCACCCACAAACACCAGGAAGCCCCCCAAACAGGCCCCCGAAAACGCTACATAGAGCAAAATGTCAGAAATAGCCACAAAAAAAATCGGCCTGGATTTTGTCCCAACCACTTCTACCCGGTATTAGACCTTCCCAGGAATGCCCCAAGACCCGCCAACCCACCCGCCAAGAAGCATAACACCCCCAAACAGGCCAAAAGCAAAATCTCATACTTGCAATATTTCTGGGCCTTCGGTCCAAACGCACTGCGTGGCTAGGCCATAAGTCGGGGTTGCCACGACGGATTTCCTGAAAAGCAAATTCAATCAAGATTAGAGTGTCCCAGCAGTGCTCCCAGACCACGAAACTCACCCACAAACACCAGGAAGCCCCCCAAACAGGCCCCCGAAAACGCTACATAGAGCAAAATGTCAGAAATAGCCAAAAAAAATCGGCCTGGATTTTGTCCCAACCACTTCTACCCGGTATTAGACCTTCCCAGGAATGCCCCAAGACCCGCCAACCCACCCGCCAAGAAGCATAACACCCCCAAACAGGCCAAAATCAAAATCTCATACTTGCAATATTTCTGGGCCTTCGGTCCAAACGCGCTGCGTAGCTAGGCCATAAGTCGGGGTTGGCACAACGGATTTCCTGAAAAGCAAATGCAATCAAGATTAGAGTGTCCCAGCAGTGCTCCCAGACCACGAAACTCACCCACAAACACCAGGAAGCCCCCCAAACAGGCCCCCGAAAACTCTACATAGAGCAAAATGTCAGAAATAGCCAAAAAAAAAATCGGCCTGGATTTTGTCCCAACCACTTCTACCCGGTATTAGACCTTCCCAGGAATGCCCCAAGACCCGCCAACCCACCCGCCAAGAAGCATAACACCCCCAAACAGGCCAAAAGCAAAATCTCATACTTGCAATATTTCTGGGCCTTCGGTCCAAACGCGCTGCGTAGCTAGGCCATAAGTCGGGGTTGGCACGACGGATTTCCTGAAAAGCAAATGCAATCAAGATTAGAGTGTCCCAGCAATGCTCCCAGACCACGAAACTCACCCACAAACAGACGGAACCCCCCCTAAGAGCACCTCAAAGGCAAGCAAGTCATCAAAAACACAAAAAATTTTCCGCCTGGGATTTAGTCCAAAACACTTTTATCCGGTATTAGAGCTTCCCAGCAATGGCCCCAGAGCCGTCAACCCAGGAGAAAACGAGTAGAAGACCCCCAAACAGCCAAAGAGCAAAAGTACAAAAATGGGGACTTAGTCAATTTTTCACAAATTTCCCAAATCACTCCGCGCGCGCTCTGCAGCTAGGCCCTAACTCCCCTCTGCCACCATGGATTTGCTTCAAACCTCTTGCAAAGTAAAGTATATATAGCCAGCAGTGCTCCCAGACCACGAAACTCACCCACAAACACCAGGAAGCCCCCCAAACAGGCCCCCGAAAACGCTACATAGAGCAAAATGTCAGAAATAGCCAAAAAAAAAATCGGCCTGGATTTTGTCCCAACCACTTCTACCCGGTATTAGACCTTCCCAGGAATGCCCCAAGACCCGCCAACCCACCCGCCAAGAAGCATAACACCCCCAAACAGGCCAAAAGCAAAATCTCATACTTGCAATATTTCTGGGCCTTCGGTCCAAACGCGCTGCGTAGCTAGGCCATAAGTCGGGGTTGGCACGACGGATTTCCTGAAAAGCAAATGCAATCAAGATTAGAGTGTCCCAGCAATGCTCCCAGACCACGAAACTCACCCACAAACAGACGGAACCCCCCCTGAGAGCACCTCAAAGGCAAGCAAGTCATCAAAAACACAAAACATTTTCCGCCTCGGATTTGGTCCAAACCACTTTTAGTGCTTCCCAGCAATGGCCCCAGACCCGTCAACTCACCTGCAAAGAGGTAGAACAACACCCCCACAAGTGCTGAGTCTTTCTTCATTGGGCGTAAACCAGCCCTCTGCTTTGATGGAAATAGGAGTCTGGAGGAGGAGGATAGAGGAGCATGTTCTTCTGAACTTGTGAACCTGAGGAATGCAGACTGCGGCACCTTCAAATCAATTAGCAAACAAGTGAAGACAGTTCTGCTGATGGGCTTGTTTTTGTGATTATCTGATTAAAGTTTGAATTATATTAACTGTGCACAACAAAGAAAGACAGACACACAGGAATAAAAGTGAATAAGGATGAAAAAGAAAGTTATTGATTTGTTGTATCATTTTCAGGGCTCGGTATCACGGTCCAGGAATAAGAATAAGGCTTCGTCATCATACTCTGCGAATTCAGGCAGGGTGAGCTCAGTGTCACCTGACAGAGTAGAAATTCCCTCATCTATGTTGCTGGCCACCTCCTCTTCATCCGGCACGCTCTCTCGTACTCTGAAATCTGGTGGTATGAGGTGCTGATTCATCTTGATCATTGTTAACCTCTCCACATTTTTGGGCGAGAGGCGGCTCCGTTTGGGAGTTACAATCCCACCAGCCGCACTGAAAACCCGTTCAGAAGACACGCTTGCGAGTGGGCAAGACAAGTAGTTTAAAGCCAGGTTGGTGAGCTGTGGCCACAATTCTTTTTTCCCATGCCAATACGCCAATGGGTCAGAATTAACATAGACCTCTGTTGAGTCATTCAGATAGTCCTTCACCATCGACTCAAGGTCCTAATCCAAGGTTCCTCCACTTTGCTTAGCTCTTGCTGTGCCTCTGACCTTTTGAGAACCAAACCCACGCACAGCTAGCCAATCCTCTTCAGCCTCCAATGTTTCTGTTGTCTTTCGTGCAGATGATCCGGTTGCCGGTGTCTTTAACGGCTGAGAGGTCACTTGTGCCACAGCCACAGGTGCAGAAGTGGATTGTTTTGACTGGGGATGGCCTGCTGATGTACTGCCATTTCCTTCAATTTCCAGCCGTTCTGTTTCAAACCTCTTGGCTGACAAGGCTAGCCAACGTTTGTACTTTGGAACATGTTCATCATCAAAAGGAAAGAATGCTTGGCCTGCCAGCGCCTTTTTGTAGCGTGGATCCAGAATAGTAGCACAAATGTAATGCTGTTCTGAGTGGATCTTTTTAAGACGTTCATCACCTTGTAGGAGCTCTAATAATTGCTCAGCCAGAAGCAAAGAGTCTTGGTTTTTGTCATCTTTTCCAAACACAGAACACACCTCCTTCAGTTGGTCCTCCAGCATGTACAACAATGGGATAGCTTTTCCCAAATTAGAGTCCTCCTTGCTGACTGCACGCGTGAAGAACTCAAAAGGACGAAGCATGCGTGTCAGGCTTTCAACTATGTTCCATTGCGGCCCACCCATCCTCAGCTCCTCTGTACCCTCTTTAAGGAAATATTGATCGAGTTCCGTATACTGCTCATACAGACGCTCAAGCATGTAGAAGGTTGAGTTCCAACGTGTTACCACCTCCTGGATGAGTGCTTTCACTGGCATTTGACGTTGATATAGCAGGCTCCTCAGCTGCTTCCGGGCCTTAAAAGAATGCCTGAAATGCTTGCACATTTTTCGGCAGGTCTCCAATACACTGTACGCTGCACTGCCTTTATTACCCAAGAATTTTTGGACTACCAGGTTTATACAGTGCGCCAAACACGGCACTCTGAAATAGTAACCGTCCCTCATGGCCTTAACTATATTGGCGCCATTGTCCGTGGAAACATAACCAACCTTGCGTTTTAGTGGGGACAGCCAGTTAAGGACCTTTGTGTTAAAGACATCCAAAATGTTTTCTGCTGTGTGACGTTTCTCCAAACCAAACATGGCTAGTGTTGCATGTTTCCGAGCACCTTTAAAAACAATGTTCGTGTCAACACCTGCGTTTAGCTTTGCTTTAGCCCCTGAAAAAGAGACCCAGTGTGCAGTGATGCACATGTAATCAGCGCCTGCGCCACTGGTCCACATGTCTGTTGTCAGATGTATAGTGTGAACAGCACTCTTCTGCAAAGCTGCCCCAATCACCTTCAGAACATCTTCATGTAGTGCTGGAACCGCAACTCGGGCAAAATAGAACCGGCTAGGAACCTTCCATTTAGGGCAGAGCGCTGTCACTAATTCTAGAAAACCAACCCCTTCTACAAAAGAAAAAGGGAGAAGGTCCAGAGCTAGCATTTTAGCCAGCTTAGTGTTATACAGACGGGTCATTGGGTGGTTGCGTTCATATTGCGCTTCTGTAAACAACATCTTTTTAATGTTGCCCTGGACCAAGGATTTACGGGATGATGATGATCTCTTCGACCCAGTTACGCTCGCTGATGAACTTTTCCGCATTGATGTCTCACTCTCTCCCACACTCTTAGTGTGGCTCCCATGGGGTGTGCTGCTGACAGGGGAACTGGGTGTAAGTGAAGTGTTTGAATCGGCTTCTTCCTCCTCGTCATCATCAGATGAAAAATCAACGTTTTCATTGCGTGCAATTCGGGCTTCCTTGATCGCGTGTAGGTGCGCAAACCATTGGACATCGTGCGTTCTCCTAAGATGACCTCTCTGGCCTCCGGTACCATAGTTGGAACCCAACTTACCACGACTAACTCGAAGCTTACAAATGCTACAAATGGCTACGTTTTCCTTTTTTGGGCAAACACTAAAGAAGTCCCAAACTGGAGACTTGAAATGTCTTCGGGGGCCGGAGGAGGCGGCGATACTGGTGGTGGTGGTCCTGCTGCTAATGCCAGATGAAGTGGAGGATGTGGATTGCCGAACTTCAGTACGTTTTGCACTTTCACCACCACGAATTGAGGTCAAGGACGAGGTGGGTACCTTCTTGCGAGGAAGAAATATGGAAGCGGTAGGTTTTGGTGTACTACTTAACTCCAAATCTAATGATTCCATTTCCATTGCCTCCTCGCCGACATCATCATCACGCTCAGCAGCATCTCGGGATAGGGTCAAAATGTCTCTTTGCTGCATGCCCGGTGGGGCTGCAGTGACCTTTGTGATGACTGGCTCGTCGTCATCGTGAGAGGCTTCATCACCAGCAGAATCTGTCACTTCTTGTTGAGCCTCATCACACTCCATAGGTTTGAGTTTTTGGACGACCTTCCTTTTACGCTTAGGTACCGGTGTCATATCATGGTGTGCCTCACTGTCAGACCGCAGTTGTGGTTCCCAAGACAGATCACTTGCATCAGAACGAGGTGGGCTTGAAGAAGATGTAGACACCCCCCTTGATCTTTTCCTTGCTAGGGATGTGGAAGACAATGAATGATCATCAGGAGCAGTGGCTTCCAATGATACCTCGGCTTCATTGTCGATTTCCTGATGTGCCCCTACTTCGGGAGGAACAACTATTGTGGGCACTTGTGAACCTCCATGCACCTTTGCTTGCGCATCTCCTTTTGCTGCCTCTCCTTCCACATGTACTTGGGCGTGTACTTGCACATGGTGTTGTTGTTGCGGCTGTGGTTGTTCAACACTTGTCAGATGAGTTACAACAACCTGTGTTGATTCAGGGACATTGCTGCTACTTTCTTGCGATGAGCCAACATCACTGGTCGATGGTGATTGGAGAAGTACACTGACTGCCTCTGAAGCACTCAAGGGCTTTGACTTAAGTTGGCGTGGTGGTGGAGGCACTGAACCCAATGGAGCAGGGGTGCTGCTCCCAGCTTGGTCCCCAGCAGATCCTGCTGCTGCAGGCGTACTTTTTTTTTTCTCCCAAAAAACGTGGCGGGTGGCACACCAGCCTCCTTGGTAACTTGCTTCTTCTGCTCCTTACTAGCAACTTTCTTGCTAGAGGAGCTACGGAGAACTTTCTTTGGGGCCATCTTCTTCAGAGCAGGTCAGACAGCAGGCTGCAGTTGCACGAATTGTAGAGTTGTCTGAGGCCAGACGTGACGTCGCGTGACGTTATGCTGCACACACACACCGCTGCAGGACTTCTTCCTGGCACTGGTGGTTCTCTTGAGTCTTGTGCACCTAAAAAAAATGGAAGACAGAGGAACATCAGTTCAGTTATAGAGCACAAAAAAATCGAAAAACACTGCAAAATCAGCACAATCCCATTCCATCCATGCCCTCCATGATGTTTAAATTCAAGACACCCCACAGAAAGACTAGGCCCATGCACCACTCACTACCCCTGGTCAAGGCCCCAACAACAGGTCAAAAATCGAAAAACACAGAAAAATCAGCACAATCCCATTCCATCCATGCAATCCATGATGTTTAAGTTCAAGACAGCCCACAGAAAGACTAGGCCCATGCTAGACTCAAATACCCCTGGTGAAAAGGCCACAAGTACAGGCCCAAAAAACGAAAATCACTGAAAAATCTGCACAATCCCATTCCATCCATGGCCTCCATGATGTTTAAATTCAAGACAACCCACAGAAAGACTAGGCCCATGCAAGACTCACTACCCCTGGGCATAAATAAAGGTTGAAAAGTAGGCAAAATGGTTGGAGGCCTAACAACAAAGCCTGCATTCAAAATGGCCACTTGCCTGCAAGCACATGGCCAGTGCCTGTAGCTGCACTCAAAATGGCCACCAGCCACATGGCATGTCCCTCCCCATGAACACCCCCAAAAATCGAAAAACACTGCAAAATCAGCACAATCCCATTCCATCCATGGCCTCCATGATGTTTAAATTCAAGACAACCCACAGAAAGACTAGGCCCATGCAAGACTCACTACCCCTGGGCATAAATAAAGGTTGAAAAGTAGGCAAAATGGTTGGAGGCCTAACAACAAAGCCTGCATTCAAAATGGCCACTTGCCTCCTAGCACATGGCCAGGGCCTGCCTGTACCAGCACTCAAAATGGCCCCCACCCACATGGCCTGTCCCCATGAACACCCCCAAAAATCGAAAAACACTGCAAAATCAGCACAATCCCATTCCATCCATGCCCTCCATGATGTTTAAATTCAAGACACCCCACAGAAAGACTAGGCCCATGCACCACTCACTACCCCTGGTCAAGGCCCCAACAACAGGTCAAAAATCAAAAAACACAGAAAAATCAGCACAATCCCATTCCATCCATGCCCTCCATGATGTTTAAGTTCAAGACAGCCCACAGAAAGACTAGGCCCATGCTAGACTCAAATACCCCTGGTGAAAAGGCCACAAGTACAGGCCCAAAAAACGAAAATCACTGAAAAATCTGCACAATCCCATTCCATCCATGGCCTCCATGATGTTTAAATTCAAGACAACCCACAGAAAGACTAGGCCCATGCAAGACTCACTACCCCTGGGCATAAATAAAGGTTGAAAAGTAGGCAAAATGGTTGGAGGCCTAACAACAAAGCCTGCATTCAAAATGGCCACTTGCCTGCCAGCACATGGCCAGTGCCTGTAGCTGCACTCAAAATGGCCACCAGCCACATGGCATGTCCCTCCCCATGAACACCCCCAAAAATCGAAAAACACTGCAAAATCAGCACAATCCCATTCCATCCATGGCCTCCATGATGTTTAAATTCAAGACAACCCACAGAAAGACTAGGCCCATGCAAGACTCACTACCCCTGGGCATAAATAAAGGTTGAAAAGTAGGCAAAATGGTTGGAGGCCTAACAACAAAGCCTGCATTCTAAATGGCCACTTGCCTCCTAGCACATGGCCAGGGCCTGCCTGTACCAGCACTCAAAATGGCCCCCACCCACATGGCCTGTCCCCATGAACACCCCCAAAAATCGAAAAACACTGCAAAATCAGCACAATCCCATTCCATCCATGCCCTCCATGATGTTTAAATTCAAGACACCCCACAGAAAGACTAGGCCCATGCACCACTCACTACCCCTGGTCAAGGCCCCAACAACAGGTCAAAAATCGAAAAACACAGAAAAATCAGCACAATCCCATTCCATCCATGCCCTCCATGATGTTTAAGTTCAAGACAGCCCACAGAAAGATTAGGCCCATGCTAGACTCAAATACCCCTGGTGAAAAGGCCACAAGTACAGGCCCAAAAAACGAAAATCACTGAAAAATCTGCACAATCCCATTCCATCCATGGCCTCCATGATGTTTAAATTCAAGACAACCCACAGAAAGACTAGGCCCATGCAAGACTCACTACCCCTGGGCATAAATAAAGGTTGAAAAGTAGGCAAAATGGTTGGAGGCCTAACAACAAAGCCTGCATTCAAAATGGCCACTTGCCTGCCAGCACATGGCCAGTGCCTGTAGCTGCACTCAAAATGGCCACCAGCCACATGGCATGTCCCTCCCCATGAACACCCCCAAAAATCGAAAAACACTGCAAAATCAGCACAATCCCATTCCATCCATGGCCTCCATGATGTTTAAATTCAAGACAACCCACAGAAAGACTAGGCCCATGCAAGACTCACTACCCCTAGGCATAAATAAAGGTTGAAAAGTAGGCAAAATGGTTGGAGGCCTAACAACAAAGCCTGTATTCAAAATGGCCACTTGCCTCCTAGCACATGGCCAGGGCCTGCCTGTACCAGCACTCAAAATGGCCCCCACCCACATGGCCTGTCCCCATGAACACCCCCAAAAATCGAAAAACACTGCAAAATCAGCACAATCCCATTCCATCCATGCCCTCCATGATGTTTAAATTCAAGACACCCCACAGAAAGACTAGGCCCATGCACCACTCACTACCCCTGGTCAAGGCCCCAACAACAGGTCAAAAATCGAAAAACACAGAAAAATCAGCACAATCCCATTCCATCCATGCCCTCCATGATGTTTAAGTTCAAGACAGCCCACAGAAAGACTAGGCCCATGCACCACTCACTACCCCTGGTCAAGGCCCCAACAACAGGTCAAAAATCGAAAAACACAGAAAAATCAGCACAATCCCAATTCATCCATGGCCTCCATGATGTTTAAGTTCAAGACAACCCACAGAAAGACTCAGTCCACCCACCACTGAGTACCCCTGGGCAAAAGGCCCCAAAACAGCCCAAAAATCGAAAATTCCAAAATTTTAATTGCAGCAACTGTAATGCCCCAAACAAACTTACTTGTAAAATTTCTAATCCAACAGTGATCCAAAGAAAGTCAAAAAGGCCTCAAATCCAAATATCCAGCAGCATCCACAAAAAGTAATCCTTCCAGCTCCAGACCCAAATGAAAAGTGACCAGGAGATGGACAAAGCACTGGGAGGAGCCTGCTGAACAGGAACAGGAAGTTGAAGACTGTAGGGCACTTCCTTCCTCCCACCCCCCTGCCCCCCTCCCCAAAATGGACTCCTCGCTAAAAAAGTGCAGGCAAATGTCAAACTAAGGAGTTATTCAGATAAAAATCATCATTTCTAGAAGGTTTATGCTGCTTGCTGGTGGATTTCTTGTGCAGAATTGCAAATTTATATTTTCGCTCGCCGCATCTCACATCTCGCAATTGCGAAGTACCGCGAGACGTGATCTCGCCGTACTCGCGTTGACAAACTATCGCTGGCAAGCCGCGATGACGTAATCGCGCTCGCCAATTCTCGCGGGATCACACAGCAAGATCCAAAATGGCGCAGCACTCGCAAACTATCGAAAAAAACAACTCGGCAAACGATGATAAACGCCGCGCGCCGCAAAAAATGTATCACCAACGCCGCGCGCCGCCAAAAAAATCCGCTGCGTGCGAATTTGCGGATTTTGCGGGAAATTCGCAAATCTCGCGGATTGCGAATTTCCCAAAAATCTGCAAAATCCGCGAGCGTAACGGATTTTCCGCCCATGCTTAGTTTGTATATATTCAACATATCTATGATACGGCGGCTTCCCACTTTTGAAGCAAAGCAAAAGACGCCTAGGGAGGCTTTCCCCATTCTTGCTTTCACATTAGTTTGTTCTGGGACCCTGGAACCTCTGTTGTTAAAAGTAACACCCAGGTAACAAAAATTATCAACAGTCTCAATACGGTTTTCCTTAAAATAAAAGGGTTTAAGATGTTTTACCTTTTTGCCACACAACATAACAAAAGTTTTAGGATTGTTAATTTTAAGTTTCTTCCCCTGGATAAAATCATAAAAACCATTCCTCAATTTTTGAAGACCTATAGTGGTCCTAGAAAGTAAGACAGTATCGTCGGCATAGAGTAATACCGGTATAGGAAGACCTCCTGCTTGAGGAGCATCAGCTTGGATTTTCTTTAAATCTTGCTCAACTGAATTAATAAAGAGCGAGAAAAGCAACGGGGCCAAAACACATCCCTGTCGGATGCCAGATCTTACCTTGATCTTTCTTGTACACTCCCCCGCTGGTCCATAACGAATTTGGGCCGATAAATTGGAATAGAGTCTAGCTAAGAAATGGATAATAGCAGGGGGGGCACCCATACCCAATAAGGTTGACCACAGCAAAGTGTGGTCAACCAGATCGAAGGCGCTAGAAAGATCCGCAAAACACAGATACAAAGATCCTGGTTTGGCCTTGATGTATTTTCCAATTAAAAGATTCAGGTTAATACATTGTTCTATAGTACCAAGGCCTTTTCTAAAGCCATATTGGGATGGGGCGAGAATATTATTGTCTATAGCCCATTCTTCCAATCGTGATAGTAAGACCCTACTCAAAATTTTTAGTGAGGAGTCCAGAAGGGAGATAGGGCGGTAGTTCTTGGCCTCTCCTCTATCCCCCTTCTTATAGATAGGAATTATAATGGATTCACCCCAACTTAAGGGGTCTTGTTATCCACAGCGGCATTAAACGCTAAGGTTAGTAATGGACTCCAGAGGGCCAAATCATATTTATAAAGGTCAATTGGCACCCCATCTGGGCCAGGTGCCTTCCCTCCTTTACTGTTCTTTATAGCCAAGTCTACTTCATGAATCATGATTCCCAGGGGTTCAACTGGAGTAATGAGATTGTTACAGATGTTATCATTAGACTCTCCAGTTGGATCAAAAATCCCTGAGAAATGTAAAACCCAACTATCTTCGCTTACTTGGGCGGTAAGGACTGGGAATTCTTCCTTTTGGAGAAATGGGCTATTAATAGTACTCCAGAACAGCTTGATATCCCGGAGGGCTGCTGCTTTGTTCAAATCGTCCCAGGCTAGTTCTCTAAGCTCTTGTTTCCTGTCTCTTAGTGCAATGTTATAATTGGCCCTCAAGTGTTTGACAGCTTCCCTGTCTCTAGGCAGGTTGGAAAGGGCAAGCTTAAGGGCTTTTAAAGCCTTAGTGCAGGCCTGGTTAAACCAGCCCAATGTTTCCCTATTAATTGGGACCTTCTTGGTAGTAAGGGTTTGCTTGATTATGGTACCCAGTTTCTCAAAATTATTTACAATACAATCAGGTGGGCATCAATTTCGAGAAAACAGAGTATCGTTTTTAGACCAGCTTTCACAACACTACGATGTAAATTCTCGGATTTTTCCCCACACCACTTAATACGTATCCCGTTTGGCCTACATGGGATAATGTCATCTACAACCCTACCGGTAAATTCTTTCCTAGTGATCTCACAAAAGATGGACATAGTTAGAGCATTGTGGTCACTCAGTCCAAGATCAAGAATAGACGGGACCGTACAATGCGGGACTATCCGGGTTGAGATGAGCAAATAATCAACAATAGAAACAGCATTCCTCCCCGTAAAAGTTGGGGCCATGTTACCCTCATTATCAGGGGCATGTTGATGGATGGACATGTCATACTTTAACATAAGGTTGTTGAGGGAAGTACCATAGGGGGAGTGTAAAAAGTGTAATGAATACTCCCCATTGTCCCCATCATACCCACAAGCTGTTGTATAAGAGAGAGGGCAGGTTCTGATGTTAAAATCTCCCCCCCATATAATATCATAGGATATGGCCGAATTATAGAAAATTGAGTCTAAGGTTGTTTCAAGTTCATCCACAACAGAGGTACTGGTTGGGTCAAAGGTGTTATTATAGTGGTTAATCAGCAGAATATTTCTACCCCTACTAACCATTATTTCCAATATCTGCAAATGGGACCCCACTTGATGGCTTTTTCTTACATGTACAGGGAGGTGTACAGATAGTAAAATCAGAAGTCCGCCTTTAGCCCTCCCCATAACAGATTCTTCAGCATGACAAGTGTAAGAGACAAAACCATCGTAGTGAATATCTTCCACAGACCATGTTTCTTGCAGACACAAAATGTCAAAGTCCGAGATGTGTTCTCTCCATCCCAGGGCTACAACTTTTTGTCGCCACCCTGCAATATTCCAACTTGCCATTGAGTATCCTGATGGCTTGGGGACCTGTACCAGTTCAGTGGGGGTAACTATGATGGATGGTGTTGCATGACCCACATCAGTAGGTCCCAGGACATGAGGTACTGGCTTTCATTAATCAAGAACGAAAGTCGGAGGTTCAAAGACGTTCAGATACCGTCGTAGTTCCGACCATAAACGATGCCGACTAGCGATCCGGCGGCGTTATTCCCATGACCCGCCGAGCAGCTTCCAGGAAACCAAAGTATTTGGGTTCCGGGGGGAGTATGGTTGCAAAGCTGAAACTTAAAGGAATTGACGGAAGGGCACCACCAGGAGTGGAGCCTGTGGCTTAATTTGACTCAACACTGGAAACCTCACCCGTCCCGGGCATGGAAAGGATTGACAGATTGCTAGCTCTTTCTCGATTCTGTGGGTCCTGGTGCATGGCCGTTCTTAGTTGGTGGAGCGATTTGTCTAGTTAATTCCGATAACAAACGAGACTTCTTCCATGCTAACTAGTTACGCGACCCCCAGTGGTCGGTGTCCAACTTCTTAGAGGGACAAGTGGCGTTCAGCCACACGAGATCGAGCAATGACAGGTCTGTGATGCCCTTAGATGTCCGGGGCTCACCCGGCTCAGTACGAGAGGAACCGCAGGTTCAGACATTTGGTGTATGTGCTTGGCTGAGGAGCCAATGGGGCAAAGCTACCATCTGTGGGATTATGACTGAACGCCTCTAAGTCAGAATCCCCCCGAAATCGTATCAATACCTCAGTGCCGTGGAGCCTCGGTTGGCCTGGGATAGCCGGCCTCTCTTGGGGGGCCGGTGCGTAGAGCCCCCGCTTGGGGACCGGAGTGCGGACGGAAGGGGGGCCGCCTCCATCACCCTTAGTGCACCGCATATTCGTGGGACACCCGGTGCAAAATCATTCGTAGACGACCTGATTCTGGGTCAGGGTTTCGTAAGTAGCAGAGCAGCTACCTCGCTGCGATCTATTGAAAGTCATCCTCTGAGCCAAGCTTTTGTCTCTCCGTGCATGGGGGCCCGCGGATGCCTCCCTCCACCACATTCAGGGGTGGGTCCCTCTGCCGCCAGGCCGGCGGGAGGGACGTGGAGGGGTTAACACAGGTCCGTGGGAGGCTGCCTTCACAACGTGCCCTTCGGCATGGGGGCCTCCCCCTCCTGTCCCTGCCCCACCGTGGTGCGGGGATGGGGGCCACCATCCCTTGCGGGTCAGCAGGGTGACCAGATGGCCCACTGCTCCCAGGCAGGGAGTTGAGGAGCAGCCACTCGGGGAAGGAAGCTCCAGAGCTTCTGCCTTGGTGCACCTGGACCCCCTCGCCGGACTGCAAGGGCGACTGGGTACGACAGCCTCCCAGGCCATCTGGGCGCTGGGTCGTCCCAGGCCATCTGGTCACCTGGCTGTGTGACCAGATGGCCCTGCAGGCAGGGTGACCAGATGGCCCTGTGGGCTGGGTGACCAGATGGCCCTGCGGGCTGGGTGACCAGATGGCCCTTCGGGCCGGCGGCTGGGCCCACAGAAAGACTCAGTCCATGCACCACTGAGTACCCCTGGGCAAAAGGCCCCAACAACAGCCCAAACATCGAAAAACACACAAAAATCACCACAATCCAATGCCATCCATGCCCTCAATCATGTTCAAATTCAAGACACCCCACAGAAAGACTAGGCCCATGCACCACTGAGTACCCCTAGGCATAACGGATGAAAGCATGGCAGACTGGGTGCAGGCCTATGGCACAACAAAGCACACTGCCTGGCTTCAAAATGGCCCCCAGACCCCCACCACATGGCCAGGCCCTGCCTGTACCAGTCCTCAAAATGGCCCCCAACCACATGGACAGGCTCCATCAACACCCCAAAAACATCAAAAAACACACAAAAATCACCACAATCCAATGCCCTCCATGCCCTCCGTGATGTTTACATTAAAGAGACCCCACAGAAAGACTCAGTCCATGCACCACTGAGTACCCCTGGCAAAAGGTCCCAACAACAGCCCAAAAAACGAAAAACACACAATAAGCACCACAATCCAATGCCATCCATGCCCTCAATCATGTTCAAATTCAAGACACCCCACAGAAACACTAGTCCCATGCACCACTGAGTACCCCTGGGCACAATGGATGAAAGCATGGCAGACTGGGTGCAGGCCTATGGCACAACAAAGCACACTGCCTGGCTTCAAAATGGCCCCCAGACCCCCACCACATGGCCAGGCCCTGCCTGTACCAGTCCTCAAAATGGCCCCCAACCACATGGACAGGCTCCATCAACACCCCAAAAACATCAAAAAACACACAAAAATCACCACAATCCAATACTCTCCATGCCCTCCATGATGTTTACATTAAAGAGACCACACAGAAAGACTCAGTCCATGCACCACTGAGTACCCCTGGGCAAAAGGCCCCAACAACAGCCCAAAAATCGAAAAACACACAATAAGCACCACAATCCAATGCCATCCATGCCCTCAATCATGTTCAAATTCAAGACACCACACAGAAAGACTAGGCACATGTACCACTGAGTACCCCTGGGAATAATGGATGAAAGCATGGCAGACTGGGTGCAGGCCTATTGCACAACAAAGCACAATGCCTGGCTTCAAAATGGCCCCTAGACCCCCACCACATGGCCAGGCCCTGCCTGTACCAGTCCTCAAAATGGCCCCCACTCACATGGACAGGCCCCATCAACACCCCAAAAAATCGAAAAACACACAAAAATCACCACAATCCAATGCCATCCATGCCCTCCATGATGTTTACATTAAAGAGACCCCACAGAAAGACTCAGTCCATGCACCTCTGAGTACCCCTGGGCAAAAGGCCCGACAACAGCCCAAAAATCGAAAAACACACAAAAATCACAACAATCCAATGCCATCCATGCCCTCAATCATGTCAAAATTCAAGACACCCCACAGAAAGACCAGGCCCATGCACCACTGAGTACCCCTGGGCATAACGGATGAAAGCATGGCAGACTGGGTGCTGGCCTATGGCACAACAAAGCACACTGCCTGGCTTCAAAATGGCCCCAAGACCCCCACCACATGGCCAGGCCCTGCCTGTACCAGTCCTCAAAATGGCCCCCAACCACATGGACAGGCTCCATCAACACCCCAAAAACATCGAAAAACACACAAAAATCACCACAATCCAATGCCCTTCATGCCCTCCATGATGTTTACGTTAAAGAGACCCCACAGAAAGACTCAGTCCATGCATCACTGAGTACCCCTGGGCAAAAGGCCCCAACAACAGCCCAAAAATCGAAAAACACACAATAAGCACCACAATCCAATGCCATCCATGCCCTCAATCATGTTCAAATTCAAGACACCACACAGAAAGACTAGGCCCATGTACCACTGAGTACCCCTGGCAATAATGGATGAAAGCATGGCAGACTGGGTGCAGGCTTATTGCACAACAAAGCACAATGCCTGGCTTCAAAATGGCCCCTAGACCCCCACCACATGGCCAGGCCCTGCCTGTACCAGTCCTCAAAATGGCCCCCTCTCACATGGACAGGCCCCATCAACACCCCAAAAAATCGAAAAACACACAAAAATCACCACAATCCAATGCCATCCATGCCCTCCATGATGTTTACATTAAAGAGACCCCACAGAAAGACTCAGTCCATGCACCTCTGAGTACCCCTGAGCAAAAGGCCCGACAACAGCCCAAAAATCGAAAAACACACAAAAATCACCACAATCCAATGCCATCCATGCCCTCAATCATGTTCAAATTCAAGACACCCCACAGAAAGACCAGGCCCATGCACCACTGAGTACCCCTGGGCATAACGGATGAAAGCATGGCAGACTGGGTGCTGGCCTATTGCACAACAAAGCACACTGCCTGGCTTCAAAATGGCCCCCTAGACCCCCACCACATGTCCAGGCCCTGCCTGTACCAGTCCTCAAAATTGCCCCCACCCACATGGACAGTCCCCATCAACACCCCAAAAAATAAAAAAAAACACACAAAAATCACCACAATCCAATGCCATCCATGCCCTCCATGATGTTTACATTAAAGAGACCCCACAGAAAGACTCAGTCCATGCACCACTGAGTACCCCTGGGCAAAAGGCCCCAACAACAGCCCAAAAATCGAAAAACACACGCAAATCACTACAATCCAATGCCTTCCATGCCCTCAATCATGTTCAAATTCAAGACACCCCACAGAAGGCCTAGGCCCATGCACCACTGAGTACCCCTGGGCATAATGGATGAAAGCATGGCAGACTGGGTGCAGGCCTATGGCACAAAATAGCACACTGCCTGGCTTCAAAATGGCCCCTAGACCCCCACCACATGGCCAGGCCCTGTTTGTGCCAGTCCTCAAAATGGCCTCCACCCACATGGACAGGCCCCATCAACACCCAAAAAAATCGAAAAACACACAACAATCACCACAATCTAATGCCATCCATGCCCTCCATGATGTTTACATTAAAGAGACCCCACAGAAAGACTCAGTCCATGCACCACTGAGTACCCTTGGGCAAAAGGCCCCAACACCACCCAAAAAAATCGAAAAACACATAAAAATCACCACAATCCAATGCCATCCATGCCCTAAATGATGTTGAAATTCAACAAAACAGTTGTATCATGCACCCATAACTAACCCTGTTCCTACTGGATACTGTGGCTACCCACAATATATTTTATTTTATGTTCTGAAAAAGTTCCAAAATTGTAGTTGCAGCAACTGTAATGCCCCAATCAAACAACATCAACTTACTTGTGAAATTTCTAATCCAAAAGTGATCCAAAGAAAGTCAAAAAGGCCTCAAATCCAAATATCCAGCAGCATCCACATAAAGTTATCCTTCAAGGTCAAGATCCAATTCAAAGTTACCAGGACATGAACAAAGCACTGGGAGGAGCCTGCTGGACAAGAACAGGAAGTTGGAGACTGTGGGGCACTTCCTTCCTCCTATCCCCCCCAAAATGGACTCCTTGCAAAAAAAAGTGCGGGTAAATGTCAACCTGAGGAGTTATTCTGATAAAAATCATCATTTTCAGAAGGTTTATGCTGCCTGCTGGTGGATTTCTTTTACAGAATTGCAAATTTTGCAATTTCGCGAGTGCGAGATTTTAGCTGCCCGCCGCTTCTACGTGTTCGCAATTGTTTACTCCCGCGATGCGTGATCACGAGCCTTTATGACGTACTCGCGTTGACAAACTCTTGCTGTGCAAGGTGGCGGGCGCGATGACGTAATAGCGGTCGACAAACTCCTGCTAGATCACGCAGCCAGATCCAAAATGGCGCAGCACACGCAAACATGGAGAAAAACAACTCTTCAAACTCTGAATGACGGTAAGTGAACGCCGCGCGCCGCAATATTGTATTTTTTAAGCGCGACCAAGCAAAAAAATCGCTGCGTAAGAATTTGCGAATTTTCGGCAAATTCGCGAGAATTCGCGGATCGCGAATTTGCCGAAAATCCACAAATTCCATGAGCGGAACTGATTTTACGCCCATGCTTAGTGTCCAGACGGCTTCCCTTTCGTGCCCGGCCATCTGGTCGCCCAGATCCCCTCAGCCATCTGGTCGCCCGGATCCCCTCGGCCATCTGGTCGCCCGCAATGCTTTCCTACGGGGCGACCAGATGGCCTCCCTTTCGTGCCCGGCCATCTGGTCGCTCAGATCCCCTCGGCCATCTGGTCGCCCGGATACCCTCGGCCATCTGGTCGCCCGCAATACTTTCCTATGGGGCGACCAGATGGCCGGACTTCCCTGGAAGTCCCGATGAGGTGCCATTTGCCTCCCGTATCCCAGCGAGGGCTCCAGGAGGTCGGGTACTTGGCCGCCTCAGGTCCCCTCTGTCACCTTGTGTGCACGGATTACAAGAAAGGGGGGTAATTTTCCTCCGGATTACTAGGGAGAGGGTAAGTCAGACCTCCGTGAGGTCTGGCGATTCTGAATCAGGGGAAGGCAGGACTAGGGACCGCCCGCTGGGGCCCCAAGGGACCCGGGGACGCTCCTGCCTCTCAGCCCCTTGCCGATGGTCATTTTTCTCCGAGTTTGCTCAGGCAGACCTCCGTGAGGTCCGGCCATGCTCAGAGGGGGAAGGCAGTCCTGGGGCCCGCCCGCTGGGGCCCCCAGTGGCCCGGGGGCGCTCCTGCCTCTCAGTCCCTTGCCGATGGTCGTTTTTCTCAGAGTTTGCTCAGGCAGACCTCTGTGAGGTCTGGCCATGCTGAGAGGGGTAAGGCAGCCTCGGGGCCCGCCAGCCGGGGCCCCCAGGGCCCCAGCTCCACACTCCTGCCTCTCAGCCCCTTGCTGATGGTCGTTTTCCTCCGAGTTTTCTCAGGCAGTCCTCTGTGAGGTCTGGCCATGCTGAGAGGGGAAAACATCACCGGGGCCCGCCCACCGGGGCCCCCAGGGGCCCGGGGATGCTCCTGCCTCTCAGCCCCTTGCCGATGGTCCTTTTTCTCAGAGTTTGCTCAGGCAGACCTCCGTGAGGTCTGGCCATGCTGAGAAGGGGAAGGCAGCCCCGGGGCCCACCTGCTGGGGCCCCCAGGGGCCCGGGGATGCTCCTGCCTCTCAGCCCCTTGCCGATGGTCCTTTGTCTCTGAGTTTGCTCAGGCAGACCTTCGTGAGGTCTGGACATGCTGAGAGGGGAAAGGTAGTCCTGGGGCCCCCAGGGGCCCGGGATGCACCTGCCTCACGGGCCTCTTGCCGATGGTCTTTTTTCATGGAGTCTGAGTGCCCCGGCAGCAGGCATGCAGGGGATGCTAAGCCAGTGTACCCCCCTGTGCTGGGTGGCCAGCCAGGGGATGCCCCGGCTGTACTCTGATCGATTGGGCACTCTCGGTCCATTTAGGGATGGACTGCTTGGCCAGCCTCGGCTGTTGTTTCAAGCAAAGAGCTTCCACCCTGCATGGACTGTCTGACTCTAGGGAGGGTCTGCCGCATGGCAGTTAGGTCGTTCACCCTACCCAGAAGAGCGAAGGCTGAGCGGCCCTGGCAGATCGTGGCCCCCAGTGGTCCGACCCGAGCGGAACGGGCAGGTGGTGCCAGACCCTCGGATGCTGCCTGGCTGGCAGGTCTGTGGGCCCTGTGTGCCACGCTGTCACCCCTCTCGGCCCAGCACGTTTCCACAGCAGCTTGGAACGACTGTTCCGAGGGGTGCCGCTGCTGCCAGGCTCCGGCACCCTTGCATCTTTCTCACGCTGCGCCTCGGCCTGCCTTTCTCTCCCGGGGGAGACGGCTGGGCCTGCCGGTGCCCATGTGACCGGTGCACCTCTCCACACCCCTCCAGTGAGCCCTTCTGCCCAGGTGGGTGGGCTCCTTCCCCTGACAGGCTTCCGAGAGACGGAGGGTTGCACGAAGGTCGCCGGTCGGGGAGATGGGCACGCGGCTCCCACCCCGTTGTCAGGTGCAGCTACCTGGTTGATCCTGCCAGTAGCATATGCTTGTCTCAAAGATTAAGTCATGCACGTGTATGTAGACACAGCCGGTACAGTGAAACTGCGAATGGCTCATTAAATCAGTTATGGTTCCTTTGATCGCTCCATCTGTTACTTGGATAACAGTGGTAACTGCTTTGGTGACTCTAGATAACCTCGGGCCGATTGGAATGAGTACACTTGAAATCCTTCAACGAGGATCCATTGGAGGGCAAGTCTGGTGCCAGCAGCCGCGGTAATTCCAGCTCCAATAGCGTATATTAAAGTTGCTGCAGTAAAAAAGCTCGAAGCGTTTACTTTGAAAAAATTAGAGTGTTCAAAGCAGGCCGGTCGCCTGAATACTTCAGCAAGGAATAATGGAATAGGACTCCTGTTCTATTTTGTTGGTTTTCGGAACTGGGGCCATGATTGAGAGGGACGGCCGGGGGCATTCGTATTGTGCTGCTAGAGGTGAAATTCTTGGTCCGGCGCAAGACGAACCAAAGCGAAAGCATTTGCCAAGAATGTTTTCATTAATCAAGAATGAAAGTCGGAGGTTCAAAGACGATCAGATGCCGTCGTAGTTCCGACCATAAACGATGCAGACTAGCGATCCAGCTGCGTTATTCCCATGACCCGCCGAGCAGCTTCTGGGAAACCAAAGTATTTGGGTTCCGGGGGGAGTATGGTTGCAAAGCTGAAACTTAAAGGAATTGACGGAAGGGCACATCCAGGAGTGGAGCCTGTGGCTTAATTTGACTCAACACTGGAAACCTCACCCGTACCGGACATGGAAAGGATTGACAGATTGCTAGCTCTTTCGCGATTCTGTGAGTCCTGGTGCATGGCCGTTCTTAGTTGATGGAGCGATTTGTCTAGTTAATTCCGATAACAAACGAGACTTCCTCCATGCTAACTAGTTACGTGACCCCCAGTGGTCGGTGTCCAACTTCTTAGAGGGACAAGTGGCGTTCAGCCACACTAGATCGAGCAATGACAGGTCTGTGATGCCCTTAGATGTCCGGGGCTCACCCGGCTCAGTACGAGAGGAACCGCAGGTTCAGACATTTGGTGTATGTGAATGGCTGAGGAGCCAATGGGGCGAAGCTACCGTCTGTGGGATTATGACTGAACGCCTCTAAGTCAGAATCCCCCCTAAATCGTATCGATACCTCAGTGCCGTGGAGCCTCGGTTGGCCTGGGATAGCCGGCCTCTCTTGTGGGGCCGGTGCGTGGAGCCGCTCGCTTGGGGACCGGAGTGCGGACGGAAGGGGGCCCCCTCCATCACCCTTAGTGCACCGCATATTCGTGGCACACCCGGTGCAAAATCATTTGTAGACGATCTGATTCTGGGTCAGGGTTTCGTAAGTAGCAGAGCAGCTACCTCGCTGCGATCTATTGAAAGTCATCCTCTGAGCCAAGCTTTTGTCTCTCCGTGCGTGGGGGCCCGCGGACGCCTCCCTCCACCACATCCAGGGGTGGGTCCCTCGGCCGCCGGGCTGTCGGGAGGGACGCAGAGGGGGTAACACGGGTCCGTGGGAGGCTGCCTCCACCACGTGCCCTTCGGCACGGGGGCCTCCCCCTCCTGTCTCTGCCCCACCGGGGTGCAGGGATGGGGGCCACCATCCCTTGCGGGTCAGCAGGGTGACCAGATGGCCCACTGCTCCTGGGCAGGGAGGTGAGGAGCAGCCACCCAGGGGAAAGAAGCTCCAGAGCTTCTACCTTGGTGCACCTGGACCCCCTCGCCGGACTGCAAGGGCGATTGGGTACGAAAGCCTCCCAGGCCATCTGGGCGCTGGGTCGTCCCGGGCCATCTGGCCACCTGGCTGTGTGACCAGATGGCCCTGCAGTCAGGGTGACCAGATGGCCCTGCGGGCTGGGTGACCAGATGGCCCTGCGGGCTGGCGGCTGGGCCCACAGAAAGACTCAGTCCATGCACCACTGAGTACCCCTGGGCAAAAGGCCCCCACAACAGCCCAAAAATCGAAAAACACACAAAAATCCCCACAATCCAATGCCATCCATGCCCTCAATCATGTTCAAATTCAAGACACCCCACAGAAAGACTAGGCCCATGCACCACTGAGTACCCCTGGGCATAACGGATGAAAGCATGGCAGACTGGGTGCAGGCCTATGGCACAACAAAGCACACTGCCTGGCTTCAAAATGGCCCCTAGACCCCTACCACATGTCCAGGCCCTGCCTGTACCAGTCCTCAAAATGGCCCCCACCCACATGGACAGGCCCCATCAACACCCAAAAAAATCGAAAAACACACAAAAATCACCACAATCTAATGCCATCCATGCCCTCCATGATGTTTACATTAAAGAGACCCCACAGAAAGATTCAGTCCATGCACTACTGAGTACCCTTGGGCAAAAGGCCCCAACACCACCCAAAAAAATCATAAAACACAAAAATATCACCACAATCCAATGCCATCCATGCCCTAAATGATGTTGAAATTCAACAAAACAGTTGTATCATGCACCCATAACTAACCCTGTTCCTACTGGATACTGTGGCTACCCACAATATATTTTATTTAATGTTCTGAAAAAGTTCCAAAATTGTAGTTGCAGCAACTGTAATGCCCCAAACAAACAACATCAACTTACTTGTGAAATTTCTAATCCAAAAGTGATCCAAAGAAAGTCAATAAGGCCTCAAATCCAAATATCCATCAGCATCCACATAAAGTAATCCTTCAAGGTCAAGATCCAATTCAAAGTGACCAGGACATGAACAAAGCACTGGGAGGAGCGTGCTGGACAAGAACAGGAAGTTGGAGACTGTGGGGCACTTCCTTCCTCCTATCCCCCCCCCAAAATGGACTCCTTGCAAAAAAAAGTGCAGGTAAATGTCAACCTGAGGAGTTATTCTGATAAAAATCATCATTTTCAGAAGGTTTATGCTGCCTGCTGGTGGATTTCCTTTACAGAATTGCAAATTTTGCAATTTCTCGAGTGCGAGATTTTAGCTGCCCGCCGCTTCTACGTGTTCGCAATTGTTTACTCCCGCGATGCGTGATCACGAGCCTTTATGACGTACTCGCGTTGACAAACTCTCGCTGTGCAAGGTGGCGGGCGCGATGACATAATCGCGGTCGACAAACTCCTGCATGATCACGCAGCCAGATCCAAAATGGTGCAGCACACGCAAACATGGAGAAAAACAACTCTTCAAACTCTGAATGACGGTAAGTGAACGCCGCGCGCGGCAATATTGTACTTTTTTAAGCGCGACCAAGCAAAAAAATCTGCTGCGTGAGAATTTGCGAATTTTCGGCAAATTCGCGAGAATTCGCGAATTGCGAATTTGCCGAAAATCTGCAAATTCCGTGAGCGGAACTGATTTTACGCCCATGCTTAGTGTCCAGACGGCTTCCCTTTCGTGCCCGGCCATCTGGTCGCCCAGATCCCCTCGGCCATCTGGTCGCCCGGATCCCCTCAGCCATCTGGTCGCCCGCAATGCTTTCCTACGGGGCGACCAGATGGCCTCCCTTTCGTGCCCGGCCATCTGGTTGCTCAGATCCCCTCGGCCATCTGGTCGCCAGGATCCCCTCGGCCATCTGGTCGCTCAGATCCCCTCGGCCATCTGGTCGCCCGGATCCCCTCGGCCATCTGGTCGCCCGCAATGCTTTCCTATGTGCGACCAGATGGCCGGACTTCCCTGGAAGTCCCGATGAGGTGCCATTTGCCTCCCGGATCCCAGCGAGGGCTCCAGGAGGTCGGGTACTTGGCCGCCTTAGGTCCCCTCTGTCACATCGTGTGCACGGATTACAAGAAAGGGGGGTAATTTTCCTCCGGATTACTAGGGAGAGGGTCAGTCAGACCTCCGTGAGGTCTGGCGATTCTGAATCAGGGGAAGGCAGGACCAGGGCCTGCCCGCAGGGGCCCCCAGGGGCCCGGGGACGCTCCTGCCTCTCAGCCCCTTGCCGATGGTCGTTTTTCTCAGAGTTTGCTCAGGCAGACCTCCGTGAGGTCCGGCCATGCTGAGAGGGGGAAGGCAGTACTGGGGCCCGCCCGCTGGGGCCCCCAGGGGCCCGGGGAC
>NC_141691.1:716062299-716064799 GCF_964263255.1 Lissotriton vulgaris
GTAGCAGAGCAGCAACCTCCCTGCAATCTATTGAAAGTCATTCTCTGAGCCAAGCTTTTGTCTCTCCGTGCGTGGGGGCCCGCGGACGCCTCCCTCCACCACATTCAGGGGTGGGTCCCTCTGCCGCCAGGCCGGCGGGAGGGACGCGGAGGGGGTAACACGGGTCCGTGGGAGGCTGCCTCCACCACGTGCCCTTCGGCACGGGGGCCTCCCCCTCCTGTCCCTGCCCCACCGGGGTGCAGGGATGGGGCCACCATCCCTTGCGGGTCAGCAGGGTGACCAGATGGCCCACTGCTCCTGGGCAGGGAGGTGAGGAGCAGCCACCCAGGGGAAAGAAGCTCCAGAGCTTCTACCTTGGTGCACCTGGACCCCCTCGCCGGACTGCAAGGGCGATTGGGTACGACAGCCTCCCAGGCCATCTGGGCGCTGGGTCGTCCCGGGCCATCTGGCCACCTGGCTGTGTGACCAGATGGCCCTGCAGTCAGGGTGACCAGATGGCCCTGCGGGCTGGGTGACCAGATGGCCCTGCGGGCTGGGTGACCAGATGGCCCTGCGGGCTGGGTGACCAGATGGCCCTGCGGGCTGGCCGCTGGGCCCACAGAAAGACTCAGTCCATGCACCACTGAGTACCCCTGGGCAAAAGGCCCCAACAACAGCCCAAAAATCGAAAAACACACAAAAATCACCACAATCCAATGCCATCCATGCCCTCAATCATGTTCAAATTCAAGACACCGCACAGAAAGACTAGGCCCATGCACCACTGAGTACCCCTGGGCATAACGGATGAAAGCAGGGCAGACTGGGTGCAGGCCTATGGCACAACAAAGCACACTGCCTAGCTTCAAAATGGCCCCTAGACCCCTACCACATGTCCAGGCCCTGCCTGTACCAGTCCTCAAAATGGCCCCCACCCACATGGACAGGCCCCATCAACACCCAAAAAAATCGAAAAACACACAAAAATCACCACAATCTAATGCCATCCATGCCCTCCATGATGTTTACATTAAAGAGACCCCACAGAAAGATTCAGTCCATGCACTACTGAGTACCCTTGGGCAAAAGGCCCCAACACCACCCAAAAAAATCGAAAAACACACAAAAATCACCACAATCCAATGCCATCCATGCCCTAAATGATGTTGAAATTCAACAAAACAGTTGTATCATGCACCCATAACTAACCCTGTTCCTACTGGATACTGTGGCTACCCACAATATATTTTATTTAATGTTCTGAAAAAGTTCCTAAATTGTAGTTGCAGCAACTGTAATGCCCCAAACAAACAACATCAACTTACTTGTGAAATTTCTAATCCAAAAGTGATCCAAAGAAAGTCAAAAAGGCCTCAAATCCAAATATCCATCAGCATCCACATAAAGTAATCCTTTCAAGGTCAAGATCCAATCCAATTCAAAGTGACCAGGACATGAACAAAGCACTGGGAGGAAACTGCTGGACAAGAACAGTAAGTTGGAGACTGTGGGGCACTTCCTTCCTCCTATCCCCCCCCCAAAATGGACTCCTTGCATAAAAAAGTGCAGGTAAATGTCAACCTGAGGAGTTATTCTGATAAAAATCATCATTTTCAGAAGGTTTATGCTGCCTGCTGGTGGATTTCTTTTACAGAATTGTAAATTTTGCAATTTCGCGAGTGCGAGATTTTAGCTGCCCGCCGCTTCTACGTGTTCGCAATTGTTTACTCCCGCGATGCGTGATCACGAGCCTTTATGACGTACTTGCGTTGACAAACTCTCGCTGTGCAAGGTGGCGGGCACGATGACATAATCGCGGTCGACAAACTCCTGCGAGATCACGCAGCCAGATCTAAAATGGTGCAGCACACGCAAACATGGAGAAAAACAACTCTTCAAACTCTGAATGACGGTAAGTGAACGCAGCGCGCTGCAATATTGTACTTTTTTAAGCGCGACCAAGCAAAAAAATCTGCTGAGTGAGAATTTGCGAATTTTCGGCAAATTCGCGAGAATTCGCGAATTGCGAATTTGCCGAAAATCTGCAAATTCCGTGAGCGGAACTGATTTTACGCCCATGCTTAGTGTCCAGACGGCTTCCCTTTCGTGCCCGGCCATCTGGTCCCCCAGATCCCCTTGGCCATCTGGTCGCCCGGATACCCTCGGCCATCTGGTCGCCCGCAATGCTTTCCTACGGGGCGACCAGATGGCCTCCCTTTCGTGCCCGGCCATCTGGTTGCTCAGATCCCATCGGCCATCTGGTCGCCAGGATCCCCTCGGCCATCTGGTCGCTCAGATCCCCTCTGCCATCTGGTCGCCCGGATCCCCTCGGCCATCTGGTCGCCCGCAATGCTTTCCTATGGGGCGACCAGATGGCCGGACTTCCCTGGAAGTCCCGATGAGGTGCCATTTGCCTCCTGGATCCCAGCGAGGGCTCCAGGAGGTCGGGTACTTGGCCGCCTTAGGTCCCCTCTGTCACCTCTTGTGCACGGATTACAAGAAAGGGGGGTAATTTTCCTCC
>NC_141691.1:716069799-716077299 GCF_964263255.1 Lissotriton vulgaris
CGGCCATCTGGTCGCCCGCAATGCTTTCCTATGGGGCGACCAGATGGCCGGACTTCCCTGGAAGTCCCGATGAGGTGCCATTTGCCTCCCGGATCCCAGCGAGGGCTCCAGGAGGTCGGGTACTTGGCCGCCTTAGGTCCCCTCTGTCACCTCGTGTGCACGGATTACAAGAAAGGGGGGGTAATTTTCCTCCGGATTACTAGGGAGAGGGTCAGTCAGACCTCCGTGAGGTCTGGCGATTCTGAATCAGGGGAAGGCAGGACCAGGGCCCGCCCGCAGGGGCCCCCAGGGGCCCGGGGACGCTCCTGCCTCTCAGCCCCTTGCCGATGGTCGTTTTTCTCCGAGTTTGCTCAAGCAGACCTCCGTGAGGTCCAGCCATGCTGAGAGGGGTAATGCAGTACTGGGGCCCCCAGGGGCCCGGGGACGCTCCTGCCTCTCAGTCCCTTGCCGATGGTCGTTTTTCTCTGAGTTTGCTCAGGCAGACCTCTGTGAGGTCTGGCCATGCTGAGAGGGGGAAGGCAGCCCTGGGGCCCGCCCGCTGGGGCCCCCAGGGGCCCAGGGATGCTCCTGCCTCTCAGTCCCTTGCCGATGGTCGTTTTTCTCCGAGTTTGCTCAGGCAGTCCTCTGTGAGGTCTGGCCATGCTGAGAGGGGAAGACAGCACCGGGGCCCGCCTGACGGGGCCCCCAGGGGCCCAGGGATGCTCCTGCCTCTCAGCCCCTTGCCGATGGTCCTTTTTCTCAGAGTTTGCTCAGGCAGACCTCCGTGAGGTCTGGCCATGCTGAGAGGGGAAAGGCAGTCCTGGGGCCCCCAGGGGCCCAGGATGCACCTGCCTCACGGGCCTCTTGCCGATGGTCTTTTTTCTTGGAGTCTGAGTGCCCCGGCAGCAGGCATGCAGGGGATGCTAAGCCAGTGTACCTCCCCTGTGCTGGGTGGCCTCCCAGGGGATGCCCCGGCTGTACTCTGATCGATTGGGCACTCTCGGTCCATTTAGGGATGGACTGCTTGGCCAGCCATGGCTGTTGTTTCAAACAAAGAGCTTCCACCCTGCATGGACTGTCTGACTCTAGGGAGGGCCTGCCGCATGGCGGTTAGGTCGTTCACCCTACCCAGAAGAGCGAAGGCTGAGCGGCCCTGGCAGCTCGTGGCCCCCAGTGGTCTGACCCGAGCGGAAGGGGCAGGTGGTGCCAGACCCTCGGATGCTGCCTGGCTGGCAGGTCTGTGGGCCCTGTGTGCCACACTGTCACCCCTCTCGGCCCAGCACGTTTCCACAGCAGCTTGGAACGCCTGTTCCGAGGGGTGCCGCTGCCACCAGGCTCCAGCACCCTTGCATCTTTCTCACGCTGCGCCTCGGCCTGCCTTTCCCTCCCGGGGGAGACGGCTGGGCCTGCCGGTGCCCATGTGACCGGCGCACCTCTCCACACCCCTCCAGTGAGCCCTCCTGCCCAGGTGGGTGGGCTCCTTCCCCTGACAGGCTTCCGAGAGACGGAGGGTTGCACGAAGGTCACCGGTCGGGGAGATGGGCACGCGGCTCCCACCCCGTTGTCAGGTGCAGCTACCTGGTTGATCCTGCCAGTAGCATATGCTTGTCTCAAAGATTAAGCCATGCACGTGTATGTAGACACGGCCGGTACAGTGAAACTGCGAATGGCTCATTAAATCAGTTATGGTTCCTTTGATCGCTCCATCTGTTACTTGGATAACAGTGGTAACTGCTTTGGTGACTCTAGATAACCTCGGACCGATTGGAATGAGTACACTTGAAATCCTTTAACGAGGATCCATTGGAGGGCAAGTCTGGTGCCAGCAGCCGCGGTAATTCCAGCTCCAATAGCGTATATTAAAGTTGCTGCAGTAAAAAAGCTCGAAGCGTTTACTTTGAAAAAATTACAGTGTTCAAAGCAGGCCGGTCGCCTGAATACTTCAGCTAGGAATAATTAAGCCTGGGCGTAGTTCGCGTAGCCGCACTCCGCGAGCTACGCGAAGATGCACTTGCACTCCGCGAACTACGCATAGCTCCGCGAGCATGCGTAGTAGCTTGCTTGACCCGTTCGAGAGCCATTTTTCGTCTTCGGGAGCGCCGTGGAACTCTGGAACCTGCTCGACACCACATCTCCAGACGTCGCCTTCCTCACGGAAACATGGATGAACGCCTCCTCAGCGCCCGACATCGCCATCGCCATCCCGGACGGATACAAGATCACCCGGAGAGACCGCGTCAATGAGACAGGAGGAGGCATCGCCATCGTCCACAAGAACACCATCCGCATCACGACCAACTCAGACGACACCCTCACAGCCGCTTAACATCTTCACTTCCAGATACACACCGACCCCAAGACCACACTCAGAGGCACCCTCATCTACAGACCCCTAGGACCTCACACACAATTCAGCGAAGACATCGCAGACTTCATCAGCCCGCACGCCCTCGCCTCCGCTGGCTACATCCTCCTAGGGGACATCAACTTCCACCTGGAGAACAACATCGACAACACCACCACCACCCTGCTGGACAACCTCGCTAACCTGGGACTCATGCAACTGGTGAATACCCCCACCCACTACGCCGGACACACGCTTGACCCAGTCTTCTCCTCCAGCAAGTACATCTCCTTCAGCCACTCCACCGGACTCCACTGGACAGACCACAGCTGCGTCCACTTCAGCTTCAGAAAGACCACGACTCACCACCACCCGCAACAGGTTCCCCGCAGGAACTGGAACAAGATCACCACCGACCAGCTCACCACTTCACTGAGCCAGAACCCACCCGCCAGCTCAACGGACCCCAACCAAGCAGCCAACAACCTCACACAGTGAATCACCAATAGCGCTCGCCCAACCAGCCTCGACCACTCGCAGTCCGGCTTCCGCGCCAACCACAGCACCGAGACCGCCCTCATCGCAGCCAATGACGACATCTGAGCCCTGCTCGACAACTGGGAAACAGCGGCCCTCATCCTCCTGGACCTCTCCGCAGCATTCGATACGGTCTGCCACCGCACCCTAGTGCAGCGCCTCAGCAACATCGGAATCCAAGAGAAGGCACTGGAGTGGATCATCTCGTTCCTCACCGGAAGAACCCAGAGAGTCCGCCTCCCCCCATACAGATCCAAGGCCACCGAAGTCATATGCGGCGTACCACAAGGATCATCACTCAGCCCCACCCTCTTCAACGTCTACATGAGCCCCCTCGCAGCCATCGTACGCCAACACAACCTCAACATCATCTCCTACGCCGACGACACCCAGCTGATCCTCTCCCTCACCAACGACCCAGGAACCGCCAGAACCAACCTACACGTAGGGATGAAAGACGTAGTCGAGTGAATGAGGAACAGCCGCCTGAAACTGAACTCAGACAAGATGGCAGTCCTCATCCTTGGATCATCACCCTCCGCCTGGGACGACTCCTGGTGGCCGCCTGCCCTGGGCAGCGCACCCAAACCAACGGACCACGCACGCAACCTGGGCTTCATCCTGGACTCCTCCCTCTCGATGGCCAGACAAGTCAACGCCGTCTCATCATCATGCTTCAACATCCTACGCAGGCTCCGAAAGATCTTCCGATGGCTCGCCACCGAAACCAGGAAGACGGTCACACAGGCACTCGTCACCAGCCGACTGGACTACGGAAACACCCTCTATACCGGAACCACAGCCAAACTCCAGAAAAGACTCTAACACATCCAGAACGCCTCCGCACGACTCATCTTGGACATCCCCCGACACAGCCACATCTCCGGACACCTGAGAGACCTTCACTGGCAGCAAGAGAATCACGTTCCAACTCCTCACCCACGCACACAAGGCCCTCCACGACCTGGGCCCCAGGTACCTCAACAACCGCCTGACCTTCTACACTCCGTGCCACGCATCCAAAGATCCACCATGGGAGGAAGATCCTTCTCCTACCTGGCAGCCAAGACTTGGAACTCCCTCCCCATCCACCTCCGCCTGACCCAAGACCACCTCTGCTTCAGGAAGCAACTCAAGACATGGCTGTTCGAGCAGTAGCGGTCCCCCTCCCCCAAGCGCCTTGAGACCCTCAGGGTGAGTAGCGCGCTATACAAATATCCTGATTGATTGATTGATTGATTGCCTGCATGCTCGGGATGTGTAGCGCGCAAAGTTACCCATGAGGTTTGTCCCGCCCGCTCGCGTCCCCTTATTTCCGGTCACTACTAACGTGTTCGCGAGTTATTCTGTGCCAGATTGCAGTTTCTGCGTGTTCGGCAACTCGATCTTACCGACAAGCATCCTCGCGCACGCGAACATGCTATTGAGCACGCGAGAACTACGCTACGCAGCAGTTTGCGGAGTATTCGACAACTTCGCGTTCTCCGCGGAGCGCGGAGTTGCCGAAACTCCGCAAACTCCGCGAACGGAGCGTAGTTCTTCGCCCAGGGTTAGGAATAATGGAATAGGACTCCTGTTCTATTTTGTTGGTTTTCAGAACTGGGGCCATGATTAAGAGGGACGGCCGGGGGCATTCGTATTGTGCCGCTAGAGGTGAAATTCTTGGACCGGCGCAAGACGAACCAAAGCGAAAGCATTTGCCAAGAATGTTTTCATTAATCAAGAACGAAAGTCGGAGGTTCAAAGATGATCAGATACCGCCGTAGTTCCGACCACAAACGATGCCGACTAGCGATCCGGCGGCGTTATTCCCATGACCCGCCGAGCAGATTCCAGGGACCCAAAGTATTTGGGTTCCGGGGGGAGTATGGTTGCAAAGCTGAAACTTAAAGGAATTGACGGAAGGGCACCACCAGGAGTGGAGCCTGTGGCTTAATTTGACTTAACACGGGAAACCTCACCCGTCCCGGACATGGAAAGGATTGACAGATTGCTAGCTCTTTCTCGATTCTGTGGGTCCTGGTGCATGGCCGTTCTTAGTTGGTGGAGCGATTTGTCTAGTTAATTCCGATAACAAACGAGACTTCTTCCATGCTAACTAGTTACGCGACCCCCAGTGGTCGGTGTCCAACTTCTTAGAGGGACAAGTGGCGTTCAGCCACACGAGATCGAGCAATGACAGGTCTGTGATGCCCTTAGATGTCCAGGGCTCACCCGGCTCAGTACGAGAGGAACCGCAGGTTCAGACATTTGGTGTATGTGCTTGGCTGAGGAGCCAATGGGGCGAAGCTACCATCTGTGGGATTATGACTGAACGCCTCTAAGTCAGAATCCCCCCTAAATCGTATCAATACCTCAGTGCCGTGGAGCCTCGGTTGGCCTGGGATAGCCGGCCTCTCTTGGGGGGCCGGTGCGTAGAGCTGCTCGCTTGGGGACCGGAGTGCGGACGGAAGGGGGCTGCCTCCATCACCCTTAGTGCACTGCATATTCGTGGGACACCTGGTGCAAAATCATTCGTAGATGACCTGATTCTGGGTCAGGGTTTCGTAAGTAGCAGAGCAGCAACGTCGCTACGATCTATTGAAAGTCATCCTCTGAGCCAAGCTTTTGTCTCTCCGTGCGTGGGGGCCCGCGGACGCCTCCCTCCACCACATCCAGGGGTGGGTCCCTCTGCCGCCAGGCCGGCGGGAGGGACGCGGAGGGGGTAACACGGGTCCGTGGGAGGCTGCCTCCACCACGTGCCCTTCGGCACGGGGGCCTCCCCCTTCTGTCCCTGCCCCACCGGGGTGCAGGGATGGGGGCCACCATCCCTTGCGGGTCAGCAGGGTGACCAGATGGCCCACTGCTCCTGGGCAGGGAGGTGAGGAGCAGCCACCCAGGGGAAAGAAGCTCCAGAGCTTCTACCTTGGTGCACCTGGACCCCCTCGCCGGACTGCAAGGGCGATTGGGTACGACAGCCTCCCAGGCCATCTGGGCGCTGGGTCGTCCCGGGCCATCTGGCCACCTGGCTGTGTGACCAGATGGCCCTGCAGTCAGGGTGACCAGATGGCCCTGCGGGCTGGGTGACCAGATGGCCCTGCGGGCTGGGTGACCAGATGGCCCTGCGGGCTGGCGGCTGGGCCCACAGAAAGACTCAGTCCATGCACCACTGAGTACCCCTGGGCAAAATGCCCCAACAACAGCCCAAAAATCGAAAAACACACAAAAATCACCACAATCCAATGCCATCCATGCCCTCAATCATGTTCAAATTCAAGACACCCCACAGAAAGACTAGGCCCATGCACCACTGAGTACCCCTGGGCATAACGGATGAAAGCAGGGCAGACTGGGTGCAGGCCTATGGCACAACAAAGCACACTGCCTAGCTTCAAAATGGCCCCTAGACCCCTACCACATGTCTAGGCCCTGCCTGTACCAGTCCTCAAAATGGCCCCCACCCACATGGACAGGCCCCATCAACACCCAAAAAAATCGAAAAACACACAAAAATCACCACAATCTAATGCCATCCATGCCCTCCATGATGTTTACATTAAAGAGACCCCACAGAAAGATTCAGTCCATGCACTACTGAGTACCCTTGGGCAAAAGGCCCCAACACCACCCAAAAAAATTCGAAAAACACACAAAAATCACCACAATCCAATGCCATCCATGCCCTAAATGATGTTGAAATTCAACAAAACAGTTGTATCATGCACCCATAACTAACCCTGTTCCTACTGGATACTGTGGCTACCCACAATATATTTTATTTAATGTTCTGAAAAAGTTCCTAAATTGTAGTTGCAGCAACTGTAATGCCCCAAACAAACAACATCAACTTACTTGTGAAATTTCTAATCCAAAAGTGATCCAAAGAAAGTCAAAAAGGCCTCAAATCCAAATATCCATCAGCATCCACATAAAGTAATCCTTCAAGGTCAAGATCCAATTCAAAGTGACCAGGACATGAATAAAGCACTGGGAGGAGCCTGCTGGACAAGAACAGGAAGTTGGAGACTGTGGGGCACTTCCTTCCTCCTATCCCCCCCCCCAAAATGGACTCCTTGCAAAAAAAAGTGCAGGTAAATGTCAACCTGAGGAGTTATTCTGATAAAAATCATCATTTTCAGAAGGTTTATGCTGCCTGCTGGTGGATTTCTTTTACAGAATTGCAAATTTTGCAATTTCGCCAGTGCGAGATTTTAGCTGCCCGCCGCTTCTACGTGTTCGCAATTGTTTACTCCCGCGATGCGTGATCACGAGCCTTTATGACATACTCGCGTTGACAAACTCTCGCTGTGCAAGGTGGTGGGCGCGATGACATAATCGCGGTCGACAAACTCCTGCGAGATCACGCAGCCAGATCCAAAATGGTGCAGCACACGCAAACATGGAGAAAAACAACTCTTCAAACTCTGAATGACGGTAAGTGAACGCCGCGCGCGGCAATATTGTACTTTTTTAAGCGCGACCAAGCAAAAAGATCTGCTGCGTGAGAATTTGCGAATTTTCTGCAAATTGGCGAGAATTCGCGAATTGCGAATTTGCCGAAAATCTGCAAATTCCGTGAGCGGAACTGATTTTACGCCCATGCTTAGTGTCCAGACGGCTTCCCTTTCGCGCCCGGCCATCTGGTCCCCCAGATCCCCTTG
>NC_141691.1:716112299-716114799 GCF_964263255.1 Lissotriton vulgaris
AAGGTCAAGATCCAATTCAAAGTGACCAGGACATGAACAAAGCACTGGGAGGAGCCTGCTGGACAAGAACAGGAAGTTGGAGACTGTGGGGCACTTCCTTCCTCCTATCCCCCCCCCCAAAATTGACTCCTTCCAAAAAAAAGTGCGGTAAATGTCAACCTGAGGAGTTATTCTGATAAAAATCATCATTTTCAGAAGGTTTATGCTGCCTGCTGGTGGATTTCTTTTACAGAATTGCAAATTTTGCAATTTCGCGAGTGCGAGATTTTAGCTGCCCGCCGCTTCTACGTGTTCGCAATTGTTTACTCCCGCGATGCGTGATCACGAGCCTTTAAGACGTACTCGCGTTGACAAACTCTCGCTGTGCAAGGTGGCGGGCTCTCCGTGCGTGGGGGCCCGCGGACGCCTCCCTCCACCACATCCAGGGGTGGGTCCCTCTGCCGCCAGGCTGGCGGGAGGGACGCGGAGGGGGTAACACGGGTCCGTGGGAGGCTGCCTCCACCACGTGCCCTTCGGCACGGGGGCATCCCCCTCCTGTCCCTGCCCCACCGTGGTGCAGGGATGGGGGCCACCATCCCTTGCGGGTCAGCAGGGTGACCAGATGGCCCACTGCTCCTGGGCAGGGAGGTGAGGAGCAGCCACCCAGGGGAAAGAAGCTCCAGAGCTTCTACCTTGGTGCACCTGGACCCCCTCGCCGGACTGCAAGGGCGATTGGGTACGACAGCCTCCCAGGCCATCTGGGCGCTGGGTCATCCCGGGCCATCTGGCCACCTGGCTGTGTGACCAGATGGCCCTGCAGTCAGGGTGACCAGATGGCCCTGCGGGCTGGGTGACCAGATGGCCCTGCGGGCTGGGTGACCAGATGGCCCTGCGGGCTGGCGGCTGGGCCCACAGAAAGACTCAGTCCATGCACCACTGAGTACCCCTGGGCAAAAGGCCCCAACAACAGCCCAAAAATCGAAAAACACACAAAAATCACCACAATCCAATGCCATCCATGCCCTCAATCATGTTCAAATTCAAGACACCCCACAGAAAGACTAGGCCCATGCACCACTGAGTACCCCTGGGCATAACGGATGAAAGCAGGGCAGACTGGGTGCAGGCCTATGGCACAACAAAGCACACTGCCTAGCTTCAAAATGGCCCCTAGACCCCTACCACATGTCCAGGCCCTGCCTGTACCAGTCCTCAAAATGGCCCCCACCCACATGGACAGGCCCCATCAACACCCAAAAAAATCGAAAAACACACAAAAATCACCACAATCTAATGCCATCCATGCCCTCCATGATGTTTACATTAAAGAGACCCCACAGAAAGATTCAGTCCATGCACTACTGAGTACCCTTGGGCAAAAGGCCCCAACACCACCCAAAAAAATCGAAAAACACACAAAAATCACCACAATCCAATGCCATCCATGCCCTAAATGATTTTGAAATTCAACAAAACAGTTGTATCATGCACCCATAACTAACCCTGTTCCTACTGGATACTGTGGCTACCCACAATATATTTTATTTAATGTTCTGAAAAAGTTCCTAAATTGTAGTTGCAGCAACTGTAATGCCCCAAACAAACAACATCAACTTACTTGTGAAATTTCTAATCCAAAAGTGATCCAAAGAAAGTCAAAAAGGCCTCAAATCCAAATATCCATCAGCATCCACATAAAGTAATCCTTCAAGGTCAAGATCCAATTCAAAGTGACCAGGACATGAACAAAGCACTGGGAGGAGCCTGCTGGACAAGAACAGGAAGTTGGAGACTGTGGGGCATTTCCTTCCTCCTATCCCCCCCCCAAAATGGACTCCTTGCAAAAAAAAGTGCAGGTAAATGTCAACCTGAGGAGTTATTCTGATAAAAATCATCATTTTCAGAAGGTTTATGCTGCCTGCTGGTGGATTTCTTTTACAGAATTGCAAATTTTGCAATTTCGCGAGTGCGAGATTTTAGCTGCCTGCCGCTTCTACGTGTTCGCAATTGCTTACTCCCGTGATGCGTGAGCACGAGCCTTTATGACGTACTCGCGTTGACAAACTCTTGCTGTGCAAGGTGGCGGGCGCGATGACATAATCGCGGTCGACAAACTCCTGCGAGATCACGCAGCCAGATCCAAAATGGTGCAGCACACGCAAACATGGAGAAAAACAACTCTTCAAACTATGAATGACGGTAAGTGAACGCCGCGCGCGGCAATATTGTACTTTTTTAAGCGCGACCAAGCAAAAAGATCTGCTGCGTGAGAATTTGCGAATTTTCGGCAAATTCGCGAGAATTCGCGAATTGCGAATTTGCCGAAAATCTGCAAATTCCGGGAGCGGAACTGATTTTACGCCCATGCTTAGTGTCCAGACGGCTTCCCTTTCGTGCCCGGCCATCTGGTCCCCCAGATCCCCTTGGCCATCTGGTCGCCCGGATCCCCTCGGCCATCTGGTCGCCCGCAATGCTTTCCTACGGGGCGACCAGATGGCCTCCCTTTCGTGCCCGGCCATCT
>NC_141691.1:716119799-716157299 GCF_964263255.1 Lissotriton vulgaris
CGTGAGTGGAACTGATTTTACGCCCATGCTTAGTGTCCAGACGGCTTCCCTTTCGTGCCCGGCCATCTGGTCGCCCAGATCCCCTCGGCCATCTGGTCGCCCGGATCCCCTCGGCCATCTGGTCGCCCGCAATGCTTTCCTACGGGGCGACCAGATGGCCTCCCTTTCGTGCCCGGCCATCTGGTTGCTCAGATCCCCTCGGCAATCGTGTCGCCAGGATCCCCTCGGCCATCTGGTCGCTCAGATCCCCTCGGCCATCTGGTCGCCCGGATCCCCTCGGCCATCTGGTCGCCCGCAATGCTTTCCTATGGGGCGACCAGATGGCCGGACTTCCCTGGAAGTCCCGATGAGGTGCCATTTGCCTCCCGGATACCTGCGAGGGCTCCAGGAGGTCGGGTACTTGGCCGCCTTAGTTCCCCTCTGTCACCTCGTGTGCACGGATTACAAGAAAGGGGGGTAATTTTCCTCCAGATTACTAGGGAGAGGGTCAGTCAGACCTCCGTGAGGTCTGGCGATTCTGAATCAGGGGAAGGCAGGACCAGGGCCCGCCCGCAGGGGCCCCCAGGGGCCCGGGGACGCTCCTGCCTCTCAGCCCCTTGCCGATGGTCGTTTTTCTCTGAGTTTGCTCAGGCAGACCTCCGTGAGGTCCGGCCATGCTGAGAGGGGGAATGCAGTACTGGGGCCCGCCCGCTGGGGCCCCCAGGGTCCCGGGGACGCTCCTGCCTCTCGGTCCCTGGGCGATGGTTGTTTTTCTCCGAGTTTGCTCAGGCAGACCTCTGTGAGGTCTGGCCATGCTGAGAGGGGGAAGGCAGCCCTGGGGCCCGCCCGCTGGGGCCCCCAGGGCCCGGGGATGCTCCTGCCTCTCAGTCCCTTGCCGATGGTCTTTTTTCTCCGAGTTTGCTCAGGCAGTCCTCTGTGAGGCCTGGCCATGCTGAGAGGGGAAGACAGCACCGGGGCCCGCCCGACGGGGCCCCCAGGGGCCCGGGGATGCTCCTGCCTCTCAGCCCCTTGCCGATGGTCCTTTTTCTCAGAGTTTGCTCAGGCAGACCTCCGTGAGGTCTGGCCATGCTGAGAGGGGAAAGGCAGTCCTGGGGCCCCCAGGGGCCCGGGATGCACCTGCCTCACGGGCCTCTTGCCGATGGTCTTTTTTCTTGGAGTCTGAGTGCCCCGGCAGCAGGCATGCAGGGGATGCTAAGCCAGTGTACCTCCTCTGTGCTGGGTGGCCTCCCAGGGGATGCCCCGGCTGTACTCTGATCGATTGGGCACTCTCGGTCCATTTAGGGATGGACTGCTTGGCCAGCCTCGGCTGTTGTTTCAAGCAAAGAGCTTCCACCCTGCATGGACTGTCTGACTCTAGGGAGGGCCTGCCGCATGGCGGTTAGGTCGTTCACCCTACCCAGAAGAGCGAAGGCTGAGCGGCCCTGGCAGCTCGTGGCCCCCAGTGGTCTGACCCGAGCGGAAGGGGCAGGTGGTGCCAGACCCTCGGATGCTGCCTGGCTGGCAGGTCTGTGGGCCCTGTGTGCCACGCTGTCACCCCTCTCGGCCCAGCACGTTTCCACAGCAGCTTGGAACGCCTGTTCCGAGGGGTGCCGCTGCCACCAGGCTCCAGCACCCTTGCATCTTTCTCACGCTGCGCCTCGGCCTGCCTTTCCCTCCCGGGGGAGACGGCTGGGCCTGCCGGTGCCCATGTGACCGGCGCACCTCTCCACACCCCTCCAGTGAGCCCTCCTGCCCAGGTGGGTGGGCTCCTTCCCCTGACAGGCTTCCGAGAGACGGAGGGTTGCACGAAGGTCGCCGGTCAGGGCGATGGGCACGCGGCTCCCACCCCGTTGTCAGGTGCAGCTACCTGGTTGATCCTGCCAGTAGCATATGCTTGTCTCAAAGATTAAGCCATGCATGTGTATGTAGACACGGCCGGTACAGTGAAACTGCGAATGGCTCATTAAATCAGTTATGGTTCCTTTGATCGCTCCATCTGTTACTTGGATAACAGTGGTAACTGCTTTGGTGACTCTAGATAACCTCGGACCGATTGGAATGAGTACACTTGAAAAACTTTAACGAGGATCCATTGGAGGGCAAGTCTGGTGCCAGCAGCCGCGGTAATTGCAGCTCCAATAGCGTATATTAAAGTTGCTGCAGTAAAAAAGCTCAAAGCGTTTACTTTAAAAAAATTAGAGTGTTCAAAGCAGGCCGGTCGCCTGAATACTTCAGCTAGGAATAATGGAATAGGACTCCTGTTCTATTTTGTTGGTTTTCGGAACTGGGGCCATGATTAAGAGGGACGGCCGAAGGCATTCGTATTGTGCCTCTAGAGGTGAAATTCTTGGACCGGCGCAAGACGAACCAAAGCGAAAGCATTTGCCAAGAATGTTTTAATTAATCGTTTTGTTTCTTAAACTTTATTCGATTGTTTTAAAAAACATCATAAAAGTATACAAAATAAAACAGTGCACATACAAAGATATAACTCCAGGGAAAGTACATATCATACGGTTGGGCAAGAAGGTTTTAGCATAAAATGTAAAAAGCCTAGTACATAAATTAGGGGAAAACCATACTTTGTCTTACTGTGATAGATTTTAAAATAAAAGTAGCAGTAAAGAAACATAAATCTGGGCTCTCAAGTGAAAATAATAACTTCATTGCATTTCCTGCGGTATACGTGGAATATTTCAAAAACATAGGTTTAAGATAATAAATGCGCTGAGCTTTGTACATAGGGCAGAGTAGGAGAAAGTGTAGTGTGCTTTGTTTAGTTAAACCGTCACACGGACAAGGGGTAACAGAGTAGCATTTCATTGTGGGAAAAGCAACCAAATTATGTACAATGCCTAGTCTCAGTCTTGAAAGTACAAATTGATGAGACCGTCTACTAATAGCATTAAGATACATAGGTATACCAGAAACATCATCTTTAAGGGAATAATAAAAAACATGAGTAGAATACTCTTTTGTTGCATTTTTCCGCAAGTCGGTTTTGACCCGCAAAAATTCATTTTTGACCTCCTGTTTGGTCAGAGAATTAATACATACAGGATCTTTACTCACATCCATATCAAACAGATCCTTAACAGTTGAAATTACATATTTTAGCCAAGGAATGTTAGAGACTTTTTCTAACAATGGACAGTCCTTAATAATATCTTTAGTAAAGGCAGTTTCAGACTTGGTAAAAATGAATTTCCAGACCAACAGTGGCCTCAGCTCGATTAGGTCAGCTAAATAGTCCAGATCTAATTCCATGTGCGTTAAAACAGTAGATGCCGAGGGTAGGAGGCAAAGCAACCATTTGAAGAATATATTTTCCGTAGTTTGCAGGGCCTTTACACTACAATGTCCCCAAACCCCTGAACCATACAATGCTATCGATGCACATCTATGTTTGTATATATTCAACATATCTATGATACGGCGACTTCCCACTTTTGAAGCAAAGCAAAAGACGCCTAGGGAGGCTTTCCCCATTCTTGCTTTCACATTAGTTTGTTCTGGGACCCAGGAACCTCTGTTGTTAAAAGTAACACCCAGGTAACAAAAATTATCAACAGTCTCAATACAGTTTTCCTTAAAATAAAAGGGTTTAAGATGTTTTACCTTTTTGCCACACAACATAACAAAAGTTTTAGGATTGTTAATTTTAAGTTTCTTCCCCTGGATAAAATCATAAAAACCATTCATCAATTTTTGAAGACCTATAGTGGTCCTAGAAAGTAAGACAGTATCGTCGGCATAGAGTAATACCGGTATAGGAAGACCTCCTGCTTGAGGAGCATCAGCTTGGATTTTCTTTAAATCTTGCTCAACTGAATTAATAAAGAGCGAGAAAAGCAACGGGGCCAAAACACATCCCTGTCGGATGCCAGATCTTACCTTGATCTTTCTTGTACACTCCCCCGCTGGTCCATAACGAATTTGGGCCGATAAATTGGAATAGAGTCTAGCTAAGAAATGGATAATAGCAGGGGGGGCACCCATACCCAATAAGGTTGACCACAACAAAGTGTGGTCAACCAGATCGAAGGCGCTAGAAAGATCCGCAAAACACAGATACAAAGATCCTGGTTTGGCCTTGGTGTATTTTCCAATTAAAAGATTCAGGTTAATACATTGTTCTATAGTACCAAGGCCTTTTCTAAAGCCATATTGGGATGGGGCGAGAATATTATTGTCTATAGCCCATTCTTCCAATCGTGATGGTAAGACCCTACTCAAAATTTTTAGTGAGGAGTCCAGAAGGGAGATAGGGCGGTAGTTCTTGGCCTCTCCTCTATCCCCCTTCTTATAGATAGGAATTATAATGGATTCACCCCAACTTAAGGGGTCTTGTTATCCACAGCGGCATTAAACGCTAAGGTTAGTAATGGACTCCAGAGGGCCAAATCATATTTATAAAGGTCAATTGGCACCCCATCTGGGCCAGGTGCCTTCCCTCCTTTACTGTTCTTTATAGCCAAGTCTACTTCATGAATCATGATTCCCAGGGGTTTAACTGGAGTAATGAGATTGTTACAGATGTTATCATTAGACTCTCCAGTTGGATCAAAAATCCCTGAGAAATGTAAAACCCAACTATCTTCGCTTACTTGGGCGGTAAGGACTGGGAATTCTTCCTTTTTGAGAAATGGGCTATTAATAGTACTCCAGAACAGCTTGATATCCCGGAGGGCTGCTGCTTTGTTCAAATCGTCCCAGGCTAGTTCTCTAAGCTCTTGTTTCCTGTCTCTTAGTGCAATGTTATAATTGGCCCTCAAGTGTTTGACAGCTTCCCTGTCTCTAGGCAGGTTGGAAAGGGCAAGCTTAAGGGCTTTTAAAGCCTTAGTGCAGGCCTGGTTAAACCAGCCCAATGTTTCCCTATTAATTGGGACCTTCTTGGTAGTAAGGGTTTGCTTGATTATGGTACCCAGTTTCTCAAAATTATTTACAATACAATCAGGTGGGGCATCAATTTCGAGACAACAGAGTATCGTTTTTAGACCAGCTTTCACAACACTACGATGTAAATTCTCGGATTTTTCCCCACAGCACTTAATACGTATCCCGTTTGGCCTACATGGGATAATGTCATCTACAACCCTACCGGTAAATTCTTTCCTAGTGATCTCACAAAAGATGGACATAGTTAGAGCATTGTGGTCACTCAGTCCAAGATCAAGAATAGACGGGACCGTACAATGCGGGACTATCCGGGTTGAGATGAGCAAATAATCAACAATAGAAACAGCATTCCTCCCCGTAAAAGTTGGGGCCATGTTACCCTCATTATCCCAATGCCATCCATGCCCTCAATCATGTTCACATTCAAGACACCCCACAGAAGGACTAGGCCCATGCTCCACTGAGTACCCCTGGGCATAAAGGATGAAAGCATGGCAGACTGGGTGCAGGCCTATGGCACAACAAAGCACACTGCCTGGCTTCAAAATGACCCCTAGACCCCCACCACATGGCCAGGCCCTGCCTGTACCAGTCCACAAAATGGCCCCCACCCACATGGACAGGCCCCATCAACACCGCAGAAAAGTCGAAAAACACACAAAAATCACCACAATCCAATGCCATCCATGCCCTCCATGATGTTTACATTAAAGAAACCCCACAGAAAGACTCAGTCCATGCACCACTGAGTACCCCTGGGCAAAAGGTCCCAACAACAGCCGAAAAATCGAAAAAAACACAATAATCACCAAAATCCAATGCCATCCATGCCCTCAATCATGTTCAAATTCAAGACACCCCACAGAAAGACTAGGCCCATGCACCACTGAGTACCCATGGGCATAACGGATGAAAGCATGGCAGACTGGGTGCGGGCCTATGGCACAACAAAGCACACTGCCTGGCTTCAAAATGGCCCCTAGACCCCCAACACATGTCCAGGCCCTGCCTGTACCAGTCCTCAAAATGGCCCCCACCCACATGGACAGGCCCCATCAATACCCCAAAAAATCAAAAAACACACAACAATCACCACAATCCAATGCCCTCCATGCCCTCCATGATGTTTACATTAAAGAGACCCCACAGAAAGACTCAGTCCATGCACCACTGAGTACCCCTGGACAAAAGGCCCCAACAACAGCCCAAAAATCGAAAAACACACGCAAATCACCACAATCCAATGCCTCCCATGCCCTCAATCATGTTCAAATTCAAGACACCCCACAGAAGGACTAGGCCCATGCACCACTGTGTACCCCTGGGCATAATGGATGAAAGCATGGCATACTGGGTGCAGGCCTATGGCACAAAAAAGCACACTGCCTGGCTTCAAAATGGCCCCTAGACCCCCACTACATGGCCAGGCCCTGCCTGTACCAGCCCTCAAAATGGCCACCACCCACATGGACAGGCCCCATCAACACCCAAAAAAATCGAAAAACACACAAAAATCACCACAATCTAATGCCTTCCATGCCCTCCATGATGTTTACATTAAAGAGACCCCACAGAAAGACTCAGTCCATGCACCACTGAGTACCCTTGGTCAAAAGGCCCCAACACCACCCAAAAAAATCGAAAAATACACAAAAATCACCAGAATCAAATGCCATCCATGCCCTAAATGATGTTGAAATTCAACAAAACAGTTGTATCATGCACCAATAACTAACCCTGTTCCTACTGGATACTGTGGCTACCCACAATATAGTTTATTTAATGTTCTGAAAAAGTTCCAAAATTGTAGTTGCAGCAACTGTAATGCCCCAAACAAACAACATCAACTTATTTGTGAAATTTCTAATCCAAAAGTGATCCAAAGAAAGTCAAAAAGGCCTCAAATCCAAATATCCAGCAGCATCCACATAAAGTAATCCTTCAAGGTCAAGATCTAATTCAAAGTGACCAGGACATGAACAAAGCACTGGGAGGAGCCTGCTGGACAAGAACAGGAAGTTGGAGACTGTGGGGCACTTCCTTCCTCATACCCCCGCCCCAAAATGGACTCCTTGCAAAAAAAAGTGCAGGTAAATGTGAACCTGAGGAGTTATTCTGATAAAAAGCATCATTTTCAGAAGGTTTATGCTGCCTGCTGGTGGATTTCTTTTACAGATTTGCAAATTTTGCAAATTCGCGAGTGCGAGTTTGTAGCTGCCCGCCGCTTCTACGTGTTCACAATTGTTTACTCCCGCGATGCGTGATCACGAGCCTTTATGACGTACTCGCGTTGACAAACTCTTGCTGTGCAAGGTGGCGGGCGCGATGACGTAATAGCGGTCGACAAACTCCTGCGAGATCACGCAGCCAGATCCAAAATGGCGCAGCACACGCAAACATGGAGAAAAACAACTCTTCAAACTCTGAATGATGGTAAGTGAACGCCGCGCGCCGCAATATTGTATTTTTTAAGCGCGACCAAGCAAAAAAATCTGCTGCGTGAGAATTTGCGAATTTTCGGCAAATTCGCGAGAATTCGCGGATCGCGAATTTGCCAAAAATCCGCAAATTCCGTGAGCGGAACTGATTTTACGCCCATGCTTAGTGTCCAGACGGCTTCCCTTTCGTGCCCAGCCATCTGGTCGCCCAGATCCCCTCGGCCATCTGGTCGCCCGGATCCCCTCGGCCATCTGGTCGCCCGCAATGCTTTCCTACGGGGCGACCAGATGGCCTCCCTTTCGTGCCCGGCCATCAGGTCGCTCAGATCCCCTCGGCCATCTGGTCGCCCGGATCCCCTCAGCCATTCGGTCGCCCGCAATGCTTTCCTATGGGGCGACCAGATGGCCGGACTTCCCTGGAAGTCCCGATGAGGTGCCATTTGCCTCCCGGATCCCAGCGAGGGCTCCAGGAGGTCGGGTACTTGGCTGCCTTAGGTCCCCTCTGTCACCTCATGTGCACGGATTACAAGAAAGGGGGGTAATTTTCCTCTGGATTACTAGGGAGAGGGTCAGTCAGACCTCCGTGTGGTCTGGCGATTCTGAATCAGGGGAAGGCAGGACCAGGGCCCGCCCGCAGGGGCCCCCTGGGGCCCGGGGACGCTCCTGCCTCTCAGCCCCTTGCCGATGGTTGTTTTTCTCTGAGTTTGCTCAGGCAGACCTCCGTGAGGTCTGGCCATGCTGAGAGGGGGAAGGCAGCCCCGGGGCCCGCCAGCCAGGGCCCCCAGGGCCCCGGCTCCACACTCCTGCCTCTCAGCCCCTTGCTGATGGTTGTTTTCCTCCGAGTTTTCTCAGGCAGTCCTCTGTGAGGTCTGGCCATGCTGAGAGGGAGAGACAGCACCGGGGCCCGCCCGCTGGGGCCCCCAGGGGCCCGGGGATGCTCCTGCCTCTCAGCCACTTGCCGATGGTCCTTTGTCTCTGAGTTTGCTCAGGCAGACCTCCGTGAGGTCCGGACATGCTGAGAGGGGAAAGGCAGTCCTGGGGCCCCCAGGGGCCCGGGATGCACCTGCCTCACGAGCCTCTTGCCGATGGTCTTTTTTCTTGGAGTCTGAGTGCCCCAGCAGCAGGCATGGTGGCCTGCCAGGGGATGCCCCGTCTGTACTCTGATCGATTGGGCACTCTTGGTCCATTTAGGGATGGACTGCTTGGCCAGCCTCGGCTGTTGTTTCAAGCAAAAGAGCTTCCACCCTGCATGGACTGTCTGACTCTAGGGAGGGCCTGCCGCATGGCGGTTAGGTCATTCAGCCTACCAAGAAGAGCGAAGGCTGAGCGGCCCTGGCAGCTCGTGGCCCCCAGTGGTCTGACCCGAGCGGAAGGGGCAGGTGGTGCCAGACCTTCGGATGCTGCCTGGCTGGCAGGTCTGTGGGCCCTGTGTGCCACGCTGTCACCCCTCTACGCCCAGCACGTTTCCACAGCAGCTTGGAACGACTGTTCCGAGGGGTGCCGCTGCCGCCAGGCTCCGGCACCCTTGCATCTTTCTCACGCTGCGCCTCGGCCTGCCTTTCCCTCCCGGGGGAGACGGCTGGGCCTGCCGGTGCCCATGTGACCGGCAGACCCCTCCAGTGAGCCCTCCTGCCCAGGTTGGTGGGCTCCTTTCCCTGACAGGCTTCAGAGAGACGGAGGGTTGCACGAAGGTCACCGGTCGGGGAGAAGGACACGCGGCTCCCACCCCGTTGTCAGGTGCAGCTCCCTGGTTGATCCTGCCAGTAGCATATGCTTGTCTCAAAGCCATGCAAGTGTATGTAGACATGGCCGGTACAGTGAAACTGTGAATGGCTCATTAAATCAGTTATGGTTCCTTTGATCGCTCCATCTGCTACTTGGATAACAGTGGTAACTGTTTTGGTGACTCTAGATATCCTCGGGCCGATTGGAATGAGTACACTTTAAATCCTTTAACGAGGATCCATTGGGAGGGCAAGTCTGGTGCCAGCAGCCGCTGTAATTCCAGCTCCAATAGCGTATATTAAAGTTGCTGCAGTAAAAAAGCTCGAAGCGTTTACTTTGAAAAAATTAGAGTGTTCAAAGGAGGCCGGTCGCCTGAATACTTCAGCTAGGAATAATGGAATAGGACTCCGGTTCTATTTTGTTGGTTTTCGGAACTGGGGCCATGATTTAGAGGGACGGCCGGGGGCATTTGTATTGTGCCGCTAGAGGTGAAATTCTTGGACCGGCGCAAGACGAACCAAAGCGAAAGCATTTGCCAAGAATGTTTTCATTAATCAAGAACGAAAGTCGGAGGTTAGAAGACGATCAGATACCGTCGTAGTTCCAACCATAAACGATGCCGACCAGCGATCCGGCGGCGTTACTCCCATGACCCGCCGAGCAGCTTCCGGGAAACCAAAGTCTTTGGGTTCCGGGGGGAGTATGGTTGCAAAGCTGAAACTTAAAGGAATTGACGGAAGGGCACCACCAGAAGTGGAGCCTGTGGCTTAATTTGACTAAACACTGGAAACCTCACCCGTCCCGGACATGGAAAGGATTGACAGATTGCTAGCTCTTTCTCGATTCTGTGGGTCCTGGTGCATGGCCGTTCTTAGTTGGTGGAGTGATTTGTCTAGTTAATTCGGATAACAAACAAGACTTCCTCCATGCTAACTAGTTACACGACCCCCAGTGGTCGGTGTCCAACTTCTTAGAGGGACATGTGGCGTTTAACCACACGAGATCGAGCAATGACAGGTCTGTGATGCCCTTAGATGTCCGGGGCTCACCTGGCTCAGTATGAGAGGAACCGCAGGTTCAGACATTTGGTGTATGTGCTTGGCTGAGGAGCCAATGGGGCGAAGCTACCATCTGTGGGATTATGACTGAACGCCTCTAAGTCAGAATCCCCCCTAAACCGTATCGATACCTCAGTGCCGTGGAGCCTCAGTTGGCCTGGGATAGCCGGCCTCTCTTGGGGGGCCGGTGCGTAGAGCTGCTCGCTTGGGGACCGGAGTGCGGACGGAAGGGGGCCGCCTCCATCACCCTTAGTGCACCGCATATTTGTGGGACATCCGGTGCAAAATCATTCGTAGACGACCTGATTCTGGGTCAGGGTTTCGTAAGTAGCAGAGCAGCTACCTCGCTGCGATCTATTGAAAGTCATCCTCTGAGCCAAGCTTTTGTCTCTCCGTGCGTGGGGGCCCGCGGACGCCTCCCTTCACCACATCCAGGGGTGGGTCCCTCTGCCGCCGGGCCGGTGGGAGGGACGCGCAGGGGGTAACACGGGTCCATGGGAGGCTGCCTCAACCACGTGCCCTTCGGCACGGGGGCCTCCCCCTCCTGTCTCTGCCCCACCGGGGTGTGGGGATGGGGGCCACCATCCCTTGCGGGTCAGCAGGGTGACCAGATGGCCCACTGCTCCCAGGCAGGGAGGTGAGGAGCAGCCACCCGGGGGAAGGAAGCTCCAGAGCTTCTGCCTTGGTGCACCTGGACCCCCTCGCCGGACTGCAAGGGCGACTGGGTACGACAGCCTCCCAGGCCATATGGGCACTGGGTCATCCCGGGCCATCCGGTCACCTGGCTGTATGACCAGATGGCCCTGCAGGCAGGGTGACCAGATGGCCCTGCGGGCTGGGTGACCAGATGGCCCTGCGGGCTGGGTGACCAGATGGCCCTGCTTGCTGGGTGACCAGATGGCCCTGCGGGCTGGCCGCTGGGCTAACTCCAACTTTTGTCCCTCCCCAGTGTTCTGTAAGCCTTATAGTCGAGAAAAATGGGCTCCCCGGGCAAGCAGTCAGGAGAGTGGCCGTGGCCTGGGCTTAACCCTCCTTGGGTCCAGCCAAGGGTCCGTGCGCTGGGGACGGGGCTTCCAGGGAGGCTCTTCCCGGCTTGGCTAGGGTTCGGAAGGTGGGACCGGGCCCAGGGTTTGAGCTCCGTCCGTCCGGCCCCGGGGTGGGTGAACCCCCCCATCCTGCAAGTCATCAAAGGGTCCGGGCGCTGGGGACGGGGCTCCACCGGGGCCCGGTGAGGCTCTCCCCGGCCTGGCTAGAGTTCAGAAGGTGGGACTGGGCCCCGGGCTTGAGCTCCGTCCGGCCGGGCATGGGGTGCGTGAGCCCCCGTCCTGTAAGCCATCAGAGAGTCCGGTCGCTGGGGACGGGCCTTCACCGGGGCCCGGGGAGGCTCTCCCCGGCCTAGCTAGGGTTCGGTAGCTGGGACCGGTCCCGGGGCTTGAGCTCCGTCCTGCCGGCACCGGGGTGCGTGAGTCCCCTTTTCCTGCAAGCCATCAGAGTGTCTGGGCGCTGGGGACGGGGTTCCACCGGGGCCCGGGGAGCGCTCCCCGGCCTTGCTAGGGTTCAGAAGCTGGGACCGGGCCTGGGGCTTGAGCTCCATCCGGCTGGCCCTAGGGTGCGTGAGCCCCCCGTCCTTCAAGCCATCAGAGGGCCCGGGCGCTGGGGACGGGGCTCCACCGGGGCCCAGGGAGGCGCTCCCAGGCCTGGCTAGGGTTCGGAAGCTGGGACCGGGCACGGGGCTTGAGCTCCATCCGTCCGGCCCTGGGGTGCGTGAGACCCCCCCGTCCTGCAAGCCATCAGAGGGTCCGGGCGCTGGGGACGGGGCTCCATTGGGCAGGCGGGAGCCCTCCAGTGGAGGCTCGGGGCAGGCAGATTGACGTCATTTTGGTCCCGGCCATCTGGTCGCCCCCTCTCGCCTCGGCCATCTGGTCGCGCCCAATGCTTTCCTATGGCGCAACCAGATGGCCAGGCTTCCCTGGAAGACCCGATGAGGTGCCATTCGCCTCCTGGATCCCAGGCAGGGCTCCAGGAGGTCGGGCAAGTTTGCGCCCTGGGTCCCCTCTGTCACCTCGAGTGCACGGATTACAAGAAAGGGGGGTAGTTTTCCTCCGGTTTACTAGGGGCAAGGGTATGCCCGGACACCCTCCTGGGGCTGGTGGTTCCCTGCCAGAGACCAGATGGGCTGTGTTCCCGGGCAACACCTCCCAGGCATCCAGGGCTCCCTCCTCTGGCCCGCAGTGTGGCAAAGTACCCAGGACGGGCTCCATGGGTCCCGGACCATGCAACCCTGGAACACCGGAGCCCTGCAGCTCAAGGGTCCTGCAGCCCCAGAGCCCTGCAGCCCCGCAGCGCTGCTGCCCCGGAGCCCCGGAGCCCTGCAGTCCCTGGAGCCCTGCAGCCCCGGAGCCCCAGAGACCCGCAGCCCTGCAGCCCCAGAACGTGGGCAAGCGGGAGCCCTACCACGAAGGCCTCGGGATGGGCAGGTGGGGAGTCCTTTCGGTCCCGGCCATCTGGTCGCCCCTCTCCCCTCGGTTATCTGGTCACCCACAATGCTTTCTTATGGGGCGACCAGATGGCAGGACTTCCCTGGAGGTCCAGATGAGGTGCTATTCGCCTCCCCGGGAGGTCGGGCACGTTCGCGCCTAGGGTCCCCTGAGCCTCGCGGTGTGCACTTGTTCCCAGAAAGAGGGGTAGCCTTCCTCCGGATTACTAGGGACAAGGTACTCTGGGACCCCTCTCAGCCTAGCGGTCCTCAGCTGGCAGCTGGATGGGCCAGGAAGCCGTCCCTGGGTCTGTCGCGTGGCAGGATGCCCTGGTTGGGTCTGGGAGGGCCCGGGCCTGGGGTCCCCGTCCCCCCCGGCCTGCCCCACTTACCGGGACAGCGGGGGTTCCATTGTGCCCGGAGAGCCTGGCTGGGTTCAGGAGCTCCAGCCGGGGCTCCGTCCTGGGTCCTGCCACGTGGCAAGGTGCCATGGATAGGGTCTGGGAGGGCCCGGGCCTGGGGTCCCCATCCCCCCCAGCCTGCCCCACTTCCCGGGACAGCGGTGGTTCCATTGTGCCCGGAGAGCCTGGCTGGGTTCAGGAGCTCCAGCCGGGGCTCCGTCCTGGGTCCTGCCACGTGGCAAGGTGCCCGGGGTTCAGAGGGCCCGGGGAGGCTTCTGTGCTTCTGGGCCGGGAAACTCGGGCGGGGTCCAGGGGCCCGCTGGGCCCCGGGTGGGGTGCTCCAGCCCAGGGCCCTGTCCCCCGGCCTAGGGCCCTGTCCTCCGGCCGCCGCACTGCCAAAGGCCCAGGACAGGGTTCCGTGGTGCCCACGGAGCCTCCCCATGCTTGGCTGGGTTCTAGAGCTCTGTCCGGTGCCCCTGAGGGCCCCTGGGAGGGTGGCCTCCCCACCCGGGGGTCCGTCCTGGGTCCCGCTGCGTGGCAGGGTGCCTATGACGGGGTCCGGAGGGCCCGGGGTAGGCTTCCCCTGTGCCTCCGGGCCTGGGAGCCCTGGCTGTGTCCAGGGGCCCTGCCAGGCCCCGGTTTGCATGTTGGGCCCCCGGCCTGCCCCATTGCCAAAGGCCCAGGACGGGCGTTCCGTGGTGCCCGGGGAGCCTCCCCTTGCTCTTCTGATTTCAGGAGCCCCATCCGGGGCCCCTGAGGGCCCCGGGGAGGGTGGCATCCCCACCGGGGCTCCGTCCTGGGTCCTGCGGCGCGGCAGGATGCCCGGGACGGGGTTCAGAGGGTCCAGGCGGCTTCCCTTTCGTGCCCGGCCATCTGGCCGCCCAGATCCCCTCGGCCATCTGGTTGCCCGGATCCCCCTTTGGTTTATCACAGCACCCTCTGGTTTACCACTACCACCCTCTTGTTCACCACTGTAGATTATGGGGGGAAAGAAAAGCACACCTTCCCAGCCTCAACTGAGATGAATTAATTTGGGGCTGGTTAATGTGTCACTGAATTTGTGCTTCAAGTCTGGCACCTGCTTCCTTAGCTGTAAGACCTTCCTGTTTCAGTTATTTTTTTTACAGGAGCATTGTGCCATACTTGTAACTATTCTCTGACCCTGCTTTGAGGGTCAGAGCAGGGTCAGAGAATAGTTGAAAGTAGGCAACTGAACTCTGGAGGGGTCCCTCAGGAAGAACTACAGGGAATGGTTACAAATTAGCTTGAACTTTTGCACCTGGTAAGTGCTTTCAGTTTTCCAAAATTTGTTTTTCTGCCATTTTGGGAGATTCGCGGGACACGAAATCGTGCAAAATCGATCTTGCAAACGGCAAATTTTGCGTGTTCGGGCGGTTTTTTGCTGATTCGCGGACCGCTTGCAGTGCACCGACCCCGAGGTTGCCCATGCGGTCGTGTACGGGTGCGGCCATCTTGTTTGCGTGACGTGTTTCCGTTTCCGGGCGCTCGTTGCATGCTCGCGTCATATGCGGCGCAAGATTACGTATTTGTGGGCGTTTTTTGCGTGCTCGCAGGGGAAATATCGCGCAAACTTACCCACGCGGTCCTCCATGGGCGCTGCCATCTTGTTTTTCATTCACTGCTATGGTTTTGGGCATGCTACCTTTCTATCCACCTTACATCTTTGTAATCCTATGTTTTTCTGAACTTTTTTTGGTTTTTGTTTTGCTTATTATCTCTCTCTTCAATTTCCTACATCTATATTTTGTGTTTTTTTTTAACTTTTTGTTACTTTATTACCTACTTTATTTCTTTCGATCTCTCTCTTATTTGTTTCACACCTATTCTTCTTTCCTTCTTCTTGTGCCCAGGACCATGGCTAAGGGAGGCGACAATGGCAAGGGGAAGGGCCCAGCACCACGTACCCGGCTCCCTTGCGGGTGTTGGAGGGGGGAGGAAGTGCAGCCCAGGGAGATCTTCTCTGCGGTGGAGGTGGCCACCTTGATGGTTTTTTGTGCAAGTCCACCTCCCTAAGACCGTGGCAGCAGGTGGGCGGATTGCTTCCGGTTACATCCTCTGGGAGCATCGCCAGCTGTGGGAGAAGGTGTGCCGGCGCATGTATAAGGAGTCTGGGGTGCGGCGCACCTACCACCAAGTGACGCACCGGTGGAGTGACAATTTGGACGGGGAGCATGACATGATCGACCTGCTCGGTGTGGAGATCCCTGGCCTTGGTAAGTAGCTATATCAAAACTACTTTTTTTTCTACTGCTCTGTTATATTGCTAATCTATTTTTTTCCTGAAGAGTACGAATGCTGCTGATTAGATTACATTGCAGGAAATTAATGTTTAAATAGCTTCTGTCATTGCAGGTGCTTGCCTGGTTATTGGCGTTGCTACTATGCTTACTTGTTTGCAACTTTTTAGTCATTTGAGAGCATTACTACGTAAGGCTAGAGACAGTAGACTAAAGTCTAGTCCTTCTTTGTACTCCTGCTGCTGCCACTTTGAAGAGATAGTGGTGGATTGATACGTTGAGTATATCATTTATTACTTGTTATAGGACATTTGTTAGTGGTCTGCAATCATGATGACGGAATGCGTCTGTCACACGACGTCTCGTGCTGCTGAGTGATGGCAGTGGTAGTAGAACCTTTTTGTTGTTGATGTAGTTAGTGAATTACATAACTTTCCTATTAGACGGTCTGCGAATCCTGCAATACTGTACTGATTTTGATTGATTGCTTTATTTCGATATGCACATATCATAAAAGCAGTACAAAAAGATAAAAACAGCATGTCGAAATAAGTAAGACTGTACAGATTGAATGGAAATTAAAAACACGTTAAGTCAGCATAAATAGGATAAAAGGGAATTAAATTGATATGGTCAGTCTTCTAAGTCTAATCAACCAAGCCCATTTTAAAAATTTAGCAACAGCGCAGACAATAGGAGGGGCTGTATTAGTTAAAAGAATCCGGAGGGCAACAGAGTACTGACGAGTCCCCAGTTCTCTGCAAATGGGACCAAGCCAACGTGATCTGGGGCGACCATAGTCCGGGCATTCGAAAAGGAAGTGTGGCACCGTCTCTGGTTTGTCCTGGCAGAAGGCACAGAAGCGTGATGTGGACTGGGCTTTATTCCACCTTGAACAAAGGTCGGCCAAGGGCAAAGTTCCTAGCCGAAATTTAATGTACAAGGACCTATCCATAGCAACTGATATAATATCCATGTATGGCTCATACAAAACATCGTCTTTGAACAGCAGGAAAGCTGCGGTGGTTTTGCAGTGCTGCTGGCTTCTAGAGCGCTTCACACTAACCCACTCCCAGAAAAGTTTTTTTAAAATCTTCTTTGGAGGAGCGGAGTGACTATGCCAGCAAGAGTCCAAGCCTAGTTCCCCTAAGAGATGTTTTATGTCCTTCAGCCATTTGATGCTACTCCAACCATCAGCATGCATCACTTCTGCCAGGCCGTTGGCATAAGATTGTAGCTCCGGGACCCTCCACAAGCGTGCCCAGAGCAGAAGGGGACGAAGCCGAGCCTGGTCCCTTATGGCTTTACAGCCAGTGTCCATAAGCACTGGGATGGTCGGGCTGCTCGATGGAATGGCAAGAAGGTCCTTGATGAATTTGTTTTCGGCCTTGCTCAATGAGTCAACTTTGCCCAAGCCCCACAGTTCCGATCCATAGAGTGACGCTGGGACCGCACGTGCTCTATAGATCTCAAGTATAGGAGCAACACAATGTTTTGTAGAGTTATTGTACTCCTTAAGGAGGGCGCCCCCCACCCTTTTGTGGGCCAGAGTCATTTTATCGATGTGGGCAGTCCAGCTCATTGCATCATTTAGTCGGATTCCCAGATAATCAAATTCCGCCACTCTTTCTAGGGGTATAGAGTTCAGAATTGGAGGGCGGCCAAGTTTGCGGGGTGGATGCATGACTAGGTACTTGGTCTTGTCTATGTTGATGACGAGGCCCTTGGTGGTACAGAAGTCCTGGAAGCGGTTCAACAATGTCTGTAAACCTTGGGGGGTTTTAGAAATGAGGAGGGTGTCGTCGGCGAACAACAGAGTTGGAATTTTTACTCCTCCCAAACTGGGAGCGTCTGATGGTTCGCCCAGTAGATGATCTACCACCCCGTTAATATAGAGGGATAATAAGGTAGGGGCCAAGACACAGCCCTGTCTTACTCCCCTCTCGACCCTGATCTTATCGGTCTTTTCCCCATTCAGCCCCCATCTAACCTGGGCATAGGTGTTGGTGTGCAGGTTAATAAGGAGGTTCAATAGGTACGGGGGCATCCCTAAACCATGAAGCACCCTCCAAAGTTCCTCCCTTGGTACCAGGTCAAAGGCAGTCTTAAGGTCAATAAAGGCCAAGTAAAGACTGCCTTTGCCCAGCACCACCACCTTCCAGTGTAACAACAAGAGCCTAAAGACCTGTTCAATAGTTCCTGTGCCCGATCGGAACCCAGCCTGCATATCGGACAGAATGTAATTGTCATCCACCCATTGAGTGATTCTCCCCAAGATGGTTTTCCCGGCCAATTTCTGGCTGGAGTCTATTAGGCTTATAGGCCTATAGTTCCCGGGTAGGTCCCGACTGCCCTTTTTGAAAATGGGGACCACCTCCGCACCTCTCCAGGAGTCAGGCACAAGCCCTCCCCCCATGATTGCATTGAGGAGTGCAGAGATTAGTACCCCCCATTCTTCCGGGTAAGCACGGAGGATATCCCCCGGTAGGCCATCCGGACCAGCTGCTTTCAAAGGGACCAAGGTTTTGATCTGCTTTGTTACATCCAGGGGAGAAAACAATTCCAGGTCATGAACTAGAGTAGAGGGAGGGATATTAAAGGAGTCATTAAGTGGGCCTTCGACAGCAGAATAAAGATTTTGGAAATGGGAGAACCAAGTCTGGGCGTTGATGGCACAAGTCCTCCGGGAATCGTCGGGACGGTTCCTTTTACCCACCATGTCCCAAAAACCTTTGGCGTCTTTCCCACGACTGGCAGCCAGGAGGTCCTGCCAGAAATTAACCTCCCACTCCATCCTTGCATTTTTCTGGCAGAGTGCATAGTGTTTCCTGGCCTCCCTAGTCCTAGACGGTAATTTGGACTTGACTGCCTCGATAAGAAGTGATTTCGCCTCCCTACACTTCTGGTTGTACCAGCCCTGACCCGATCGTGGGCTTGGTTTCCTTCCGCTCGGGTGAGCTGGGACTACAAAGAGGTCGCCAATGGCCTGAATTATGACACAAAACCTGGGTGCCACCTCCATCAGCCCTTCCTCTTGGCAGTCAAGATTGGCTAGGGCTGAGACCAGAAGTTGCCTAATCACAGAGGTTTTCTCCTCCGAAAGAGCTAGCTTCGCCCACTTTAACCTTCGACCACAATTTGTGACCACTAACGGGTCCGGAGCGGGGTTACAAGGAGATCTACTCACGGTGCTATTGAAACACCTGTGGGACAGGGTGAGGGACAGGAGATTGTGGTCACTCTCCACGGAAGGTACAATTTCCATGTCTACCACCAGGCTCCACAGGTGTATGTCAAGGAGAAAATAATCAATCCGTGACATGTGTCCTGGCCTGTTGTAGGTGTACGCCCCTACTTTGTCGGATCTGGTCCTGCCATTGGCAGCTCTAAGACCAAACTCCATAACTAATGAGTTAATCTGGAGGGCCACTTCTGTCCACTTTTTAACAGGACTAAGCTCGAGGGGCGGAATCCCCCACCCATTATCAAGTTCCTCTTGGTCTGCTAGGATGTCCAGGTCCAGGGGCTCGAAAGTGCAGTTCAGGTCACCTGCCACCAAGGTACAAGACCTGTGGGGAGATGAGCGGAGTTGCGCTTCCAGGCAAGCTATTACTGGGGATTCTCTTCCCCCCTTAGTGCCACGGGCGTAGATGTTAAAAATATTTAAAATAACTCTACCCTGGGAATTTCTAAGCAAAATATTTAGGAGGTCAGGGCAATTAGTGTCCCTCTCCTCCACCCTACAGTTGAGTTCAGTGGCTACCCAGATTAACAGGCCACCAGAGGGGCGGCCCCTGCCGGTTGCACTTTCTACTGCCGGCAAAAAGTGGGTGGAATAGCCCGCCTTGTGTAGGGGCACCCGACTCCAGGTTTCCTGGAACAGGCATATGGAGTATTGCTCCACACGCTCGCTCCAGTCCGGCAGCGCCAGCTTCCTCTCGAGGCCCGCCACATTCCAGCTGAAAACCCTAATCTGGGGGTCCGTTACAGCTGCAGTGCTACAAGCCTCGACAGGGGGTGGTAAGACCACAGAACCCGCACCAGGGGGGCTAGCAAAAAGATTATAGGATGCCCCAGTCTCCCCCTTCCCCTCTACAGACTCGGCCGTAGCCTGAGTCTGCGACGAGGAAGAGGAGCCGTTGGATTTGGGGTATGGTATTGGCTCAGCGACAAAGCTTGGAGCCACGGCGACCTCCCCCGGATCATAACTGAGTCAACAGCTCCAGGGTCCCCAATTTGGTATCACTGGAGCTAGGCTTGGCTGCTGGGGCAAAACTCCCGGGGTCGAAAGGCCGTGGGCAATGTTCTCCACAAGAAATTGGCCCCCAGGGCTGCTAATATAGGTGGGTTTTCCAGGGTGGATGGAGGGAGTGGTCATAATCGACCGTGGGTAAAAAAATGTCAAGTCGACTATGTCGATACCCGATCCAACCGTGGGTTGACCTTGAGAGCATATTAGATGGGCAACCCTAGCATCCTGGAAGTTTACCACCACACAATCCCCTTCGAGCGATTTATTCCCGTTTCCAATCCATCCCACCCTGCGTACACCAAGAATAATACCATCCACTCCCGCAGGCAGGGGCCTGTTGGCTCTCAGCCAGTGGATGATCTTATTCTTGAGTGCCTGATGGTTTTCCCGCTGGGTACTCCCAATAGGGGGGACTTTGGTAAGGATGACAACATACGGGTGGCACTCGGGGGGGAGGTTAACGGGGGGGCACTTTCGTCTACTATTCTGAGGAGGACCTAAAGGGGGACGGTTTTTAGATGGGACGGGAATAGATGCAACTTTAGGAGTTGATGCTACACCGCCAGTTGTATCAGATATAACAGCCCCAGGTTGCAGAGTAGGGCCCGTCCCTCCCTTCTGATATTGCCTTGGGCCCTGGGTAAACACCGGGGTTATTACTACTGGGGGAGGGGTGGCATGCACTTGAGCGGCATGAGTGGAAGCATTCGGCTTTATCTGTCTAGGACCAGCCTTGGGAGCAGCCAAGGTAGTATTCCCAGGGGCTGATTGCTTGGGCGGCTGCATCAGCTGATCTCCCAAGGGGGGTCTCACTGGAACCTCTATCCTATTGGACTTATCTAACCTATCTGTCCTATCCTCACTGAGCTTTGGCTGGAGCTTGAGAAGGGTTTTTAGGGCAAAAAAATTGTCCCTAGTAACCTGTTCAAAACAGTCGAGCCTGTCCCCCAACCTCTTGACCTGATCTATAAGTGGCAACACGAGAGACTTGACCAGCTTCTCAATCGACTCCAAAGAGGGACCCACGTTGGCCTGGACAGGCGTTGGTGGGGCCAACAGGGGAGGTAGTACTGTATCGATGACAGCTGGAGCGCAAGAAGGTGTCCCTAAAGATACAGGTCCTGCGGCACCCAGGGGGGGAAGATCCCTCTGGGGCGGGTGCCTGGGATGGTTAGTAGTCTTGGGTAACCAGCCCTTTCGAGTGGAAATTGCCCTTTTCCCCTTCCTTTTAATAGGCTCCTGGTTAGAACGATTTTTAGTCGGAGCTTGTGGAACAAGAACAGGGGCCTCAGGGCAGTGTTGGGACTGAATGCCAGGTGAGCCTGCTAAGGAAAACTCATTGCATGGATCTGTAAGCACGGCACAAGGGCTAGTACCGTGGTTACCGGTCAGTGAGCTTTCTAACCCTTCTGTACCACCCTCTAGTGGTGCAATAAAAGAATCCCCAGGTAGATCCCCAAGCAAAAGTGCAGGGGAAATAGAGTTTTGAGGGGACAACACTATTGCTGGAGATGGACTTTTAGAAGGGGGAAAGTCAAGAGAAAGGCGCCGTTCAGATATGGCAAGTTCATTGTCGATGACAGCCGCCACCCTTGTCAGGAATTTGTCCATAGAGCCGAACATAGCACCCCCAAGGGCACTTTCCCCGCCACCCCTCAAGGCCTTACCGGAACGGGTTGACATACTGACTTGCGGCACCACAAGTTGAAACCGGTACGGTAGATGTAAATGGGGTGACCCTGCTCTGCCACCTCCTGCCCCGGACGGCCACAGACGGTCTCGCCCTTGTCCCGGGCTTCTCCCGGCGCGCTCCCGCGTAGCGGTTACTGCGCAGGCCAAAGTACACAGGACCGGTTTGTTGGTTGGCTGATAGGCAGGGGGGCGTGGCCAGCGGGGAGAGCAGCCCAGGTGTTACTGATTGGGCGCGCAGGGGCTCCTGGATACTGGAGTCCCTGCTTGGCACTCGCAACCCCGCTGGTCCCAACGCCTCTCTCGCGCTCCTCCCGCAGTCCTCAGCAGCCTGTGCCCAACCGCCTCCTCTGTCACGGGCGCGCTGCGGGACCCGCGAAGCGGGTCCGGCGAGTTGTTCACGGAAGCCGCCTCCGCCCAGCAGACACACCAAAGCAGGGTGCACGACGGTGAGCCTTTCAGGAAAACAGCAAGTCACAAGGGTCCCAGGAGGGAAGGGGAGGATGCCGGTTTTCACTTCCTCGCCGGGGGGGCGTGGCCAGTGGGGAGAGCAGCCCAGGTGTTACTGATTGGGCGCGCAGGGGCTCCTGGATACTGGAGTCCCTGCTTGGCACTCGCAACCCCGCTGGTCCCAACGCCTCTCTCGCGCTCCTCCCGCAGTCCTCAGCAGCCTGTGCCCAACCGCCTCCTCTGTCACGGGCGCGCTGCGGGACCCGCGAAGCGGGTCCGGCGAGTTGTTCACGGAAGCCGCCTCCGCCCAGCAGACACACCAAAGCAGGGTGCACGACGGTGAGCCTTTCAGGAAAACAGCAAGTCACAAGGGTCCTGTACTGTACTACTATCCTCCTAGTTGACCAAATCAGATGCAATTGATGTTAATTTGTTTCCCCAACTTAATTTTAGATTGAGTACAAAGAAATCAAATATTTCCCAAAAAACAATCATCCATGTTGTGTTTCTTTATTTCATGATCACCAGCAACTCCCAGGGGCAAGGCGCCGGCGGCGACACAGACTTCGGTAGCAGAAGTTGGACAGGAGCAGTCCCTTGCAGACTCTTCTGCTGGCCCCAGTAAGTTGTTTTATTGTTATATTAATACTTATACTTCCCTAACTTTTACAGCTCCTATTCATTATAAACTGGTTCCTAATAATTCTATGTTTTACAAAAAAGTCTTTGATCTTCTTCTAATGTAGACTACTTTCTACATTCTTATCCTGTCTCTACCATCACTCTCTGTGCTACTACTATTTACAATTATGAGTCGGTCTGTGTAGGTAGCTAAGCCCATTCGGCAAACGGTGTGAAACAAAACTCTGATACAGCAATAGCTCTAGGCACTGAGTGCAGTCCTCTGGGTTGCCCTTGCTGTCTATTCCAGTCTTCTTAATGTAAGTGCTTTGACAATTTCCAACAACAAAATGTCATTGTTTACACCAAGTAAATGGTAGCAGTTGCCTTTTTGATTTGAGACGTGCACATCCCATACCGCTAGTGTTTCAGGGACTATTGTGCACACAAAGAAGTAAGGACAAGATAAATAGGACATTGTTGATGATAGGTGCAGTTCGACTTTCGACATACCTCAGTCCGAACAGAAGTTTAACCCCCAATCCCCTGACCGACTATCTAGAATGTCTGACCAATGATTTTACGACCCAGAAGAACAGAAGAAGACTACCTCCGAGTCCCGGCCTATCTGAGTCACTGAAACATGACTGCCAAGTGCAGTAGATCAAACCTTTCCGCTCACTCACTCACTCATAACCAAAAATCACACCGTGTTTGTTACTTTTAAAGTTTTATTTTCAATTAAGAAATGAAAACATTATTTCTTTATTTTTAATAGCGTAGTATTCTGATGGATGAAGATGACGTTAAAGTTTAGACAACATTCCCATGAATGAAATTAGTATGACTCAAGCTTAATAATAGTTAACAGACACAGGAAATTATTAGAATAACTGTGCCGGAGCCCCCACCTTCTTTAAAGTACTTAAAGTACTGCTGGTGATGACTTAGTAGTAGTTGGTGAATTGTCTGTCAGAAGGGCAATGGAATCTTCTTTCTGTAATGAGAAAAATGGTGCACGTTAAGCAAGCATTCATCAGTTGTCATAAGAAGAAGTGTAGCATTTAATGGAATAAACATATAAAAGGTTAACAGCCTCCCCAAAACCGTTACATTTTTTTCAATCCCAGTAATAAAAAATGTGTTATGTAACATTTTCTTCCATTACGAGACAAAATAGGGGGTTGTGTATGGCATCTGAAAATATGACATGTTTTTCCTAGACGTCACAACATCTGATGCGGCACAGATAACCACCAGTGCCGGGGCCAGCAGTGCGGAGTGTTCACTCTGGATGCGGCGGCGCCAACAGGAGGAGCTGGGGCGGAAGACTCAGCGGCGGCGGACGGTGGTGTGTTATTATACTTCTTACTTGTAGAATTTTTTTGAGTAGGCTCGCAAAGGAGTGTGTGATGTACTGTACAGTAGTACACAGTACACTAGTATGAGTACACTGTACTGTCAAGAACATTTACTAATTTAGAACTACTTTTTGGGCTATCACGGAGAAGACAGTCAACCTTGACTTTTAATAGCATTAGCAGCGGTACATCGCTGGTAACCAATGGCCACATCTATTTCACTTCAACTCAGCTGGCAAATTTTTATTGTGAAGCCAAGTCATATCAGATGTAGTTTAGGGATGTGAAGAACGAAAAGTTAAAGAAGGGTGAAACGAAGGACGAGGGAGTCTTAATATTTAGGACTGTATAGAATGGTTTATTTTTTAATGCAATTCAACATAAGAAAGAAGACAGCGGTTTCAAAAATATTATGAAAAGGGTGTTAGGTGGTTGTTGACAAAAATACATTTTGGTACATTAGAGACATTAAGAAGCATCATAGACGTACGTTGGAAGCCTGGATGTTATCTTCTTATCCTCCTCTTCGATAGCAGAGGTGTATGATGTAGTAGAGCAGGCGCTGAGTGGTTGCAGTATGGCCAGTGGCAGTGCCACACATATGGAAAAGTAAGACATTCCTATCCCCACCTGCATGTACTGCTTAAAGTACTGCGAGTCTGCATCATCTTGGCCTGTGTCTGTATTTCTTGGGTGAAAGTTGAGTGAGCTGCCATTATGGCGGCTACCACAACTTCATATACAAGTAATTTATTTTGCAAATCAAGAGAAAAAAAGTAAAAAAGGCCTTTTTTTAGTACTCTCTGACTATGTATGTAGTAGTGAGTCCATCTACAGTGCTGCTAGTGGAATTCCTGAAACGCACAGTGTCACATGCTTACAAAGACGGCGTAAAGATACATGCCAAAATGTTATACTGTGTTTGCTACTTGCTGGTGTTACTGAGTGTCAACCTTCCGTTGAATTATTTTGACTTTACGTTAAAGACTATTGGCTACAGTATTTTTCTTTCTTTATTCATAGAGGCTACGCCCAAAAAGCTCACCCCTAAGGAGATGGCTGTCCGGGCCAGGGCCCGTAAGCTGGAGGCTAATTGTGCCGAGTATCGGCGGTTGTGGGCTTGGGAGCATGAGGAGACATCAACATCCTCCGCCACTGCCCCCGGGTCCACCAGCCAGAAGCCTCCAGCGAAACGTTTTTGTTAGTTTAAAAGTTTTATTTTCAATTAAGAAATGAAAACATTATTTCTTTATTTTTAATAGCGTAGTATTCTGATGGATGAAGATGACATTACATTTTAAACAACATTCCCATGAATGAAATTAGTATGACTCAAACTTAATAATAGTTAACAGACACATGAAATTATTAGAATAACTGTGCGGGAGCCCCCACCTTCTTTAAAGTACTTAAAGTACTGCTGGTGATGACTTAGTAGTAGTTGGTGAATCGTCTGGCAGAAGGGCAATGGAATCTTCTTTCTGTAATGGGAAAAATGGTGCACGTTAAGCAAGCATTCATCAGTTGTCATAAGAAGTGTAGCATTTAATGGAATAAGCATAAAAAGGTTAACAGCTTCCCCAAAACTGTTACTTTTTTTCAATCCCAGTAATAATAAGTGTGTTATGTAACATTTTCTTCCATTACGAGACAAAATAGGGGGTTGTGTATGGCATCTGAAAATAAGACATGTTTTTCCTAGACGTCACAACATCTGATGCGGCACAGATGACCACCAGTGCTGGGGCCAGCAGTGCGGAGGGGTCTACTCTGGATGAGGCGGCGCCAACAGGAGGAGCTGGGGGGGAAGACTCAGCGGCGGCGAACGGTGGTAAGTTATTATACTCCTTACTTATTGAATTTTTTTTGAGTAGGCTCACAAAGGAGTGTATGATGTACTGTACAGTAGTACACAGTACACTAATATAAGTACACTGTACTGTCAAGAACATTTACTAATTTAGAACTACTTTTTGGGCTATCACGGAGAAGACAGTCAACCTTGACTTTTAATAGCATTAGCGGCGGTACTTCTCTGGTAACAAATGGCCCCCTCTATTTCACTTCAACTCAGCTGGCAAATTTTTATTGTGAAGCCAAGTCATATCAGATGTAGTTTAGGGATGTGAAGAACGAAAAGGTAAAGAAGGGTGAAATGAAGGACGAGGGAGTCTTAATGTCTATGACTGTAAAGAATGGTTTTGTTGAATGCAATTCAACATAAGAAAGAAGACGGCGGTTTCAAAAATATTATGAAAAGGGTGTTAGTTGGTTGTTGACAAAAAGACATTTTGGTACATTTGAGCCCTTAATAAGAATCATAGACGTACTTTGGAAGCCTGTATCTTATCTTCTCATCCTCCTCCTCGATAGCAGAGGTGTATGATGTAGTAGAGCAGACGCTGAGGGGATGAAGTATGGCCAGAGGCAGTGCCACCCCTATAGAAAAGTAAGACATTCCTATCCCCACCTGCATGTACTGCTTAAAGTACTGCGAGTCTGCAACATCTTGGCCTGTGTCTGTATTTCTTGGGTGAAAATTGAGTGAGCTGCAATTATGGCGGCTACCACAAACTCACGTACCAGTAATTTAAATTGCAAAACAAGAGAAAAAAAGTAAAAAAAGGCCTTTTTTTAGTACTCTCTGACTATGTATGTAGTAGTGAATCTACCTATAGTGCTGCTAGTTGAATTCCTGAAACGCACAGTGTCACATGCTTACAAAGATGGAGGAAAGATACATGGCAAAATGTTATACTGTGTTTGCTACTTGCTGGTGTTACTGAGTGTCAACCTGACGTTGAATTATTTTGACTTTATGTTAAAGACTATTGGCTACAGTATTTTTCTTTCTTTATTCATAGATGCTACTCCCAAAAAGCTTACCCGTAAGTAGATGGCTGTCCGGGCCAGGGCCCGCAAGCTGGAGGCTATTTGTGCTGAGTATCGGCGGTTGTGGGCTCGGGAGCATGAGGAGACATCAACATCCTCCTCCACTGCCCCAGGGTCCACCAGCCAGAAGCCTCCAGCGAAACGGAGCCGTGGCCCGACAGCCTCCCGCCGCCACCTCACAGCAGCAACAACATCAGCGGCCTCCCCCAGATGCTGGATGGTTTGTGTGCACCGGCTACGCAGAAGAGTGGACTACCTGGAGCGGTTGGCCCAAAAACATCAGCGCCAGCTCCGGGCCCTCAGCAAAGAGCAGCGGGACATGCAGCAACAGCTTGCAAAACTATGCCACCGGAGGAAGTGACTGTCCCTTGCCCCTTTTTTAAAGACTGTTGGGGGGGTGGGTACTGGGTGTTTGGAAAAGGGGACTTTTGGACTTTTTGAGATTGTTTGGGTTCGGGAGGGGGGTGAGTTTGGGTAATTTATTTTATTATTGTTGTGCTGAAAACAAAACGAATATATATTTTCTAATCATTACTTTTCTTTCAAAAACACAGTACACGCGTTCATGTATTATTTAGTGTGGGGGTTGGCGGTGGTTAATGGACCTTTGTTTTCTTCAAACTTATCAGCATGAATGAAACATCTAGTACTGAAATCTACCAAAATGCAAGTAACCGAGTTAGTAAATTTAGTAGCCCTACTACTGTACTTTATGTACTTTACTAGAAGTACTGTCAGTCTCTGCTCTCCTAGTCTTCTCCCAACTTAGTCCTCCTAGCCCATTATTCTACTACCTCTCCAATATGCTTATCTTACCTGTGATTTGTGTTTGACAATCGGGGTAGCCCCAGGGCTGGCTGCATTGCAAATGGTGATTAAGGTTGGTTATTGACTTGAATCCTCGACGGATGCAATATCATTGTTGTGCTGGTAGCAGTAGTGGTACACACTGGCAGTATCACCATATGAAAAAAAGAGGAAATTAAACATTGAGTGGCCTGAGCGTAGCATTAGAAACAGTACAATAGATAGTACCGTACAGAACAGTGTCCTAAATTGTAGCCTAAGCAGTTCCAACGTAAGGTAAGCAATAAGCATTTGATTGTTCACGTCGTGTAGGAGGAGGATGTTCTTATCAATCCACGATGGCGCACATGAACTTCTGGTTGCTTTGACCTTATCCTCCCCAGCAAGTGTGTGGAATTTATTGTTGTTGTCAGTCACACCTCAATGAAATACCCACAGCCCGGGGGAAGAGGGTTAGGGTTTGAAAATTGGATGGGAATGGGGGTTTTTGGGAAAGTTTGGTAGAGAGGAAAAAAAACACAGTATGGACACTCAAACAACAAATGAAGAGAAACAAATCTTTGGATTAGAAGATATTGATAAATCTTTAAAGGGACATAAAGGAAGTGCCCTACTGCATGCCAGAAGTACTAAATGGATGGTTAGGTTACTGAAAAGTAGTACTACTACTTACTGCAACTTACTAGTAAGTACGAAGAAATAAGTTGACAGTACAGGGCTGCAGTCATTACGCATTTTCACTTGACTCTCTGCCCTCATAGAGAATAAACGCTTAGAACATTAAATTAGTGTTAAACATAGCAAAGACGTATCAAATAGCTGGAGGGATGAATTTGAAGCAGAGATCAAGCAAACGCACAGAGTCACACTCGTAGAAGAAAGTTCAAGTTCACAATAATATCATTTAAAAGATAAGGAGAATTTTGGATAATGTTACTGTTTTTTGTAGTTGTCCCGTTGAATTTCTGAAGTTGATGCATCCAGCCATTCCTCTTATTCGCGGTACTCCTCCATTCCATTGGATGCTCCGTCGATCAATCTTGGTGACCAGACACACTGTCCACTGCCTGCCTGATGCGGATTTGCCGATCGCTATTTGTAAGCCTGAGTAGTACATCGATGGCACAAGGTAAAAGCATGCCTGTAATTGATGATGGAAAAAAACAACAGTAAGTGTTAAAGACACCTCGTAGAAAAAAAACATATAAGGCACGCTGTGTAGTGCAAAAATTATACTGTCACTTTCAGAGATGACAATCCCCAAAATCTAGAACACCCCACATTACCCTCCCAAAAATCTGCAGAATACTGCTGCAACCTCGCAGAGGCCTAATTTCAAATCCTGCCAAAACGCACTCAGAAAGTCTGCCCAAAACCCCCTTTTCCAACATGGATTATCTTCAAACCACTTGCAATAAAAATTAGACATTCCAACAAGTGTTCCAAGACCCCACCCAGTTGTTAAAATCTAGAACCCCCGCCCAAACACATGCAATACAATACTGCTAACCCTAACGAGCCCTAAGTTAAGAATAGTGGCAAACACTTTCTTTAACTAGGCCAAATCCCCCCTTTCCCACCATGGATTTTCTTCAAACCACTTGCAACAAACATTACACATTCCCATGAGTGCTCTAAGACCCCAGAACCCAGTTGTAAAAATCTAGAACACCCCCAAACACATGCAATCCTGCTGCTAGTGCTAACCCTAACAAGCCCTAAGTTAAAAAAAATGTCAAAACACTTTTCAGCATGGATTTTCTCCAAACCACTTTTATACCGTATTGGACCTTTCCAGCAATGCCCCAGGACCTGCCAACCCACCCACAAAAAATCAGAACACCCCCAAACAGGCAAAAAGCAAAAATGGAAAATCTCATACTTAGAATATTTTCGGCCTTCTTTCAATTCTGTCCAAACGCGCTGTGCAGCTAGGTCATAACTCCACTTTTCCACGAAGGATTTCCTGAAAAACAAATGCAATCAACATTAGACTGTGCCAGCAGTTCTCCCAGACCCCAAAACCCACCCCAAACACTAGGAACCCCACCAAACAGGCACCCAAAAACACAAAAGAGAGCAAAAACTATAAAAAGTGAAAAACTTTTTCACCATGTATTTTATCCAAAACACTTTTGTCCGGTATTAGACCTTCCCAGCAATGGCCCCAGACCCGTCAACCCAGGTGGAAGGAAGTGGAAGACCCCCAAACAGCCAAAAAGCAAAACTACAAAAATTGGGACTTGGACATTTTTAGTCAAATGTCCAAAATCACTCAACGCGCGCTCTGCAGCTAGGCCCTAACTCCCCTTTGCCACAACGGATTTGCTTCAAACCTCTTGCAATCAAAAGTATCCATATCCAGCAGTGCTCCAAGACCCCAAAACCCACCCACAAACACCCGGAACCCCCCCAAACAGCACCTCAAAGACAAGCAAGTCAGCAAAAACGCCCAAAAAAATTCACCTCCGATTTTGTCCAAACGACTTTTATCCGGTATTAGACATTCCCAGCAATGGCCCCAGACCCCTGCAGCCACCCACAAAAAAGCAGAACACCCCCAAACAGGCAAAGAGCAAAAATTGGGCCTACTACCTTCAATTCAGTCCAAATGCGCTGTGCAGCTAGGCCCTAACTCCCCTTTTACACCATGGATTTCATGAAAAACAAATGCAATCAACATTAGACTGTGACAGCAGTGCTCCCAGACCCCAAAACGCACCCCAACAACCTAAAAGCCTGCCAAACAGCACCCCAAAGACAGGCAAGTGATCAAAAGCGCAAAATCTTTTTCTGCTCCGATTTTCCCCAAACCACTTTTATCCGGTATTAGACTAACCCTGGGCGAAGCACTACGCTACGCTCGCGGAGTTTGCAAAGTTTGCGCAACTTCCCACTATGTGAGCTGCACGTAGCACAGTGCGAACACGCGTAGTGCAGCGTAGTGTAGTGCAGCGCTGATTTTTTGCTTGTTCGCGGTCCTGAACGTCATGTTCGCGACCGCGAGCAAGCAAAATAACATCCCGGGGAGATTCTCAACGCGGGGAGGTAAGGTTTCTCATTGTGAGTGGTTGCGCATGCTCGTGACCGCTCTCAATGAGAAACTACTAGTTTGTGTTGAGAAAGCTGCAGCTCGAGTAATAATCTACTCGAGCAGCAGAAAACTACAGCTCGCACTGTGCAAGATGCCGTTTTAAATGATTGCACAGTGCCGGATGCTTGTCCGCACTGTGCAATCATTGAAAACACATCTTGCACATTGCCAACATGCTACTACGCAGCTCGCGTAGTGCTACGTGAAGTTCGCGTAGTGCGAAGTGCACTTCGCGTAGCTTCGCTTAGCGCTACTTCGCGAACTACGACCACCCTTATATTAGTGATACCCTTTGGGCACATTAATGAGAACAAAATAACATGACGTACAACAACATTACAAGCAGACTCAGAGCAATACAATGGTAAACCAAATTCTGAAACGACAAATAAATTCAATATGCACAGTTTTATTTTATAATTAAAAATAGAATTAACAATAGACACCTGAGGATCCTGCAAATAAATATCGGATAATTATGTAAATGGCGTAATGCAACTGATGTATTTCCCTCCTGATATAGGGTGTAGAAAAAATATATATAATAATAGTATATTTGAAAAGTACTTGAGAGCAAGAGTTTATCGTCTGTTTTTCATCTAGTTGTTGTTTCTACATAAAGATTTTGCCAAACAACACATCTAGATGTTGCCTCTATGGAGAGGCTTAGCCAAAAAACACCTTACAAGATTAGGTCATAAAGGAATTCCTTTTTTTTTTTTAAATAATTTTTGTAAACTTGTTATATTCGCTAAAGAAACAAAACACTCAAATTTTGGATCAAGTGCTTACATAATTATAAACTTAAATACATAGTAAATATCTGCCGGAGGGATAGCATATGCGCTAGATTTTACTTTAGTGCTGCCAGCCATATTAAGTGCCCGTATTTCGGCGCCGACTGAGCCGCCCGTTTACCACTAAATCGGAGTCCGCTTTTTACCTCCATGCATAGAGCCCGAGGGCGCCTGGTTACTTCCGCATTTACACGCCAGCGGAAAGGTATTTAAACGGCGCGCTTCAATCAAGCCGTGTTGTTTATCGAACACCAAGGAGATTACACGCGGGAACCGTATTCGTCTAGCCTTGAAGGTATGTTAATGCGCTATCTTGTAGGTAGTTTCTAGAGCAAACTTTTTGCCTAGTGTGCCCTAATACCAACTAAAAAACGGCGTTAATATGTTTCAGAGGCAGCAATTGCTAAAGACTGGGAAGACGAAGGCATCCCTTTTAAGTCTGAGCACGCCTTTTAAATTTTTTATGTGAGTATTACCTGAACCCTGATTAATAAACGCTTATGACAACATAAAGCATAACATGGGACTTTAACGTATCCCATTTGTTCATTTTTTACCAGCGGTGCCCCTGTTTCGAATTCTAAAAGAATCGGAACCCTTCTACCGCGTGTAAGCAGGATAATCTGCTTCTATTAGTAAGTATGAAGCATGACACAATAGTTAAAAATCTGTCAGCTAAGTTGAAAGTATAGAGTGATAAGTATATCCCCATATTGCAGGGCTGAGATATAATGAAGAAATAGATATATCTACTTGCTGAAGTGGCTATGCTTAGCATCTATTAATAGGATCGTGCAACACAAATAAGATGTGAGTATATCTCCGTGCCGGTTTAAGCTAACTATGGCTAATCTAGATAGTTATTATAGCTACCTCAATGGGCGGCATGATACTATAAGGGATAACAGTTTCAAGAGAGTGACCATCAAGTGAAGTGTTGGCTTTTATCTAAGAGCCCTTAGTCTGCTAAAGAGTCATCTAATATGCTTAACATAATATAGCTACTTAGAAACCGAACTTATAAGTCGTTTTTATGTTCCTTTATACATTACAGTTGGCAATACGACCTATAAAAGACTGCTAGCAACAGGAAGTACGTCTTATCAGAAAGAAGGGAGATATCTATCCCCTATTTTTTAGCACGCCTCATTTTAAGGTTAGTATGGGATTTGACAGATGAGGTAGATGATACACAGCATTAATGATCTGGGATTGCCTGGGAGCATGAACCCCCTGAGTATAAACAATTTAAACGATCTTGAAATCACAAATACCATCCTGAGATGTTGATAAAATGCACAAATAGAGAATATAATCATGTTAAATGTAATTGAATGACCATGCTGTATATAGAGTATATTTTATCATGGCTTGCAATGTGAATGACATTTAGGAAAAATGTTTGTCTATGTTTTAATATTGTGAGATATGTCAAAGTTAGATGCTATATATGTATGATGTAAAGTGTCGTAATGTGTTGAGCAATAGTGAGAAAAACCAATTCTGTTTAGCAGATGGATTGTTGCCTTATGTTCAGTTTTTTAATTTGTTACATTATTGTATCTGAGATATTTTTATTTAAATTACAGTTATCTGGGGAAGACAGCTAATATTTTTCCTGAGGAAGACGGCTGTATGATAATTGGCCCGTCGAAACGCGTTGAGGATTGGGGGAGAGAATCCATTTTATAATAACTAAGGAGTATTCTGACTGACGCTGAATATACCTTTTTGAGTATCTCCCTTTGTTTAGCTTTAGGAACTCATTTGATGAACTTTAGAGTATAATTTGTTTCCATATATTGTCTGTTTTCCCTTGATTGATATACTTTTTAATCTGTTTTTTAATTCTATTTTTAATTATAAAATAAAACTGTGCATATTGAATGTATTTGTCATTTCAGAATTTGGTTTACCATTGTATTGCTCTGAGTCTGCTTGTAATGTTGTTGTACGTCATGTTATTTTGTTCTCATTAATGTGCCCAAAGGGAATCTCTTTTTTGACAAAGTCAATAGTTGGTACCCCATTACTTTGGTAGAGGGTCCCTCTCTCTTTTATTAGATACCCTTATATTAGACCTTCACAGCAATGCCCCAGACCCGTCAACTCACCCGCAAAGAAGTAGACCCGCCCCACAAGTGCAGAGTCTTTCTTCATTGGGCGTATTCCAGCCATCTGCTTTGAGGGAAATAGGAGTCTGCAGGAGGAGGATAGAGGAGCATGTTCTTGTGAACTTGTGAACCTGAGGAATGCAGACTGCGGCACCTTCAAATCAATAAGCAAATAAGTGAAGACAGTTCCGCTGATCTGCTTGTTTTTGTGATTAGGTGATTAAAGTTTTTTATATAGATTTTGCAAAACAAAGAAAGACAGACACACAGGAATAAAAGTGAATAAGGACAAAAAAGAAAGTTAGTGATTCATTGACTCATTGTCAGGGCTCGGTGTCAGGGAAGAAGAGCTCGTCCTTAAACTCTGCAAATTCAGACGGGAGTAGGTCACTTAACAGAGGAGAACTTCCCTCATCTAAGTTGGTGTCCTCCTCGTCTTCTTCCTGCGTGCATTTTCATATTTTGTAATCTGGTGGTGTGAAGTGCTGATTCATCTTGATCATTGTTAACCTCTCCACATTTTTGGGCGAGAGGCGGGTCTTTTGGGAAGTTACAATGCCACCAGCAGCACTGAAAACACGTTAAGAAGACACGCTTGCGAGTGGGCAAGACAAGTAATTTATAGCCAGGTTGGTGATCTCTGGCCACAATTCTCTTTTCCCATGCCAATACGCCAATGGGTCATCATGAACATAGACCTCTGTTGAGTCATTCAGATAGTCCTGCACCATCGACTCAAGGTTCTCCAGGGTTCCTCCACTTTACTTACTTTTTACTGGGACCTTTTGAGAAGCAAACCCAAGCTGAGTTAGCAAATCCTCTTCTTCCCACAATGTTACTGTTGTGTCTGGTGCAGATGATACGGTTACTGGTGTCTTTAACGGCTGAGAGGGAAAATCACTCACTTCTGCCACAGCCACAGATGCTGAAGTGGATTTTTTTGACTCCGGATGGCCTGCTGATGCTGATGTACTGCCTTTTCCTTCAATTTCCTGCCGTTCCCTTTCAAACCGACTGGCTGAAACAGCTAGCCAATGTTTGTACTTTGTAACATCTGCGTCATCAAAAGGAAAGAAGTCTCTGCCTGCCACTGCCTTTTTGTACCGTGGATCCAGAATAGTAGCACAAATGTAATGCTGTTCTGTGTGGATCTTTTGAAGACGTTCATCGCAAAGTAGGCGCTGTAATAACTTCTCCGCCTAGTCAAATGTTTCTTGCTTTCCATCTTTTTGAAACATAGAAGACACCGCCTTCAGTTGGTGCTCTAGCATGCGCAACAATGGAATAGCTTTTCCCAAATTACAGTCCTCCCTGCAGACTGCACGTGTGAAGACCTCAAAAGGACGAAGCATGTCTGTCAGGCTTTTAACTAGCTTCCATTGCTCCACCTGTATCCTCAGGTCCATCATAGGTGTACCCAGTGCAAAGAAATACTGATCGACTACCGCATACTGCTCATACAGATGCTCAAGCATGTAGAAGGTTGAGTTCCAAAGTGTTACCACCTCCTGGATGAGTGCGTTCATATTGCAGGCACCTCAGCTTCTTCCGGGCCTTAAAAGAATGGTTGAAATGTGTGTACATTCTTCGGCAGATGGTCAGTAACTCACACACTGGACTTTCTTCACTCAAGAATTTTTTAATAACCAGGTTTATACAGTGCGCCAAACACTGCACTCTGAAATAGTTACCCTTATCCATGGCCTTAACTACATTGGCGCCATTATCCGTGGAAACATAACCAATCATGCGTTTTCTTGGGGACAACCATTGAAAGACCTTTGTGTTAAACTCATGCAAAATGTTTTCTCCTGTATGATTTTTCTCCATGGCAAACATTGCTAGTGTTGCATGTTTCCGAGCAGCTTTATAAACTTTGTCCGGGTCAACACCTGCGGTTACCCTTGCTTTAACCCCTGAAAAAGAGACCCAGTGTGCAGTGATGCACATGTAATCAACGGCTTGGCAACTGGTCCACATGTCTGTTGTCAGATGTATAATGTGAACCGCACTCTTCAGCAAAGCTGCCCAAATCACCTCCAGCACATCTTCATGTAGTGCTGGAACCGCAAATCTGGCAAAATAGAACCGGCTAAGAACCTTCCATTTAGGGCAGAGCGTTGCCACTAATTCAAGAAAACCCACCCCTTCCACAAAAGAAAAAGGGAGAAGGTCCATCACTAGCATTTTAGCCATCTTAGTGTTATACAGACGCGTCATTGGGTGGTTGCGTTCAAATGGCGCATCTGAAAAGAACATGCTTCTAATGGTGGCCTGGACCATTTTATGGGATGATGATGACTTCTTCAACCCAGTTACGCTTGGTGATGATGAATTTTTTCGCATTGGTGTCTCACTCTCTCCCACACTCTTAGTGTGGCTCATATATCTTGCAAGGGGTGTACTGCTGACAGGGGTACTGGGTGTAAGTGAAGAAATGTTTGACGCTTCTTCCTCCTCGTCATCATCAGATGAAACATCAACGGATACAATTTGTTGACTTGCAATTGGAGCTGCCTTGATCTCCTTTAGGTGCGCATGCCATTTGACAGTGTGCTGTCTCTCAAGATGACCTCTCTGGCCTCCAGTACCATAGTTGGTACCAAGCTTACCACGACTAACTCGAAGCTTACAAATGGTACAAATGGCTATGTTTTCCCTTGTTGGGCTAACACTAAAGAAGTCCCAAACTGTGGACTTCAAATGTCTGTGGGGGGGCGGAGGAGGCGATACTGGGAATGCTAATGCCAGATGAAATGGAGGATGTGTGTTGCCAAAATTTACTACGTTGTGCACTTACAGCGCCACTAATTGAGGAAATGGAGGTCGAGGTGGATGGAGGTCCCTTCTGGCGAGAAAATATGGAAGCGGTAGGTGGTGGTGTACTAGTTAACTGCATTGGTGGTGATCCCATTGCCACGTTGCCAACATCACGCTCAGCAGCATTTCGGGCTAGGGTAAAAATGTCTGTTTGCTGCATTCCCGCTGAGGCTGCAGTGACGTCTATGATGACTGCGTCGTCATCATGAGAGTCTTCATCAGCAGGAGTATACGCCACTTCTTGTTCAGCGTCATCATCACGCTCCATAACTATGAGACTTTCGGGGACCTTCCTTTTACGCTTAGCTACCTTTGTCAGATCATGGTGTGCCTCACTCTCAGACGGCCGTGGTGGTTCCCAATTTTTATCCATATAATCAGAAGGAAGGGGGCTTGAAGAAGATGTTGACACCATCCTTGATCTTTTCCTTGCTAGGGATCTGAAAGACAATGAATGATCAGGAGGAGTGGCTTCCTCAAATGATACCTCGGCTTGAATGTCGATTTCCTCATGTGCCCCGACTTCGGGAGGAACAACTATTGTGGGCACTTGTGCTGCTCCATGCACCTCTGCTTGCGCATCTCCTTGCGCCGCCTCTCCTTCCACATGTACTTGGGCTTGTACTTGCACATGTGGTTGTTGTTGCGGCTGTGGTTGTTGAACACTCGTCAGATTAGTTACAACAACCTGTGTTGATTGAGGGATGCTGCAACTTTCTTGCGATGAGCCAACATCACTGGTCGATGGTGATTGAACAACTATACTGGCTGCCTCTGCAGCACTCAAGGGCTTGGACTTAAGTTGGCGTGGTGGTGGTGGCACTGAGCCCAATCGAGTGGGGGTGCTGCTTCCAGCTTGGTCCCCAGCAGACCCCGCTGCTGCTGCTGGCGTACTTTTTTTTCCCCAAAAAATGCGGCGGTCGGCACACCATTCTCCTTGGCAAGTGGCTCCACTTGCTTCTTCTGCTCCTTACTGGCAACTTTCTTGCTAGAGGAGCTACGGGCAACTTTTTTTGGGGCCATCTTCTTCCGATGTCAGAACAGCAGGCCGCAAGTTGCACAAGTTGCAGAGTTGGGTGTGGCCACACGTGACGTTGTGCTGCACACACCGCAACAGGACTTGTTCCTGGCACTGATGAGGAACGATGAGGCTGATGATTCGTCTTTCTGCATCTAAAAGCAAACAAAGCCAGAGGAACATCAGTTAAATAAATGTTGCATATGTAGCGATTCAATTAATAGTTTCCAAGTAAGCATTTTTATTATACCCACCCCCCAAAATGGAAAGACCAATAAAATGCACCACTGACAGAGTATCCCTGGGCATAATGGATGAAAGCATGGCAGACTGGGTGCAGGCCTATGGCAC